>NC_048303.1:58288949-58583121 GCF_013100865.1 Trachemys scripta elegans | reverse complement strand
ATATCACATTGGTAGATGTGCAGGTGAACGAGCCCCTGATGGTATGGCTGATGTGATTAGGTCCTATGATGATGTCACTTGAATAGATATGTGGACAGAGTTGGCATCGGGGTTTGTTACAAGGATAGGTTCCTGGGTTAGTGGTTTTGTTCAGTGATGTGTGGTTGCTGGTGAGTATTTGCTTTAGGTTGGGGGGTTGTCTGTAAGCCTTTTGGTATGATGGTATAAGAGTATGATTTTCCAGCCCATTGTGCAGCCACCTTATAGTACATTCATATGGGCTATATTTCCCTACTTTGTTTACAAGACAGTAATGTGAGACAGTATCAAAAGCCTTACTAAAATCAAGCTAAATCACATCTACTGCTTCCCCCATGTCTACAAGGCTTGTTACCCTGTCAAAGAAGGATAGTAGGATAACCTAGCTATGATCCCCAGGTACAGTTCCTTCCTTCCTCACATAATGCCATGCCCTCAATTTATTCCTATTTCTAGGAGAAGAGATTTTGAAGTTGGGAGTGGGGTGCTTCCCCTGTTTGGGTGGACAAGGGGAGAAGAAGACACGAGCAGCCTTATCCCCTTACTTATGATTCCTCTGGGTATGTACCACTCACAGCCCTGCATTCCCTTGAGCACATGGAGTCTTTGAACCCTTGGCTGTCGACTACCCAGAGGGGCTGGGGAGAGAAGGAGAAGGAGAAGACCCTCCTCCTGCCTGTACCAGTCATCAGTGGCAAAGGGGGATATTGCATCCTTTCAAAGGGGGTAGCAGCAACCACACTACACCAGAATTCTTGGAGACATTATAGCTTGCCTTTAGAAACTGCCACTAAGGCAGCACGTCTCTGCACTGTCCCCAACTTGTCCAGTGGCAGAACAGCAGACTGATCCTGCAGTTGAATATAATATATGGAGATATACCTATCTCATAGAACTGGAAGGGACCCTGAAAGGTCATCGAGTCCAGCCCCCTGCCTTCACTAGCAGGACCAAGTACTGATTTTGCCCCAGATCCCAAAGTGGCCTCCTCAAGGATTGAACTCTCAAACCCTGGGTTTAGCAGGCCAATGCTCAAACCACTGAGCTATCCCTTCCCCTAAGGCTAAACCTAAAACTATTTCATACCATCACTAAATAAAGATGTATTTACAGACCACAATGGGATTTAGCAGGAATGAAACGGGACAGAGGTCAAATTAAATGTTATTCCAACCAAACAGATGATGCCTTGTTTGTACAAATGAATTTCTGGAGGTAACAAGCATTTCTCCCTAAAGAAAAGATCAGAATGCACAGTGGAGATTAGGCAGGCAAACCAATCATGTTGTTTACAAAAACCAAATGGGAAAAAATAGTTGAAAAAGGATTATGGAAAATTATTTGAGCAGGAAATGGTAATATATATATATATATATATATATATATACACACACACACACACACACACACACGCATACAGGCACTTTCCCAAATGAATTCAATCATGTGGAAAACATAATCTTGCCATTTTGAATCTATTGCCAAGTGAGTTAATAATCTTTAAGAAAAAGTACTGAAGCAAACATATTTGCTTAAACTGAAAAACAGTTAGGGGAAGAAATGCTCATATCCCACCTGGCCTAAAGTCTGGATGGGAAGACAACTTTCCTGGCTTGGCTTTTAATGTTAGAATACTGATGACGACAACAATGCCTGAAGTCTGGGATCAGATTAGTTCCATTTATACAAATAAATCAAGAGGATATATGTTTACCAAGCATATTAAAAATGGGCTATGGATGTAATTTCCTGTCTTCTACAAATCTCTTTAATTTATCTGTGTCAACAGATGTACCTCCTACAGCACTACCAGGACAATAATTGTTCCCAGCAATAAATATATATGTATATATAAAGATGTTCCACTTTTAAAGAACCTATTTCCAGTCCATGAATATGGATTCTTTTTATATCAGTTTCTATCATTCAGTTTCCCCTACCATTACACAACATCAAAGATCCACGGGTAGTTAATTAAGCAGCATTTTTCAGAATTCATAACTGAACATAATATTTTGTCAGTGCCAATCTGATTGTAATTCTGGATTTAATACATAAAAAGACCCTTATGACCAGGGGTGAAAGTGAGCCAGTACAGGCCAGTACAGCGTACCGGTAAGAAGCTGGTACTGGCCCTTATGCAGCCCACATGAAAGCACTGCCACAGCAGCGCTTTAACATCCCTGCCCCTTTTGGGCCCCCCATCGGCAGCCCTGCCAGTAGGGTTCGTACAGGCAGGGCCGCTGACAGGGAAGGGGAGTGACGTTAAAGCACGGGGCAGCAGTGGGGAGCCCTGGGCAGTGCGGACAGGCTGGCTGGGGGATGCTGACGCCCCCAGCTTCGCCCCTTCCAGGGGCAGAGCCGGCCCCCATACTGGTAAGTTTTTGGACTTACTTTCACCCCTGCTTATGACTGAATTTAAAAGTAACTTTTGATCCATTTTATTCACAACAAATTCTGCATCTTGGCGGGGGGTTGGACTAGATGACCCTTGTGGTCCCTAGCTAACCCTATATTTAGGGCCCTATCAAATTCATGGCCATGCAAAACGTGTCACAGACCGTGAAATCAGACTTCCCCTGTGAATTCTAGCTATTGGAGGGAAGGGGAAGAGCAGGGGAGGGCTGGGGCCACTACTGGGCCCTCAGCTCCAGCTGCTAGTCCCTTCTGGGTTGGGGGATGGGATTTACTCCTCCCCTGCAAACCGCTTGACGGGGGAGGGGAGAAAATCAGACCCACCTCAGGGTATGTACCCCCGCTGCAGGAAGCTCCAGGACTGGGCAGCAGCCCTAGAGCTTCTTGCAGCTGCAGGAGGTTGCCAGAAGTGGAGGGGGGTCTGATCTCTGCCCGAGCATGGCCATGCAGGGGAAGAGCAGGTCCTGTCACTCTCCAGCCCGGCCAGGACTAGCAGCTAGGAGCCCCTGGCTGGGGTGCTCGCAGCAGCATGGGGAAGATCAGACCATCTCCAGCTCCAGCAAACTCCTGCAGCTGCAGGAAGCTATGGAGCTGTTGCCCAGTCCCAGAGCTTCCTGCAGCCATAGGAGGTATGCAGTGGTGGGTAGGGGAAGAGCAGGTCCTGTCCCTCCCCAGTCCAGCTGGGACTAGCAGCTAGGAGCCCCTGACTGGGGTGTTCCCAGCAGCACGGGGGAGATCAGACCCACCTCCAGCTTTGGAACCTTCTTCTGTCACAGGAAGCTGTAGTGGTGCTGCCTTCAGAGCCCAGCTGTGAAGGCAGCATAGAAGTGAGGATGGCAATCCTGCGACACACACCCCCAACGGCTTTGCGGCCTCCCCCACAATTCCCTTTTGAGTCGGGACCCCCACAGTTATAGCACAGTGAAATTTGAGATATAAACATCTGAAAATGTATAATTGACTAATTTTCAAATTCTATGGCCTTGAAATTGACCAGAATGGACCATGAATTTGGCAGGGCCTTTCCTATGTTTCTCTTTGTGAAATTGTGAAAACTTTAGCTATTTTTGATCACAAGCCACACTTGAATAAATAAAGGAGCTTCATATTTGGGATCTGCCCTTTCCCAGGTTGCCCTGCATTTTCTCATTACCTTTGCAGTTAAATTCACCTTGTTTTTAAGCAGTGCTTTTTACACCTGAACATCATAAACACAATAATTGTTAGAGATACAACAAAAACACCTATCATAATTTAGGTAGTATCCAAAGATGGAAACACCTACCCACAGGCAAGACAAATTTGCCACATTTGAAATATCTAAATAGGAATAGTTGGAGAGGAAAAAATAGGGATTTGACTTTTAAGTGCATGGAAAGAGACTGGACACAGAGCTTTTTGGACAGACTAAGTGAGGAAACAATCAGTGTGCCTCAGCAGGAGCAACTGACTAGTCTGAGAACATGTAAAAAAACCAACCCATGCAAAGCTGCAGCACAAGGGCTATTAGCCCTATTTAATTAATTAAATTAAATTTCACTCAGTGGTTTCCCTGTCATTTACTCGACCAAAGAAAGGAGTTTGATACCTACTTTTAATATGGTATCAACAAAAGGCAGGAGGTCAGGGAGAAGGAACAGAGAAACTGCCCACTAGCTGCTGCTCTCCAGTATCTCTAATGAAGATACTGGAGAGGAAAAAGGGGAAAATATTATTTGGGTTTCACTTTTTGTAGATTGACATCATTGCTACCACCTGCTTTTAACAAATTAAGAAACAAACAAAATATCAGCCATGTTTTGTGTCCACTGTTACCGAAAACCACTTTCAAGAAAACATGCTTCCCTTCCCTCAAAGCTTATCATCCCATGGAAGTATTCACATGCTTCAAGTCAAGCATGTGCTTAAGTGCTTTGATGCTGCATTTGGCTTCAATGCCCTGCACCTTGCATGATCATGATAGTAATTCATAACCTAATGTCACACAATTTCCTAATGGGCTAATGGTTCCCCCTGTCAAATGGTGACATGCTAACTGGTACAGTCTTTTTCTGCTTCTGTCCAATACAGATAATGCAGCTTCAGGCTTTAACTGAGTGTCTGGGGCTGCTGAAGCCTCTGTTGTTTTCTCACACAAAATATACACTAATATTTGGATTTCAAAGCTAAATCTGGAGTAAGGTTCAAGTTAAGATTCACAGCACTGAAATCTCACAAGATGCTACAGTGAGAATTTGGCTCAAAATGATGAAAAAAAAAATCAGTAAAATGTAATGTTTTCACAAGATCCCATATACAACTGAACTGAATTTGAGAAAGAAAATACCTTCTATCTTTGAATCACATACAGAACGAAAACTGGAGGGATGAGTTTGCACGCAGGCATTTGTACCTGTATCAGTCTTTAAATCTCCACCAAATACTAACAATTCAAAATTACTTATCTGGCAAGCATTCACATGTGAAAACTGCTATTTTCAGTGACATTCATTGATTTGATTTAGGAGGAGGATTATAAAAAGGTGAACGTTTTCCATATTGATGGAGAAAAACTGCAGTTAACACAGTGAAAATGCCTGTAATAAAATAATAAAAATAAAATAATATTAATAATAATACAGAACACATTTAATGTTAAATTTATATGGCACCACTGTTAGCCAAATTAATTAAGACTAGGGTAATAATGTACATCTACTTCATTGTGAAAAATAGATGGCATGAATTAAGAAAATTGTGATGAAGCTTTAACTTTTAAGTTGTTAGCTGATGAATACAACACTGTTAAAACTTTGTGGTTGTTTTGTATTTTATAACACATTCTTCCCCTTTGGGGATAGTAGGAAGGGCAAGGACTAAAAAGAAAGTATCACAGCACATGTATTATTTACCTAGGAGACCAGAGTAGAATCATTGGAACTATTCTCAGCCATTGGACAAATACATAGTTATATATTTTCTTTAAAAAAATGCTTATTATTTACCCAATAAACTGGAAATAAAGGAGTCACTCAACTCTGCCAGGCCATGTATAATGTATTTTAAACATCTGAGAAAATACACAATATTTATTCAGTAGAACTTAAGAAAAGGGAGTGTACAGTGCAATCCCACGTTGAGTATTGCTTTGTTAAATCCTAATCAGTCATTTTGGTACCACAGGTGAGAGTATCATGAATATTCTATGCATGCAAAAATACCCAATCTTTTAGATTATAATCCATTTTCCACCTTAAATAAGACGTGTACAAAATTAGCATAAGAGATAAAGGGTCTGCAAGCATGTTTTGAAGCAAAGGCTTTGTAAAATCTCTCTTACAAACATTATTTAAAATCCCATATCCTCTAGTGCCTGCTTCTGCTCCCAGTGAAAGAAATGAAAGGTTTTTCAGTGATTTCACTGGGAGCAAGATCAGGTCCTGGCAGACTATGTTACAATTGTAATTATTTATTTTAAAGTATTTGAAAAGCAGCTTTTTTCACACATACTGCACCTGCCACAGCCAGAATTCCAAGTTCTGCTGTTTCAGGGAAAACACAAATGACATAACAAATAGTGATGGGCAATCTTCAAAAGGTTGGGATGGTCCATATGGCTCTGATAAGGTGTCGGTGTTTATCAAAAGTTCACTCAAACTTTTTCAGGCTCCTTCTGCACTACAACCTCACTGGTACATTCCCAGAATTCCCAGATCTCCTGCAACTTCAATTGCACTTTCATCTGTCCCTGCTGGTAATCTGTACATGTAATCACAGAGTTCTAAAAGCATGTGGCTAAAGTCTCCTACATGGTTGTAACACCTCCCACAAAAAAGGTATAGAGATTGGACTTATCTTCCCATTTTTGGTGCTGTCCAATTGAGATGGGCATTTTAAAGTAAAGATTCTTCATGGACTGTTCATGGATATGGAAAGACCAAATCACTTTCCTCCTCTCCCTTCCAGTGATTCCAAGGAACCCCACTCCCACGACAGTGGTACTGCTGCTGTACGGAGGCATAGGATACACATCAATGATACTGTGCAGGAGGCTCTCTCCCGAAAGGCACACAAAGGCTTTTGGGGGACAATAAGGGATCAGGGCTAGAGGCTATGTTGTGAAGTAAAGACTCTGTTCTTCCCACACATTGTGTGAGTGGGACATAGAGCTTTGGCGGCTCTTCTGCATTTCAGTGTAGGGTGGAGAAGTCCTCCCACCATGGGGTTCCCCAGCACCTGACCAACTTGGTCCAGATGAGCACTTGAAGCAGGACTTGGGGCCAAAGAGCTAGATCTTTTCACATTGACTTTACCCTAACATTTACCCGCTCAGCTCTGACATGTGGGGTTGAAGATGGTTCATCTAATTTAATTATAATATGGATGTCATATATGGATGTCATCAGGGAGTGGGCAGGTTGCCCATGTTCCTGAGTAAGTTATTTTAATATATTTCTGCCCCCACACCCTCATCCCTCAGACATCCATATCTTTATAGTAAGAAAAGACACTTGGAGGAACATATGAAGGTGCTTTGGTTGATCAGCAACCATATCCTCTTTTTTAGTATCTTATCTTTTCTAGAGAGCTTGTTCCATGATTCAGTATCATTTGATATCAATCATTCCATGCCTTTTACCTATTGGTCTAAATGTCAGAAATAACATCTGTTCCAAATTTTCTTTCATTTTGATTTACATTACTTTGTCACAGCACGTGTATTTTTAATATGTTGTAAAAGGGTAACTCAGGTTTGGAAGGTTGTTGTCTGTAGAAGTTACAATTTTACATACTTAGGGAAATCCTCTTTTAGCTATCAGTTATTGGATCAGATGGAAGAAAGATTTCTAGTCTCCCTTCAGGGCTTTTTAGTGCTCTAATTAGTATCCATCTGCCATGTATATTTCCATATATTTCTTTCATTTTAGAGAAGCAATGTCAAGAGTAGCATAAAAAGAAGAACAAAGTCACTCCCAGGCCCCAGTTCAGCAAAGTACTTTAAACCCATGCTTAACTTTAAGCACATTCTTGAGTTCTATTGATTACATTTGAAATGTAAGCATGTGCCTAAGTGCTTTGCTGAATAAAAACAGATCCAAGGTTGTTAATCAGTGCCTAAAAGAGAAGTTTTTTTAGGGTTTCTCTGTTGTTCATTGTACATTTATATTATACTCTCCTTAGCACAGAAACCTATTCTCCATATCTTGCACCATTTCAAGTGTGCAGTCTCAGCTTAAGAAATTAGATTAATAAAATAATAATACAAGAATGATATTGTCAAGCAATTTTAGGCACACTTTATGGTAACCAGTCTAAGCTGCCATCAATCCAAAATAAGACCTTTTTTGTGACATGTGAACTAAACATAATAAGTTGCAAGCTAACCTACAGCAGATGTCACCTATGAAAGATAAGTTTTCCTGAGTTCTTATCCAATATAAGAATCCCAGTGTTCCCCAAATGTGGGGCAGAATCCACTACCATAAAAGTAAAACCACAGAAAATTTTCTCTATTTTCATGGTAAAAATGTATATATCTTTGATATTTAATAAATCATTTAAAAGGCTACAAGAATAATTAGTTCTAAGTGGAAAAATCTGTCCCTATTAATGCCACATTTTAAACAAATTAGCTTTGGCCAAATTTTTGTCCCATGTGTATTCTCTTCATGCACTTGAGTTTTAATGACAAGTTTTCACAGAAAGTAAATTTCAAAGTAGCTCACGTGCTACTCTAGTATTCTCATAGATCAAGAATTTGATTCATGTGTGCGGCTATTCATAAAAGAAGTTGTGAGCTCATCCAATCAGGTAAAGTAGTAAAATAGCATGCAACTTAGCTGACTAATCAGCTCTTACCAAAGGAGCTTTAATAGGGAATAGAGATTAACTATTACAAGAGAACTGTTCACGATCAATCCATAGAATTAACAAAATTCACACAACACTTGTAAAATATATACAAATAATGAATGAATTTGGGGGAAATCATGGTCTGCTTGCAGAATTTCAGTAAGCAGAAATTCATCTGATGAATTTTTCATCACATATTATTTGCTAATCTCTATGAAAAACCAAAACACAACTTGTTTAAGCACAGTTGGCACATTCACTGGAGGAAATTATTTGGAATCTGATTCGGTACCATTAAAACGCATGGAAGTTTTCCCATTGACTTCAAGGGAGCTTGGATTAAGTCTTAAAAGGCACAAAGCACTTGAAATGGTTTTCCAACTGTGTCTGTCTAAGGCAAGTGAAATTTGCCAAGTTGTCCCTACTTTCCATCCTGAAGTTCCATCTGAATTAGTTGAATGGCAGGGACCTCTCACTTCAGGGACACCTCTGGAACTCCTGTCCTAAGAATTTTCACTAGAATGCTTCTTGAGTGATTTCAAGGCTCTTTCCAAGGCCTTTCTGTCCAGGTTAGCACATCTCTGGGTCATTTAGGTCTCCATTGTTCAACATCTCTTCATTTTTAAATCATTTCCCCCCTAGGTTTGTTGTGAGAGTGGCTGTTTTCTCTTGACATTGGAACCAATGTAGATTTTATTTTTATTTAAATCTTGACTGTGCACTCTAGAAAATCAAATTCTGATTAAAAAATAAAGTATTTAAGTACACTACATCTTTGGAACCATGATGGGAAGCAGTGCTAATTGAGCAAACCTACTTAAATAACCTTACATCAGCAGTCCTAACATACAAAAAGTCAGCCAAGTCCTACAAAGTGTGCCTAAAAGATACATTCACCACATTGCATATTAGCATAAGTGTAACGCTATACTGTAAAAGCATTATTCAGTAAAAGAAATAGGTGTTGTCACTATTTCAAAAATATTTACAGTCAGCCAGTGCTCAACAATGATCTAGTAGTTAGAGATAAAGGAGTAATTCTAGAGAAAAATATGAAGTGCTAATTAAACTCCTTATTCAGAATCTCCTAGGTTTGTTGTTTGTGGATCCATTCAGCCTTGCACATTGGCAATTATTGGGATTATCACCAAGTAGTGTTAATGTATATACATGACTATGAGAGGATAATGAAATATTGAAGAGTACACAGATTCAGTTTCATCAATATCTAATGAGCTGGAGAAGGTTAATACTAGTTGATGATGGTTCTTTGGACAAAAACAAAGAAGGAATTTCCAGATTTTCAGACCCTTAAATAATTGTGGAGTCTGGTGGTCAGATCATCAACCGGTGTAAATTGACATAGATCCATTAGAGCCACACTGATTTATACAAGCTGAGGACTTAGCCTCTTAAATATACAATACAGTGTCTTCCCTTGACTTGATAGTAGTATAAGGAATAATAAATTCTATATTACCCTGTACAGAAGAGATTTAGCCTGGAACATGCTGTAATGGATAGCTGCTTTTCACTTTGGCCATCTGCTAAGGTCAGCTAATTATCACATTGGGCTTCTCTTGTCCATTTGAGCAGATGCTCAAGATGAAGAAACACTTTCAGAGTGCACACCATGATAAACAAATGAATATAATGAAATGGGGCTACCCAACAGGGAAACAGTAATTCCGTGGACTATCAGTAGAATTGGGCTGTCATTTACATTTATGCAACTCCAGAGGGCATGCTCATGTATAGTTGAAGGCAAAATTAGGACCATTTGTGTACCAATAAACCACAGAGAGATATAGACAGAATTGCCTGATTAGCTCTTGTATACATTTACTGAATTTCCAGCAAAGCAACTGAGATCGTATGCAAACACTGTGTATAATACAAAACAAACCTGAAATGTCAGAGACTATATGTAATAGATTATGATCCTCCTATAATTCATAAATCATTGTCATGCATTGTCATTGTATCTGATTTTAACCAACATCTTGTTAGCGAGTAAAGATCTTGCAATTAAAGCACAGAACTAGGAGTAAAAAAAAAAAAACAGGTTGTGTTCATGGCCTATTAAATTTAGTGAGGCTCTGCCTAGAGGAGGGTGCATCTGCGCATTGTCAGTTGCAAGACTGGGGCCTTGGCCTCTTATCAAAAATGGCGTATAGTACCTGAGGTGTTATTTCACTCCTGCAGTCAAGCATACAATTGGGATCTTTGATTCTTTGGGAAAAGTGCTTTAAAACACTGTTTTAATTATTTATATTTTAAATATTCATGCATATGTACAGTTTTTATCTGTAATATTATTTGTAATTAATAATTGAATGGGCATGAGACTGGGTTCTGCTTCCACAGCCTCAGGACTTGTGGGAAATAAGAGATGAATGCTGATGAGTTCATTCCTGAGGAAAATAATAAAGAAATAAATTGAACTGAACTGAATTGAAGCTAAATACTAAAACCAAAACTGGAAACAGGGTCTTACAGTATGCTTTCCAAAAAAAAAAAATACAACTGTGATGATGATTTGTCTCTTTCAGATCAGCTCTTCCAAGAAGAAAGAACGTGTTACCACTGTTCTGCTATTTCACTTTTAACATGAAGGCAAGTACTATAGAACATGGCTCCGGGTGTTTTGTAATAGGCGTTGATCTCTAATTCAAGTAATAAAATAACTGTTTTGCAACATTGTGGTTGAGAATTTAAGTGTATCGCGATCAGATGATTCAAATGGTTCCTTCAGCAACAATATCTTGGCGTTTTTGCACATATGTAGTATTTTTATTGCTGTACAATATGTTTCTATCTAATCTGGGTAAGATTTTCAAAAGCTCTCAGCATAAAACTCCGTAGTAACTAGTTTAGGGAATCTATTATCACAGTATCTGTTAACAGTGTATCAAGATTAATTGTTCACATGTACAATATAGGTGGAGTTATAGTTGCAATGAAGTTATAGTATAGGACAGCGGTTCTCAAACTTTAGCAATCCGAGTACCCCATTTTGATTTTAAAATGTTCAGGGACCCCCGAACCCCCGTGCTCAGCCCCAGGCCCCACCCCCACTCCACCCTTTCTCCCACAGCCCCACTCCCGCCCCACACTCACGCCATACCCCCTCCCTCCGTCACTTGCTCTCCCCCACCCTCACTCATTTTCACCAGGCTGGGGCAGAGGGTTGGGTTGCAGGAGGGGGTGCAGGCTCTTGGAGGGAATTTGGGTGCAGGAGGGTGTGTGGGGTTTGGGTGCAGGAGGAGGTTTGGGTGCAGGAGAGGGTGAGGGATGCAGGCTCTGGGAGGGAATTTGGGTGCAGGAAAGGGTTGGGGTGTGGGCTCTGGGCTGGAGTGAGGGAGAGGGTGAGGGGTGTGGGCTCCAGCTGGGCGGCGCTTACCTCGGGCGGCTGCTGAAAGCGACCAGCACATCTCTCTGGCAGTGGCTCCTAGGCGGGGGAAGAGGGAGATCACCATCTGCCCCTGCCACAGGCACTGCCCCTGCCACAGGCACTGCCCCTGCAGTTCCCATTGGTTGCAGTTCCCAGACAATGGGACCTAGGGAGTAGGCGCTTGGGGCCAGGACAGTGCACAGAGACCCCCTGGCATCCCCCTAGGGGCTGCAGGGACATGCCGGCTACTTCTGGGAGTGGTACAGAGCCTGGACAGATAAGCCTGCCTTAGCCCCACTAAGCCGACAGACTCTCAGCACCTAAAATCTCCCAGTTTGGCTTCAGTAGCCTCTGAGAGATACAGGGAGGGGAAGGAGTTGATCAGCGGGGCCCGCAGACCCCCTGGAGTACCCTTGGGGACTCCCAGAGGTCCACGGACTCCAGTTTGAGAAACGCTGGCATAGGATGCATAGGGCTTAATTCTGTGCAGAAAGTTCCTCTTTAAAGTTCAAGTTCATTGACCTTTCAACCACCTAGCAAACAAACAGGTTAGTTCACTGGCACTCCTGGGAACTGAGCCAGACTGCATACACATCCCTCTGTTCTCTATTGAAGGCTTCTACTTTGCCATTGCCTTCTGTTGTAAAGCTGCAATTTACATAGTTGGATCTTACCCTGGGGGTTGAAGTAGTAATAAGGTCCACCAGTGCAAATCTCAGCATTCCCAGACTACCCATGGGGTTTGCACTGGTATGTCTATATCAAGGATCAAACTTTAATTGCTAGTATCAGGGCAAATTCTCAGTGCAGAGAAGGCCTAGATAAAAAGCTTCTCTCTTTTTGATTGTGTGCCTATCACTTAGAAAGGCAAGTCATACTTCTTGCCCATCGTTCTAATCTTTTTACCAAGATATTTCTGTGTCTGTCTTAAATACCTCTCTTAAAGCCTTGATCTGCAGTGGTGAGCAGTGATGTGTGAATGACACTGTAATTATTAGATAACCCAAGGCTATTAATTTAACATGTTGAAATTTCACCTCAGGACCAAAACCTATTGTTTCCTTTCCTGCAATTTCTCAAGGTTACAGCATCCCACTGTGAGGTCTTGACAGAATTAGCATGTGATCTGTGGCTCAGTCTTTATAAAATATCTAGCACAATCAGATTCCTGCATGCAGCACAGTGTATTATGCTCTTGCCTCCTTGTAATATCATTCATTATTTCATTTGTCCTTCCTAGGATTCTCAGGGTTATGATGTTAAAGCTTAATGAAGCATTTATTCTCAATCATCAAGAAGCTATTTAAGAATGCCATCATTCAAATAAGCTTTGCAGATCACTTAATATTATTCAATCTTCTCCTTGAGGAAGAGTCCCTAGGAAAAATGGTCAAGTGGCTGATGGCTTGAACATTGTATGATCAAGATTCAATATAAAATCAGAATCTGAAAGCAAATATTTAACAATTCTGTGACACTCTGCTCAGTGGTCTGCACCAGGGTGATATAATTCTATGTTTTGTACAAAGTATGCCTTGTGAGATATCATTCTAGAAGTCTTAATCTCTTAAACATTAATATCCTGTTAAGTTGCATGTGCTATCATCGTATATGACGTTTTGTTATGTATGTGCCACTGAAACCTGGTGTGAAGTAGGGAACACCCACAAGCAGCCTTTCAGGTACAACAATAAAAACAATGCTGATGGCTCACTGAGGAGAATACACAAACTCACAAGGATTACCCCAGGAACCACAAACAATGGAAACTTCTCAGTGAGAGCACAAGGATTACCCCAAGAACTATGTACAATGGAAACCTCTCAGAGATAGTGCATATCCAAGGGAGATTGTTTGACTCCAATCAAAGCAAAAGATCTTTCCAGCAAGTTGGAAAAAGATATAAAAGGGGGGAGATACATCATGAGTGGGCCTCACACTCCACACAAGAGACCACCTGGAAACACCTGAGGAACAAGACTAAATTGGGGAAAGTGCTGTTCCCAGACAGGAAAGATGGAAGCCTGTGTGCATATGAATCCTTGGTGGACTGCTTGTACTATCTAAGGGGGTGAGACACTGCTTGATTCAAATCCTATTTAGTATATTAGGCTTAAATTGAGTTTTTGTTTATTTGCTAGGTAATCTACTTTGGTCAGTTTGCTATCACTTATAATAAATTAAAATCTATCTTTCTGTAGTTAATAAATCTATTTTATATTTTTTACCTGAGACAGTGTAGGGTTTGAGTGAAGTACTTGGGGAAAAAATCTCAGCTCAGGAACAAGAGTTGCTACATGTCCACTTTCTTTTGTAGAAGTGGCGGACTGGGTAATAACTCATATATACTGGTCAGGTTTTTGAGCAGGGCAGGACAGTACAGCTCCAGGTCCTAGACTGGGGAGCTGAGGGTATTTTGGCTGGAGCCTCTCCACGATTGGTTCATGAAGTGGCTGGCAGAGCATTTATGTATACAGATGGATGTGCCCCCTGCCTGTGGATGTTTGTGTGAGGGCAAGCTTGGAGGGCTTTGCAGCTTGTCACAGTGTGAGAGGGAACCGAGATTGGTAAGACAGAAGGCTCAACAGGACCCCAGTTCCAGGTTGTACCCCGGGGAGGGCCTGTCACAAAGTCAGTAGGGCATTCTTGAGGGAATTACTGTACACAAAGCTCTAAATAATAAATCACTATTTAGCTACAGGTATATGAACACATGGATGTGGTTTTCATGGGATTTTCAAAAGCACTCTGCATAGGCCTAACTCTATCTCCTTTTCCTGGAGACAGGAAAGCTGGGCACAGTCTAAGCTCCTGTGAAAATCTAACCTCTAGAGTGTAAAGTCTTTGGGGAAGGTCACTTCTCTTTGCACATGCCAGTAAATCTCCATGCACAGTATGCAGAAGTTAATCTGAGGATCTCACAGTACTTTGCTAAGATTAAGCCTTAACACTCTTCTGACAACAAGATGGATTTAACCCTTTGTCCTAAACTGACTAACATGTGTCTTTATGTGCAATATACTCAGAAGCAAATAGTACAAATATTGGTATCAACTCACAGCAGGCTGCCTAAACATTACAGCCACATTTAGTAAGCAAGTGACAGAGCTTCATGTCCATGTGGGAACGTGTTGAACACTATGCAGTACTTGAACTGCAAGAGGAGTTGACAGTATCCATCAAATAATAATGGTACAGGTTTGGGCTGACTTCTTCAGCCTTTTTCCTCCACTTTTTTCTCCCCCCTAACAGCAGTGATGGCTATGGGAACAACAGGCTGACTCCTACAGACAAGCTTAGAATAATCTATATAACCTATTGGGAAAACAACCAAATAAGCATCACCCCATTCATTCTCATGTGTTGTTATATTCCTTTCATTGCTGTACCCCTTTCACGTCTCTCTAGTTGCAGATCTTTAGATTTTGAAATGCCTAGCACAGTGTGGATGCTACTGGAAAGAAACATCAATAAGGACACTGTTCAATTGATCAGAAGGCTGTGCAGGGAGACATAGCAAAGCACACAACCAAGTCAAATAAAAAGGGGACCCACTTATGAAAAACCTGGAGAGAGAATGAAGTTTTTTTTCCCAACCACTGGATATTGGCATTTGTATACTGTTGTGTATCTAGACTATAGATAAATATGACAGCAGTGTGAATTAGGCAAATTCTGTACATTTTACAAATGGATTAACTGAGGAACACAGTTGTTAAGGACACACAAAGGAGTAGAGCTGTGAACAGAAAGCAGGATTTTTTATTTCTAATCCACTAATCTAACTCCTTAACATACAGTCGTTTTTAAAAAAACGTGAAGAAGTATTGTCATGTTACTTCTATCTTCCTGGAAAGGTCCGTCTTTTATACATACACACATATTTGAGACTTTTTTTGAGTCCATATAATTCATGCAATACATTGATGGAGATCAAATGTTTTAGATGATTCCTCCTATGCTTTTTTATTTACATACCCTTTTGGAACACTTGGAAGTTAATACATTTATCACTTTGTTTGTTCCATAATTGACTAAGTAACAAAACACAGATGTTACTGGTATTGCTGCCATTTTGGATAGTCTGAAGGTTCATGGAAAATCTGCTTAAGGAAAATATAGAGTTTTGTTTGTTTTTAAGGAAACCATTCTCCACGCATGTGCTGTTATCTGTAATTTTAAGTTAACTTATTTTAAAGTTTTTCTGCAGTTACAAAGCTAAGGCATCAGCTGTTGTAAGTCAGCATAGCTCCATTAACTTCAGAGGAGCCGTAGCGGTTTATACCAGCTGAGGATCTGGTTCATTAATTATGTAACTGTAGAGGCATTAATATGTACAGTATGTAGAAGAAGTGTTATAAAGATGAATCAAAATTGTGGAAAATGCACCTCCACTCTTAAATTTTAATTCAGATCCAAATTTTGCAACTTTTCTACTTCTATTCTGGATTGAACCAAAACCCTAGTTCCACTCCTGAATAGATTTCTCTCCGTTATAAATATTTCAGTTTCTGAAATGATATCTTAAACCAAATTCTGTCCTCATTTGAGCACATACAAATCCCTCTGAAGTCACTGGGAGCTGTACATGTAAATGTAAGGCCCTATAACATCCAGAATTTATAGAAAATTGCATTTGAGTGTTTTATCTTGAACATTTTACTGGTAAATTCCAACTATTTTTGGCAATATGGAAACATTGTTTATTCCCATGAACCATTCCCCCTACCATCATGAAGTCCTGGTAAATCTTACCTACAAACACTATTTACTTCTTACCTGGAAACAGATTTGTTGTGAAGCATTAATGTAATATAGTCTTCTTGTGGGCCCTGCCTTATACACTAGCTTTCCTACGCAACCTGATCAAACTATTGAAGATTATCAAAAGGATTGCTCTAAAGCTGACTAACAAGTGTGAAAGAAGAAATTGCAAGTGTGTTAGGGTTGTTATATCCCAATCTGGAGCCTGAGAGTCACCACCCCTCTGCAAGAATAAGAGATGATGTTCTGCTAGTTTTAGACATTTACCTTATTTCAGAAACCAATGGATCACTCTTTTAATAATAGGAGAGAAGTGTAATTTGGGGCCGGATTAACAGCAGTCTCTCCTCATATGTAACAATGGATTTGTTTTCCACCACTGCAAAGATTGAGAATAAAATAAAAACACTACACACTAAATCGAAAGGCAAACTTAAAAAATAATGCTAACCAAATTACACATTTGTCAAATAGATGACTAAAGACCACATCAGGAAATTGGCAGGAACCGGAAAACTTTTTTTAAAATAAAATAATCCTTTGCTTCAAATAAGAGAGTGCATCCTTTAAAATGAGCCTTTACCCTCAGACACACACTACCAAGAAGTGGCCACGGTTATTGGCTAATGGATAAGTTGCAATAATCAATTCTTGACAGTTGCTACTGTGAACTGTTGCTGAATCTTATTCAAACATTAGAAAAAAAATCATTGTGCCTATTGCGCCCTTTGACTCTGGTAAGTAGAACTCACTGTATGAGATGGTGAATGTGTGGATATTTTCATTTTATTTTAATTGGACTAGCAGTTTCCACAATATATTGTACAATGCAGCTAATGTCAGTTTCATTTCACTTCCCCTTAGCGTACATGGCCTAGGGGAGGAGTAGCACTTTATTCTATATGTTTGCTTGCATTATCCCACATTTCAGATGATAGACAAACAAAAGTTTTCTGTTGACCTATGGGTAAGGTTATTTTCCCCCTAAAGATTATAGTGACCTCCCTCTTCCATTTGAAGAATCCAAGAATCTTTGTTGTATAGATATACTTAGACATAACTGTCCAACTGCATTGATTTAATACATGCAATCTGCCAACAAACATGAGCAAAACATCCTTATAACCACTAATAAAACAACCTTTCCATTTAAATTAGTTTATACAACTTCACATTTCAACAAAAGTAAATGAACTGTTACTTGTGTGAACTATATTTAAAAACATTCAGGTTGTCATTTAGTTGCTCTTTTTTTTTATTCCAATTTACAATACAAACTACAAACAATGATGGTAATGTAAGATGACAGCATTTCCTTTGAGGAGTTGCCTCTGAGACTATTATTTTGCTATTCAGTGTAACATTGATAACATTAATGTGGCATTTGCATTTTATTTCGATGGTTGCTCTATTGTTAAACTTTAGTTAATAAACTCTTAAAGTGTGACCATAACATCATTTGCAGTCCTCCTGCATTAACTCAAAAGTCAGAGTAATAAATTAGTGCAGTACACAAGAAATTCATGGAAGTAACAAAAGATCTACTGCCAATCTACCTTAGATAAAAGACACTGAAAACAAAGGGCCCAACTCTGAGGAAATATCGACACTCCCATTCAAAACACAGGCCTGGTCTACACTGGAGGGGGCGGGGGGAGGAAATCGAACTAAGTTACACAACTTCCGCTACGTGAATAACGTAGCTGAGGTCGACATACTTAGATCAACTTACCATGGTGTCTTCACCTCAGTGAGTCGACTGTTGCTGTTCCCCCGTAGACTCTGCCTGCGCCTCTCGCCGAGCTGGAGTACAGGAGTACCGCTGATCCGACCGGTAGTGAAGACATACCCTCTTAAGCACATACTTAAATTTAACTAGCAGTTCACGTTCCAATCTTCTTTATACATTATCATCTTAGTTTGTATTGTAGTTTGGAATTACACTGCAATGGGACCTAAATACCTGCTCAAATAGATGCTTAATAAAGAACATCCAGCTTTCATACAGCTCAAGTGATTTCCTGGAGAGTGATGAACTTAAGCATGTGCCTAAGAAGGACCACAGTGCTGGGCCATAGCCTTGATAGAAAAATCTTTCTAGTAATCAACCAACCTTCCTTCCCCCGCCCCTTCCTCTCATCTTCCATATCAGGAAAGCACTCTTCAAATTGTGACATTACGTAAGACTGAGGGCTTTGGAGGTCTATTTAGATTACATCACATGTATGCAGGTTTGTGTGATATTGTGAAGGTCATTAGGGAAACTGTTCATGTAGGATTTTTCCTTTTAGTTTAGCAAAATCATCATGTATTCGTCTACCTTGTAGATGTAAACACATTTAGATAAAGCCATCCCCCCAAATTAATATTAAAATGAATTTTATAAAAGCAACTCACTATACATAGTCACACTCCTCTCCTCAGAAGAGCAAACAGAAACCCGGCCTTTTGTTCTAGCTGTTTTGCAGTGATTAAATACCTGTGAAAGCCATGTAAAGTCTTAAGTGCTGATACTGCTAAGACTTTTAGCACATGCCATATTATTGTGTTTAAAATAAAAACAAAAAACTCAATGTTGCAAGGCATGGTTTAACCTTTAATTGTCTATTTTAATTTTTTTTTAAGTCAGTCTAATTAAGAGGCCACACATTTCAAATAAAAAAATGTTGAGTGATCAAATTGAATGAAGTCCTCTTACCCTGTTGATTCAGTCCATGTGGTTCCACACTCTTGACAAAACAAAAGTTGTCATGAATATTTTTTTTAATCATACTGGTATGTTGAGGACTAGTACGCAACCTAATTATAATGACATCAGGATACAAAGAAACTCCATTTGGAAGAGAAGTAGAATGAAAGCCCTGAATTATTTCTGAACAATGCAGCATGCCAGCTGCAGTTCTAATTATAATGTACCTCTGCTTTAAGAGAAGTTGTTCTCTGAAGAAGAAAAAAAGTGAGTGAGGATTCCATTGAATATTAAAAAAATTATATAGTAGAGTTACATCATCTTTTCATGGATATTTTATTGTTTCCATATATTTCATTGGTGAGACAAGTTTAGAATGACATTTGTCATATGTCTAATAGAGTGTTTTAATTTTTATGTCTCCATGTTACATCTAAGTCTCCAGGACAAGTTCATCCCTGGTGTAATTCCACTTGCTTCAATGAAATTACAACACAGATGAACCTGGCTGTCTGTGTGTGAGGTTCTCTCTTGGTGACTGAATGAACTCAAACAATAATTTAGGTGACAGAGCCAATTTAAGTGTATGTTATGTAAGTGCCAGACAATCTCCACATCCCTGTAGGCAGATACCTGGGGGTTATATGAACACTGGGGAGGGGAAGGAAGAGATATGAAAACATACACTAAAAGAAGTTACATTTAAGTTGTTTTAGGCACAAAAAAACGGGTATTTAGTCCAATACTGAAGCAATTTTAACAATCTGAACAGGCCATATGGGCTATAGCTCCCATACCACGAGCAAATAAAAGTCTTAGCTGCATTAAATTCAACTAAGAATAATGCAGGGGTTGAAGTGGTGGGAATAAAGTAGTAGTACTTTCACAAGCACCACCTACAAGAAAAGAGTTGGCCACTTGAGACACTAAAATGATGTATCAATCACAAAACATTGGGCAGATGTTAAAAATATAATCATGCATGCTTTACTGGTATTCTCAGGCTTGGCAGTCATTCAGTGGCCATTAAACTAATAGCAAAAGGGGAAGATAAAAAAAGCACTGGTTTAGCACAAAATTGAGATGTTGAGAAGAAAGTTAAATCAAGGAACCAAAGGACACGAAGAGAAGAAAGTTTTAAATTGCCTAGACACCAATGCTAGGTGTCTGGGTAACAGATTGGAATTGGTTTCAGAGTGGTAGCCGTGTTAGTCTGTATTAAGAAAAAGAACAAGGAGTACTTGTGGCACGTTAGAGACTAACAAATTTATTTGAGCATAAGCTTTCATGGGCTAAAACCCACTTCATGGAATGCATGCAGTGGAAAATACTGTAGGAAGATATATATACACAGAGGACATGAAAAAATGTGTGTTGCCATACTAACTATAATGAGAGTAATCTCATTAAGGTGGGCTATAATCAGCAGGAGAAAAAAAACTTTTGAAGTGATAATCAGGATGGACCATTTCCAACAGTTGACAAGAAGGTGAGAGTAACAGTAGGGGGAAAAAATTAGCATGGGGAAATAGGTTTTACTTTGTGTAATGACCCATCCACTCCCACTCTTTATTCAAGCCTAATTTAATGGAGTCCAGTTTGCAAATTAATTCCAATTCTGCAGTTTCTCGTTGGAGTTTGTTTTTGAATTGCTCAATCTAGCTGGTATAACTGAAAGCCAGCTGGATGATTCACATGACTGGAATGTTAAAAGTCAGTGTTTATAATCTATTTAGGGTGGGCAAAAGGGGAGGGAGAGTGACATTATATCAAAAGTGGCACAGTGGTTTGAGCATTGGCCTGCTAAACCCAGGGTTGTGAGTTCAATCCTTGAGAGGGGCATTTAGGGATCTGGGGCAAAAATCTGTCTGGGGATTGGTCTTGCTTTGAGCAGGGCATTGGACTAGATGATCTCCTGAGGTCTCTTCCAACCCTGATATTCTATGATTCTATAGTGTATATACTACCTCTTTCCAAGTCACTGATAATGCAAAAGAAAATGGTCTTGAATGCTTATGGATCAATGTTCTAACAGATAAAGCAAAAATGGGGTACCAGTTGGAGTCTGCTAAAGATCACAAGTCAACAAGGGAACAGAATGACCATCTCCTTATGCCTATATCTACAATGTATGAGGGAGAAAAGCAACTTTTTCATGGGGTGGTCTATTTGAGTGACATATGCTGGCGGTCTCATTCTGCAAGTAACAATGCATCCTTGGAATTTCTTAACATTAGAGATAACTTTCCTAACTCAAGAAGTGTTTCATCCAACACAGAAGAATTCTATATTAGACCTCTTCTTGGCAGAGAAACTGTTCACAGAACTAAAAATAATGGTAACTTTGGTAAAAGTGATTATGACTTGATCACATTGCACATTATCAAACATAATAAAGTTCGGACCAGTGATATATATACTTAGTATTTGAATAGAGCCAAGCATATAAACTTGGAGGAAGAATTTAACCAGAAAAATGTGAATGATAATTGGGAATTTTTTAAGAACACTTTACTAGATGTCCAAAAACCACAATCCAAGAAACCACTTACCAAGGAAGAAAGCCATATTGGTTAAAAAAAAAAAAAAAGAGCTGAGTTAGCAGGAAAGTGAATGCAGCTATAAACAATATATAATAAAGTGAAAGAAAGGGGAAGTGTAACCGAGCGCAGACTCAGCCGGCGGTGCCGCCTGCTGGTCTCCTGGGGAATTAGCGTTCCAGCCATTGGAGCGCCCTCTGCAGGCCAATGTCCCACTGTTTCTGGCCCCCGTGTCTCTCCTGGACCCCGGTACCCCTTTCCACTGGGGTGTTGCCCCCTGGCAGTAACCCCACAGTCTCAGTGGGTCTCCCCTCCCCAGGGAACCTCCACCCCCCTATCCCCACCTTGCCTCAGTCTTGGCTACTGCCAGTCCCCATCTAGCCCCCACTCACTGGGGCAGACTGCAGTCTGATTGCCACTCATCACTGGCAAGGAGGGTTTGGACCTGCTGTCTCTGTCTACCCGTGGGCTGCCCCTTTGCAACCTCAGTACCTTTCGGGCCTTTAGCACAGCCTGCAGACTGGGGCTTTCCAGGCCGGAGCTCCCCAGCTTTTCTGGCCTTTCCCCAGCCCTGCTCCAATCTAGGTACTCTGCTCAGGTCCATGCAGCCAGGTCCTTCTCCTTCTGAAGACAGAGAGAGACTCTTTTCCTCCTGGCCCATGGCCCACTTATAAGGGCCAGCTGGGCCCTGATTGGGGTGTGGCCACAGCTGAAGCTGCTTCCCCAATCAGCCTGGGAACTGCTTGCTCCCAGCCACCGCCTTCTCCTGGGCTGTTTTAAGCCCTTTAAGGCTGGAGCCAGTGACCACCCCCCTACAGGAAGTCAATAATAGTGAATATAATTCAGAAGCTAGGAATTGTAGAAAATAGACAAGGGAAGCAAAAGGAACAATCAGTTGCACACATACAAAATGGGAAATGACTGCCTAAGAAAGAGTACTGCAGAAAAGGATCTGGGGGTCATAGTGGATCACAAGCAAAATATGAGTCAACAGTGTAACGCTGTTACAAAAAAAGCAAACATCATTATGGGATGTATTAGCAGCAGTGTTGTAAGCAAGACACGAAAAGTAATTCTTCCACTCTACTTCACACTGATTAGGCCTCAACTGGAGTACTGTGTCCAGTTCTGGGTGCCACATTTCAGGAAGGATGCGTACAAATTGGAGAGAGTCCAGAGAAGAGCAACAAAAATGATTAAAGGTCTAGAAAACATGACCTATGAGGGAAGATTGAAAAAATTGAGTTTGTTTAGTCTGGAGAAGTGAAGACTGAGAGGGGACATGATAACAGTTTTCAAATACATAAAAGGTTGTTACAAGGAGAAGGGAGAAAAATTGTTCTTCTTAACCTCTGAAGATAGGACAAGCAGCAATAGGCTTAAATTGCAGCAAGGGAGATTTAGGTTGGACATTAGGAAAAACTTCTTGACTGTCAGAGTGATTAAGCACTGGAATAAATTGCCTAGGAAGTTTGTGGAATCTCCATCATTTGGGATTTTTAAGACCAGGTTGGACAAACACCTGTCAGGAATGGTCTAGATAATACTTAGTCCTGCCTCAAGTGCAGGGGACTGGACTAGATGACCTCTCGAGGTCCCTTCCAGTTCTATGATTCTATTAAAAGAACACAAGGACATATCTATGGCCAGTTGAGTTAAAGATAGTAAGAAGGAGTTTGAAACAGTATATTAGGAACAAACAGAATCTTAACAATGATATTGGTCCATTACTAGATGAAAATAGTAGAAAGGTCAATAATGCAGAAAACTGTTCAATAAGTATTTCTGTTCTGTATTTGGAGGGAAAACAGATTATGTAGTCATATCATACTGTAACACTCCTACTCCACTAGTATCTCAGAAGGATGTTAAACAGCAGCTACTAAAGTTAGATATTTTTAAAATCAGCAGGTCTGAAATCAGCATCCAAGAATTTTAAGAGAGCTGGCTGAGGAGTTCTGTGGACCATTAATATGGATTTTCAGTAAGTCCTGGAACACTGTGGAAGTTCCAGAAGAATGGAAGAAAGCTAAAGTTGTGCCAATATTTAAAAAGGGTAAACTGGATGACCCAGGTAATTATAGGACTTTCAGTCTAACATCAATCCCAGGCAAGATAATGGAGCATCTGATACAAGACTTGATTAATCAAGAATTAAAGGGGGATAACATAATATCAATCAACATGCATTTATGGAAGGTAGATCCTGTCAGAGTTGCTTGATTTTTTAAAAACAAGACGAAAGTTTGGTTGATAAAAGGTAATAGTGTTGATATAACATACTTGGCTTCAGTAAGGCATTTGACTTGGTACCACACAACATTTTGATTTAAAAACTAGAACAATAACATTAACATAGTGGTATGCAGTGTTGTAGCCATGTCGGTCCCAGGATACTAGTGAGACAAGGTGGGTGAGGTAATATCTTTTATTGGACCAACCTCTGTCAGTGAGATAGACACAAGCTTTTGAGCTTACACAAAGCTCTTCTTGTGTGTTGTGGCCTGAAGAAGAGCTCTCTGTAAACGTGAAAGTCTAAGGCTAGGTCTACACTACCCGCCTGAATCGGCAGGTAGAAATCGATCTCTCGGGGATCGAATTATCGCGTCTCA
Source organism: Trachemys scripta elegans (assembly GCF_013100865.1). Taxonomy (NCBI): domain Eukaryota; kingdom Metazoa; phylum Chordata; order Testudines; family Emydidae; genus Trachemys; species Trachemys scripta. The sequence goes on along the minus strand of NC_048303.1, from coordinate 58,558,836 downwards.
TCGGGACGCGACAATTGATCCCCGAATCAACGCGCTTACTCCACCAGCAAGGTAGGAGTAAGCGCCGTCGACGGGGAGCCATGGAGGTCGATTTTGCCGCCGTCCTCACAGCGGGGTAAGTCGGCTCCGATACGTCGAATTCAGCTACGCTATTCGAATAGCTGAATTTGCGTATCTTAAATCGACCCCTCCCCCCCCGTAGTGAAGACCTGCCCTGACTCTCTCACACAGAGCTCTTCTTCGGGTCTGGGCTAGAATCCTCAGACCAAAACACACAAGAAGAGCCCTGTGTAAGCTCAGAAGCTTGTCTCTCACCTACAGTAGTCAGCCCAATAAAATATATTACCTCACCCACCTTGTCTTTCTAATATTAAGATGGCATACATTAAATGGACTAAAAGCTGGCTAACCAATAGGTCTCAAAATGTAATTGAAAACAGAGAAATCACCAACAAGTGTTTCCAGTGGGATCCCACAGGGACTGGTTCTTGGACCTAGGCTGTTTGACACTTATCAAGGACCTAGAAGAGAACATAAAATCATCACTGATAAAGTCTGGAGATGACACAAAAATTAGAGAAGTGGTAAATAATGAAGAGAACAGGGCCTGAGATCTGAATCACTGGGTAAGCTGAGCATAAGCAAACAAGATGCATTTAAATACAGATAAATGTAAACATATATATTTAGGAACAAAGTATCTAGGCTACACTTACTATCCTGGGAAGATAGTGGCTCTGAAAAATAATCAGCTGAACATGAACTTTGAGTGTGATGCTGTTACCAAAAGAGCTAATGTGATCCATGGATCCCTAAAAGGGGGGAATCTCAGGTAGGTGTGATTGCTACTAGAATGCTTATCTAGCTCTGGTGCCCACAATTCCAGAAGGATGTTAATAAATTGGAGAGGGTTCAGAGAAGAGACATGGGAATGATTAAAGGGTGGGAAAACAAGCCCTCTAGACTCAAAGAGCTCAATCTATTTAGCTTAACAAAGAGAAGGTTAAGGAGATGACTTAATTCCAGTCTATAAGTACTTACATGGGGCACAAATATTTGATAACAGGCCCTTCAGTCTATCAGAAACAAGTATAATATGATCCAGTGGCTAGAAGTTGAAATTAGACAAATTCAGACTAGAAATAAGGCATAAATGTTTATAGTGCGAGCATAACTAATCATTGGAACAATTTACCAAAGGTTTGGTGAATTCTCCTCACCAGCAATTTTTTAATCAAGACTGGATATTTTTGTGTAAGATCTGCTGTGGAAATCATTTTGGGGAAGTTCCATGGCCTGTGTTATTACAGGAGATCAGACTAGATGTTCACAATGGTCCCTTCTGGCCTTGTATCTATGAATGTGTGCCAGATGTATTGTGGGTCAGATCGGAATAAAGGCACAGACCTGCATCTAGAGCCCCATCACCCAGACTCTTGCAAGGACATCAAAATCTAAGCTTTCATTTTGAACAAAAATTATATTTCTAGCCATTTTGGTCACAAAGAAAAGCTTGAAAATGTGAATTGAGTGTAACCACTGCAGTGGCATATGGCTGAGTCTGCAAACAGCCCCCAGCAAGAAGAGCAGCAGTATCCAAAAGAATCAGAGAAGAAGCTGATCCTGCTCCCCCCACTGCATTGCAATAGGCCAGGCCCCCACTGCTTGGCACATGGAGAGAAGTTGAGTGGGTTAGACTGGTTGGAGTTGGGCGTGGATGTTCCACTGGATTCCACAGGATTGGCTCCCCTTTCATGGGGCATAGATGATCCTCTGGGCTCCACTCCTCCCTTTTGGCCTTTTGACTCCAAAATTCAAATTGAGAAGAAAAAAAATTCTGGTACTCTCCCATTGCACCAAAATGAGATACTATTCACAGTAGATTATGCAGATTTTCCTCCTTAACATGCTTTGATCAGCAGTGAACCAGAAAGCAATGTAGACCTTTAAGCAATGATTGGCCATCTAAGTTAGCACTCCAGCAAGATGAATGGGACAATGTACTCCTCTCAGAACTGTTGTTTCAGGCTGTCTACAGAGGGAGACACATCACTAACAGTCAATTCACATCTCAGTTTTTTTCACAGACAGAAACTGATATTTTTAAAATGAACACTGACATTTTCAAGAACAAGATAGCAGCCTTCAGAAAAGTGCCAGGTCACTGATCCACTGCATCTCCACATAATTCTAGCCCAGATTTTTATAGACTCCAGACACCTCTATGAATTACAAAATGTCTTTAAAATAAGTGCCTATTTGTGTTTTTCTTATGCATTGCAACCAGCTAATGGACCTGCCCTATAAAGAGCCAAAGATCGTTAAAGCTTAATAATTGCTTTCCAAACACTTGCAAGAGTCTCCGGCCAGGTCTACACAACAGACCTACATCAGTATAACTATGTCACACAGGGAGTGACACCCCGGAGTGACACAGTTATACCAATCCAACCCCCATGTAGACAGTGCTATGTCGACAGGAGAGCTTTGTCCCATTGACTTAACTACTGTCTGTTGGGGAGGTGGATTAATTACACCACCAGGAGAAGCTTTCTGGTCGATGGAGGAGCGTCTTCACTCAAGCGCTACAGCAGTGCAGTTGCATCAGTGCAGCGTTAAGTGTAGACTTGCCAGAAGTAAAACTAAAAGATACCCTCAAAAAACACATTTACACTCAGACCACCACTACCATTCAAATAATTAAAGAAATGAGTATGACATTTTATGAGAGCTGAATATGATTCAGTGGATGTATGGAAGAGGTCATATTTACACTGGCAATGCCTTTAGGTATTAGTATATATTTGTCACACATGTACAATGCAATGAGCCAAAGATAGTTCTGTCCCCAAGAAGTCATCCAAGTTTCAGAAGCTGGATTGCATGAGTTCACTCGATTTTTTTTTTTAGCATAATTAGCCAAATTCAACATGTTAGCATGTGGTTCTGCCAGTAAATGGGTGATGCTGATACAGTTTAAAACAAACAGATTTTGCTGGAATTCCACAATTGGACACCACTACTAGAGCTGACTCATGATAAATATCAACTCATCTCACGCCCTTCTCTGCATGGAAGATCCCAGCCATCCCTACAGAATGTAAAGCTCATCCGCTCCTCAAAAATGTTTCCTTATTTTCTATACTTATTCACGAAGTGCACTTCTCGCTGTAATATCTCATCATACTAGCACATACATGGGAAGCTAGTATAATTTTACATTTTCAAACTAGCAATGCATGTGTTTTGCACCCACAAAACTGCATGCAAACACATATGCAGAAATTGCTGAGCGAAATTATTTAGCTTGTGTTCAGCAGATGATCACTGTGGGCCCCTCTGGCCTTAAAGTCTAAGGATCTAGGGAAAGGTATCAGAATGCACAATTCAACTAGACTTTCAGTGTATAAATAAATGTGTGTGCACAGTTTGTGAGAAGCCAGAAGAAATTTTTTCTTAGGAGTGTAGTTGGATTCCCTAACTCCTTTAACTATCCCAGTAGTGTGTATGTATATATACATTATAAATAATTATCCCTATAATGTTTTACTGTTTGATAATTCTACAACTATAAATGCCACTCAACTCATCATATTGTGAGAGGGTCATAAATATTTTAAAACAGGAGCAGAGAACAGGAAGCAGATTCTTATTATCATAGAGCCTAGGAGTCCCAGTCATGGACCCAGGACTTCATTATGCTGGTGCTAAAACTTAGACTGTAACTTTTTGCCATTATAATTAAAATTTGGAACTCTTAACAATATTTTATAAGACCAAAACCCCTACTTTTCAAGATCCTAAAAACCTAATATTAAATCCTATAACAATATGTTGCATTTTTTTCCTCCCCTCCCCATCCCTCCCCCAATATATTCAGCCATGACAATTGATTTTTGGATTAGAAATCACTCATCTCCAAAAGTATGCATCTCAGCTTTGTAACTATCTATTACTATTCTTCAGGTAGGGAAAGGAAAGGAACCAGAACTTTCCAAGCTTTGTAAAACAAAAGGCAAAACAGCTATGAAACACTGCATCCACGCTGACAAATTTGTGCAAGGTGAAAAAACAGATGTTTCTCAAATTTATTTCCTGTTTCCTTGTGACAATGAGGTAACCCTCAATGCTGGAATCAGATTTGCAACCCAGATGGCCCATCACCATTGGAATCATGGCTGAGAGCCCACTTCAGACAAAAACATTAAAATATATGGTGGTTTCATTACTTTACTACAGATCTTATTACATGCAAGCCTAATGCCTCGGTTCAGAAAAAAGGTTTTTTATTTATTTATTTATTTATTTTTTTAAAGCCACTACTCACAACATATGCTGGGTTATGGCTGGAGTTCAGGCAAGAACAGACTGTAGTTAGCTCAGTAATAAAAAACAAACACAGAGGCAGGGGAAAATATGTTTAAAAAAAAACAGATTGGCTGATCACATGCTCAGCACAGGCAACTACACAGTGCCTTATTCAATAAAAAACGTAAAGGGCCCTCTATTGCTGCACTTGCACATCAACAACAAAATGTCATGTCACACTTTGATTGTCCTTTGCTCTTAGAAATTCCCTTCCACCACAAACATGGGCAACGAGGGGAAAACTTTCAACCAGAATGAGACAACACGGTATGAAGCAAAGAACTGGAAAGCCAGTAGTACCCCCAGTTCCAGTCCAAGCCGAGCTACTGACTCACTGTGGAATTTTGATCAAGTAACCATTCTTTGCACGTCTGTTTATTAAGCTATAAAACTAGGAAAGACAGAGTCTCACCATTAAACACACACAGAGATGAGGGATCTTGCCTGAGGTCTCCCTGCTAAATAAATCACAAGACAAATGTTTAATGGACTAGTAGAAGAGATCTGTTAGCTCATCTACCTTAACTTTATGCCAATGTAAGATTGTTCTCTTAAAATAGCTGAAGATACTTTTGTTCACTCTTTTGAAAAACAAGACACTTTTTGAACCCTGCTTATATGTTTTTTTACACTTTATAAGGCTGGTACCCAGGATTTTTAAAAAAAAACAAGTGCCTATGACTACAGTATCTCCCCAGCATGGAAACTCAATTGTGGCTTCACCTTCCTTCTCTGGTGATTTTCCCCATGGTAGTTCCGCAGTCTCCCCTGTTGATTTGGCGATTGACCTTCCTGCAAAATCCAAAGGATTTTCTTTCAAATCCAAAGGAAACAGCTCCTCCTCCAAGCCCTCTCCTGGGGATCTAACTCCATAGTCCTTTATGCCCCACGTGGCTGGCTCAACTTAACCCCTCCCGGTGGCACAGCCAAGATAAGATGTAGGAGAGTCTGATCCCCCTCCATCACTTCTAGGTTCCAGAAACCCCACATGGTGAAGCAGAGAGTCCCCTTAATTTAAAATTCCATTTCAAGTTTCCCCATCCAAAGTTTTGAATGGGACTAATTCTGATACACCTTTCATTGTACAGTGAACCTAAAATAAGTCAGGATTTGAAGTCTTATCTCTAGAGAGGCTCAAAAAATTCCCAACAAAACTTTTTTTTTCCCCCGGTCAAAAAATGCCAGGATCACAACCAGAGAGAGACCCTCGCCCCCCCCCCTCCCCCCTCAGAATAACCAATAGCCTAGTTGTTGGGAATCCAGGTTCAAATGCCTACTCTACCTGATTGAACCCAAGTCTCCCACGTTCCAGACAAGTGCTCTAACCACTGGGCTATTGATTATGTTGGGAGTGGGTCTCTTTCTCTCCCTCCCTGTCAATGAGAGCAGAAACCTCGAAATGTTTGTGAAATGGAATTCTTGTTTTCCAGGCAGCCCCAATTCTCTCAGGCCATTCCAGAGCTAGAGTGCTAAGCCCTATGGGGAAGCTGGTGATGACTCATTTAATTTGGTTTAAAGCTTCTGCTTCTATCCCAGCCACAAAGTACTGGACTTTAAAGCAATGACAGTTCTATACACAGAAAAGCTGTCACTGGGATGGAACTGAATCTTAACTGTCTTGGGCCTAAGACCAGTGTAATTTGGAGATTCCAATTTTGGGTATTAAAGAGAACATTTCTCTGTCAAGCTGTTTGGAGCTACTCTGGGGTTTGGAATGATGGAATAAATCATAGGTGTGATAGAATAATGGGCAGAAGACAGGCCAGACAGTCAAAAGTGCCAGACAAAATAAAATTTGTCACATGGTTTTCACCTTCACAGTTATGATGTATGTAAATTAAATCTGGGAGGGAAACTGTTTATCCATCCCAGGAAAACATCTGAGATTTCAAAAAGTGTTCTTGGCCTGATTCAGGATATTGTCAAAATCTTGAAAGATTTTGCAAAACAGAACCAAAAAGATTCAGTTTGGTCAATCAAAACATTTTGTTTCAATTTTGAAGTTTCTGATTTTGATATTTGTAATATGTTTAATTCACACACAACATTACTTTTCATTTTGAAACTGAGAAAATGGACTGGTTTATTTTTAAAGGTATCAAAACAGGATGTTTTGACAATTTTTTCAGTTACATTTTTTGCTAATGCCAACCTTTCCCATTAACAGTTTCAGTTTCAATTACTCTACATTTTTAGCAATGGGACTGGTTTGCTGAAAAATTCCCAAGCAGCTGTAATATAGGTTAGTCACAGACTCACCATCCTGGAGCATCTCCTCATGGCACAACCAATTATTGGAGCCCTGCTGCCTCCTCCAGACTTCAATGGTCTGTGTGGGGACTTGACTATCCAGCCAGGTGTAGCAGAGTCCCACACCTTCCAGCCCAACTCAAGAGTCAGCAGAATGAAAACTATTCCACCGTCCCTGAGCTCAGTGCTCTGAGGACACTTCATCCCTCTCGTGGGCTCAGGAGAGTTCTCTCTGTTACAGAGGGCTGTCTCCCAGGGATTTCTCCCTGGAGGTGGCTTGGCTCCACCTCAGCTGCTGACCCTCAGGCCTTCTTCCCTAAAATCTCTTCTTCCAGGCCTGCTTGGAGAGTCTCCTTGCAGCTGCCCTCTCCCTTTAGGGGCAGTTCCAGAATACAAGCTCCTTCCTGCAGGCCCATCTCTAATACCTTTCCCAGAGGGAAAGAACTCTTGACTGCATCTCTCCTGAGACTCCCTGCCTAGCAGTCCTTCCTTTATAGAAACTATCTAGCTGGTTCTAATCTTAAATTACCTATCTCCCCTCCAGGTGCCATAGAATGGGCTAATTGTGCTCGGTCTCCACTTAACCATGTCACTGACAGTGAGGTATACACCCTATCACAAGACACAGACACATCACAGTAATTATTAGTGATGTTATCTACCTTGTCTGTATGAATAAATGTATATTGTCCTTTTTTTAAAAAAAATCCTCATTGTATTTAGGGCACAGACCCTCTCCAGTGGAATGATCTCAATCGCACACTATATAACTTCCACTGTGTAAAGAACTGTACAAGCAGACATGAAAATACAATCCCTACCCCCAAAGAATTGCCATCCCAGGGTGTTCCTATGAGGGCATATCAAAGGGTTGCTCACTGTCCACCGTGGGAAGTCTTGCATTGCAGTTGTTCAAGATGTAGCATACCTGTTTATAAGGTAGAGAGTCCTTCAGTCTCTGTGGTTTATCAATGTGACATCTTCCATGAGTATCGACATACACACCACCATAACCCCTGTCCACAATGGAACACAACACCAGACAGAGTTCCTACCTCACTACCTACAACTATGTGGAAAACAAGACAAAAAAAGTCAAGCATTATTGTGCTGTATTAACCAGAATTGTTCTTGACAACCAATTTTGAATACAGTTTTAGCTAGCACATGAACATTCTGTATCTAGAAGCAATATGTATATATTCATTGATTTATTAGATTTTGAAATCAGTTTATTAGTACCTATATAATTCAAAAGACAAAATAAATTTTAAATAATAGTTAAAATTAATCTTATAGCAGGTGCCATTAGACAACGAAATCAAGTATTTACTGTAGAATATAACTTTATTGCTATATTTCTAGACAGTGATTACTATTCACAAGTCAACATTACCACCAGTTTCCACATAATGATATCTAAGGTGCAATTCTTCCATAGGTATAGAAGAGGCAATAACCGTGTTCTCCTGGATATCAAATGCTGTAATTTGCTAGATGCTGACTTTTGCAATGGTAACCACCTTACTCAGAACAAAAAATACAGTGCAAATACTGTACTATGGTGAATTTCACTTTCACAGCCAACAGATGTTGATTTTTTTAAAGGCACCCTGTAAAAAGGATAGAAGGAACACTAGACCTCAGTGCCACTGAAAAACACACACTTAGAGATACAGGGTTAAATAAACAATTCCAGACAGAATTAAAGTTGTTGGTTTTATCTCGCTTTTCAGTTTTAATTCTGAGGTTAGATGAGTGACTTCTATGTAAAACTACAACTGAAATGAGATTTGTCACCATTAACTTTTTCTCCCAGAATATTTCTCTTCCATTACTGCTGACCAATACATCTAGTGCAGTGTCCTGTTGTCACAGCCACAGGCTGTTTCACACAGCATCTTTTTAAAAATTAAGCTAACCAGTGTTCCTTTTCATGACATCTCATGGGATTAGAGAGATTTGATGTTCTTTTTCCACTCTGTATTCAGTTACACACACCTCTAGTAGCACCGCTGTTCTCCAGATACATGAGTAGAATTGTTTTGTTTTTATAAAAACAGGATTAACATGGACACTGCCAAATACCACAAGATTTTTCTCTGCTAAAGTTTCCTCTCCTCCTTTTGGATTAGGCTTCCAAATTTGTAGAGAAGACCCATCTAATTATAAATCAATGGTAATTACCATTTAATTGAAGCAATAGTTCCTGAAGATTATTACTATGTACTGTATTTTATCATGTACTGTAAATGGAACAGACTCTTCCCCAGGTACAGAGGCATAGCTTCTAATGAATGACAATGTTATCTTCTATAACTGGTCACCATCCATTGGGAATAACTCTTGGATGTAACGTTTCATGGAGGGGCGTAGAAAGAGGAAGAGACCTTACTTCCGTTAATATCAAGACAAATCATAAAGCAAACACCTTAATCTTTCTAAACCTATTCCTGTGATTATAAAATAAGCGTAAGATTGTAAAATTTGAGAGCAAGTTTATGTTTACTTAGGGCAAAATCTCAATGGGATTACAGCATCAGGCTCGGTATAGTCTTGATGCAAAAGTTGTGAGGTATAATAATGAAATTCTGTAGTGCAGGACCCTTCCTCAGCAGCTGGGGAATCCTATGTGGCCATGAGCCATGAAGCTGCTCCATGAGGTGGAGTTTGATCCAAAATGAAGCTTTCCATCAGTACAGAAGAGACCAAGTGCAATTGGTGGCAAAGAGGGTCCTCTCTGTCTACTACAAATAGTTCTCCCCCGACCCACACACCCTCCATTCCCCTGCCTTGTTCTCCCTCCTTGATATAGCAGTGCCCAGGGTTATCCAAGAGACAGAAACTTGGTTGCATCTTTTCTTTACCCACTTTACCCACTTCAGCAGGTCCATGGATCCTATACTCAATATTGGCCCAACTGGTATACAGACCTCATACAGTACACAAGACTAACAGGTTAATTTAGTCCATTTTCCCCTATGAAATAAATGGACAGGATTTTGAGCCATAGCTTATAAACAGTTTTAGTTTAAAAAGTAAAATTTGACTTGCCAATTACATTAGGAAGTTTGGAAAATAACCATTTTAAACATTTGAGGGAATCACAATGATTTTCTAGTTTTTTTTAAATATGTGCTTAAAATAGGGACTTACATAATTGTCCTAAATTAGTAGGCAATGTCATGGTATATTGGCAAAAAGAAGAACAGGAGTACTTGTGGCACCTTAGAGACTAACAAATTTATTAGAGCATAAGCTTTCGTGGACTACAGCCCACTTCTTCGGATGCATATAGAATGGAACATATAATGAGGAGATAGTGTGTATATATATCTCCTCATTATATGTTCCATTCTATATGCATCCGAAGAAGTGGGCTGTAGTCCACGAAAGCTTATGCTCTAATAAATTTGTTAGTCTCTAAGGTGCCACAAGTACTCCTGTTCTTCTTTTTGCGGATACAGACTAACACGGCTGTTACTCTGAAACATGGTATATTGGGTCACTTTAAAATATATTTATAAAATTCCTTTGGAGCCACTTTCATTACAAATCAAAGAATATATAAATTCTACATAAATTGACATAAATGCTCTACAGAAATTTGTCAAATACAATGGATGTGAAGTCCATTCACATTCCCACTGAAATCAAGGTCAAGATTCTATTGACTTCAAAGGGAATAGGATTGGGCCCATGTTATTTGACAAATGACAGATATTCTGGGGGAGGAATTTTCAAAAGTCCTCAATATTGACCTAATTCTACTACCATTAAAGTCACATTCCCATTGACTTCACTAAGAGCAGAGTTAGGTCAATGCTGAACTTTTCTTTTTAAAGAAATCCCACCCTAGATGTATTTATCTGATAGACTCGCATACAAATATAAAAAAAGCCCTGACTATCTATCTTTACAATGAACCACACTTAGTCGGCAAGAACTGCTGTAGCTTGGTCTACACTGATGCTTTTATTTTTGCTACCCTTAGTGCTACACCAGTGTTGGGGGAAATGCTGAAAATTCCCAGTGAGCTGTTATTGGTTTCTTGGATTCCATTGATTATTTTGACCCTCACCATCGGGCAAAGATTTTGTGAGTACCTAATACAGATATTGCTTCTCTGTCTTTAAATGAAACTACTCAACCACTTTCTACAGTTATTGTTTCTTTTGAAAGAGTTATTGATCAGGAAAGATTGAGGAAGACAGCATGGAAAAAAATGTAATATTCTTTACAATGAGCTAAAGGTATATATTTTCCCTGATGTGGCCAAGGCCAGAAAGCTTATTGAAAGAAAATTACTCTGTCTGTGAAGATGTTGTCTCTCTGAGTTCTAATCTTGACTATTTCCTGTAAAACTGCAATTGTGTGGAAGGAGGAAAAAAACCACATCGTTTTTATTATGACCAAGTGGAGATCTTGTTGACCTCATGAACTCATAGTAAATCATCTGAAAGAATGACTTACCATTTCACATATTTATTTTCCAAAATCTATGTTGTCTAGTTTGTTAATTTTTGGTTACGGCTGTTTGTTGCTTCCTAAAATAATTGAATTCTGCCTTTGGGAACAAAATAGCAAGTTTAATATTGCTTATATTTACTACTACTACTACTACGACGTTTTATTTTATTTTTTGAAAGACACCCACTCCCCTCTCTTTCCCGCTCCTCTCCTTTTCCACTCCCCAGTGATAATGGTATCCTGAATGTAATAGAGAATTCTTCTCTTTTGTGAACAGAAATTTTAGGTTGGATGTGATTACATATATGGAATTTTTTTTGTCCTGAATGCCTTTTATTTTTCTTATGCCTTTTTCTTATTAAAGATGGATTAAAAGTTTCACAAATTTCAAAGATGTTGGCACCATCATTTTTTAAGTGTGTGTAACATATTGTAGCCATTCTAATCACTCTCAACTCACTGCCCAAGCCCTGATCCCAGAAGTCTAAAGCATGATACCTCTGCTCCTCCACTGGAAAACCATTAGCTTTGATTCTCGTGTCTGACTCGTTAAGGACATTATCCTCATTACACTTTTTCAGAAATAGGTAAGGTGGTTACCAAGACTTTACTATTTTCAACAGTTTAACAATGAATGTCAGCCAGTTACAATCGGCAGGTCTCATCCCAAACATCTGTAGGCAGTTAGGCATCACAAGAAAACTGACAACATTATCTAGAAAAAAAAGTCTTGACAGCCCTATCAATCTTCTATAATATATTGCAATCACACCTGAAGAGGAACAGATTGAGAAGATTGGTCCTGGACAATTTCTCCTTTTCTCCCAAGCTCCAGAAACCCTCTTCTTCAAAGTGCCCCACAAGGCATTTTCATGATGGAAATTGTTCACACAAGTGCTCATCATAACTTATTGATTATAACTGAGCAAGCATGAAAAATGCTTGCTTGTGAAACTGCATTGATCCAGGCTAGATAAAAAACAATGAGTTTTTTAATCTGATTTTCTATTTAAGTTAAATACATTCTTCTTTGTAAAAATAAACCTGATTGAAATTCAGTTTGAAATTATGACAACCTATGTTAAGACCTAAGTAACTATAATCAAAATCATTTAATAAAGAATATGCTGCCTCAGTGAGTCCTCCTCACATTTTAATAAGTTATAATTTAAAAAGCATTTATACAGACTTGGGGGAAAACATGTCTAAAATTTTAAGTCAACTCACATTTTAGGAGTATGTCACTATATCATTTACTGCATCTAGTATCTCCATTTTCAGTCTTTACAATCAAGCAAATGGTGGTATTTACATGTTTCCCAACTGAACGTACTTACATTTGTTGTGCAAGCTTATCTTAGTTACTTTGGGATTTCAGTGAAGCAAGCACGTGCACAGAATATTTTCTTCATTTGGACTAGTTCATTCAAAGAGAAAGAGAAACCAACTGAGAGTTGAAAAAGCAGGAAAGCTTTTTTTCCTTCTTCCAATCTATGCATAAGAATCTGGTGGGAGAGGATAAGATCTACTAATTCTAAAACTTGGAAAGATGTGGGGCCAGGTTTTCAAAGACATTTAGGCAGCTAAGATACAGATAGATGCCTAATGAGATTTTCAAAGCACCTAACTCTGCTGATTTCACTAGGAGTTAGGCACCCAAACTGCTTAGGAGCTCTTGGCAATCTCACTAGGCACCTAACTACCTTTGAAAAACTGGTCCATGGTGATCAGAAACAATCAATACATTGACTGTAGTTCACATATCCTTTGTTTAATAAACCAATTTGTTTTAAATGCAAAACAATTTTGATAGTTATATTTTTCTTATGTATCCAGCACTTTTAACTTATTCAATTATTAAAAAGCAAACTATGCTAAAATGCTGTTTTGTACTTTTAACTCGATTACAATTTCTAACCTTCAAATGCAGTTTGACACAAATCCAGAGTAAAAAATTATCTAGCAAATAAAAAATGCAACCTTTTTCAAACTCAATGAAAGTAAAAATTAAGAATCTGAAAAAAATGTGTTAAGATGTACATTGTGTGTGTATGTGTGATATATCCTCCTGGCTAGCAAAAATTAGTACCAGACAGCCTATAGGTTATTTTTGTTTGCAAAGCATTCTAATGGTTACCAACCAATGAGAATGGATCTTCCATTAGGAAAATAACTAAGTGATTAAAATATATTATTTAAATCAAGGTTTCCTGCAGGCTTTGCATTGAACAAAATGCAGATTGTGGTAACATAAATTATCATGAGAATGACGTGAAAGTACTGCTGGGAAAGAGAAGGCAAAACTAAAAATTCACAAAGTGAAGATGATTGTCAGTGTAGGGAATTATTAAATGAGACTTGGTTTAAACATGTCTCTGTCTCACTATCTGTTAGAATCTATAGCTGTTTGCTCCAACTCCCTTCTACTCTTTCCCTCACAGAGTTTTCACTTCAGCCTCAGGCTCCCTGCCAACCATGCTCCCCCTCTTCTCCACTCTTCTTCTTTCCCATCCCCTGAACCTCACTTCTCCTTTCCATTGTCTTAGCTATTTCCCTCCCAACAAACGCCACCCACATTTTAAAATAAATCATAGCATAACTAACAACAGTTGCAAACCAGCACATTTGTTAACTCCACTTATGTGTTACATCCCTTTCCCCCATAACCTTTTGTCTTCTATTTAGATAGTGAACTCTTTACAGCAAGGATTGTTTTACTCTGTGTTTGCACAGAGACTAGCACAATTGGTTCCTGGTCTGGATACTAGGGGAATACAAAATAAAATAAATAATAATAATGCAGCTTTTTACCCTTTAGGAAGGGATATAAAAAAAAGAAACTATGGAAAATTGTGTAAATCACAAATAATTAACACCAGATACCATCTTGACTCTTTGCACTTTCACAAGAATGCATGTTAGAAACATTCAAGATTGACATTTGCATTTTTTTCCCAGTATTGACTCCTTGACTTTACATTACTGTTGCTTTGAAGTGTCTGGAAACATAACTGAAGTTAGCAGTTATGATGAATGGAAAACTGTTTCCTTTACTAGGAGGTAGGCAGATACACAGCAAAGAAAAGGACACAAAGGATTGATTAAAATAGAAAGCAGGTTCATTTCCTCTTCTGAAAGAATTATTTGAATTACATTTGATTAATTTTCTTGTGGATTTCACAAAATGTTTCTAATAACATTTGTGTTATCCCCCATGAATTTACCCAGCTCTAGAAGCTTAAGCAGCAATAGACTGAGCACTTCTGAGTTTGATCCTACAAATTATCACAAACCATGATTTCTGTCTTTATTCACAATAAGTACAATATCTATTTTCCAGTTTGATAATGTTGTTCATCCTTTGAGTGCGAAGATGACAATGACATCACTGATTCGTCTGGTTTCTGTGAACACATGAGTGGCTGATCAGGCCAATTTGAACTTTGAATGGTCTGTGGCCATAATGCAAGCGAGCATGCCATCATGGAACTGACAAACCATTGCGATGAATTTCTCTGGGCAACCAAATTTTGCCATGATCTTCCAAAGGACCTCCCAACTGACTGTATCAAATGCTTTTTTCTGGTCAATGAAAGTTCATATACAGGTTGGAGTTCTGTTCCTGGCATTTCTCCTGAAGTTGATGAGCTGCAAACACCATGTCTATGGTCCCATGTCCTTTCCTGAAGCCACACTGACCCTCAAGCAGGAGCCCTTGTTCAATGTGTGGCACAGGGCGATTCAGCAGAATTCTGGTGAGAATTTCACCAGCTATTGATAACAAGGAGATACCCCGATAGTTGTTGCAGGATTATCTGTTACCTTTCCACTTGTACAAGTGGACAATGGATGCATTCTTGTACTCTTGGGGTATAGTTCCTTGTGTCCACATTGACTGGAAAAATTCAGTTAGATAACACTTGTTCAGGGATAATACCAAACTATAAAGTGACTTAAGGCATATTGTTCACATATAGTTTCACATTTGGTTTTGAAACCAGAAAGCACTGGTATGAATAAACATTTTTCCTTTCTCAAAACGAAAGGCACAATCAAATCAGTTCAGAGGCAAGCAATTCTAACAACCATAGTTTAATAGTTTAGAACACTGAGGTCTATTTTCATGTAGCACTGAAGTGTTAAGAAGTTAAATTTGGAATTGGGTTAACACTTCTAGAGTACCAGAGTGGTAGCCATATTAGTCTGGATCTGCAAAAAGCAACAAAGAGTCCTATGGCACCTTATAGACTAACAGAAGTATTGGAGCATAAGCTTTTGTGGGTGAATACCCACTTCATCAGACGCTTGTGGTGGAAATTTCCAGAGGCAGGTATAAATATGCAGGCCAGAATCAGTCTGGAGATAACAAGGTCAGTTCAATCAGGGAGGATGAGGCCCTCTTCTAGCAGTTGAGGTGTGAAAACCAAGGGAGGAGAAACTGCTTTTGTAGTTGGCTAGCCATTCACAGTCTTTGTTTAATCCTGAGCTGATAGTGTCAAATTTGCAAAGGAACTGAAGTTCAGCAGTTTCTCATTGGAGTCTGGTCCTGAAGTTTTTTTGCTGCAGGATGGCTACCTTTAAATCTGCTATTGTGTGTCCAGGGAGGTTGAAGTGTTCTCCTACAGGTTTTGTATATTGCCATTCCTAATATCTGACTTGTGTCCATTAATCCTTTTACGTAGGGATTGTCCAGTTTGGCCGATGTACATAGCAGAGGGGCATTGCTGGCACACGATGGCATATATTACATTGGTGGACATGCAGGTGAATGAACCGGTGATGTTGTGGCTGACCTGGTTAGGTCCTGTGATGGTGTCGCTGGTGTAAATATGTGGGCAGAGTTGGCATCGAGGTTTGTTGCATGGATTGGTTCCTGCGTTAGAGTTACTATGGTGCGGTGTGTGGTTTGTGAGAATATGCTTAAGGTTGGTGAGTTGTCTGTGAGCGAGGACTGGCCTGCGTCCCAAGGCCTGTGAAAGCGAGGGGTCGTTGTCCAGGATGGGTTGTAGATCACTGATGATACGTTGGAGAGGTAGGTTTTAGCTGAGAACTGTAGGTGATGGCCAGTGGAGTTCTGTTGGTTTCTTTCTTGGGCTTGTCTTGTAGCAAGAGGCTTCTGGGTACACGTCTAGCTCTGTTGGTTTGTTTCCTTATTTCCTCGTGCGGCTATTGTAGTTTTGAGAAAGCTTCTAGAGTACATTTGCCTTTAGAATGAGAGCAAGCAAGCAAGCACAAATTCTCATGTTGCAATTCTTTGCAAGACTACACTAGCCGAGAGAGGGGCGTTCAGTGGTAATGCTCCCTTCTCCTTCCTGATTTCCCAGAAGGACACAGGCAGAGACTGAGGAGCGTATGACCTCCTCTCTTTCCTCTGAAAACATCATTAGAACCTCCTTCATCTCTTTGAATTCGCAATGCGCCAAAACATGGAAATAACGTCTAAACCAAAATAACTTTGTATATTTGAATGCAGTGGCTGAATTGGATTATGCTAACTATCATAACATAAGCACAGGAAATACAGCAACACAGAGTTCCCAAATTGACAGACCATTCTTTATTTGAGTTGAGGCCAGTAATTGATTTCAAATGTACACTCCATTAGATGAATTTTACACACTATACTAAAAAAATAAAATAATTAAATCCTGCATTGTGTAACAGCTAAGTAATGCATGGACCGCACTTCTCAATATTACAGTGAAAGTTACTGTATTATGTTAATTACAAGGACAGCCTGATCCTTCATACCACATGCGCACATTTTTGTACTTCCATTAGGGATCAATACACCAGTATTGACAAAGTCAGAACACCTTTCCCCAATGTCTTGCCTGAAACCTGAACTCAAGCCCAGGTTTTCAGTGTTCAAGAAGATTTTGTTACTCAGTCCACATTTCTTTCTCCCTTCTCCCTTTGCACTCCTCTGCATTTACAGATCTGGCCCAACTTGAAGCAAGATTACTGTGATATCTCATGAGATTTCTACTCCACTTTTGGGTGCTTACTTAAATAGACCATGAAAACCGAACCTTTTAAGGGTCACCTCCAGTTCATGTCTGTAATTCAAGGCACATCAACACATATTATTGGGCTTGTCTACACTTGAAACAGGAGCAGAGCTGCAGCACGTTAGCATAGACACTACCTACGCCCATTGGAGGGGCTCTACTGTCGGCATAGATGTAATCCCCCTCCCTGAGAGGTGGCAGCTAGGTAGACGGAAGAATGTTTCTGTTGACCTAGCACAGTCTGCACAGAGGGTTAGGTCAGCTTAACTATGTATTCAGGGGTGTGGCTTTTTCAGTCGAATCCAATATACTTTGTTGACTATGAAAGAGTCCACCCATATATATTCTTTCCTTTGTGTATTTGCTGTGCATTATCACTCTATTGTCATTCTGTTCATTTAGGTGACGTTGGTTTAAACTAGTTGAAAAATTTTGAGATGGATAAAAATCTTTCAGCAAAATTTTAATCAAAAAACAAGACAACTGGAAACAAAAAACTAAAGCAATATTTTTGCCACTTACATTTTTCAACCAGTACTAGCTTTGGATATCTATGAAGGAAAAGGTAGTTTAAAGTACAACCACTAGAGGCCCTCTTGATGTATTTACCATATGCCCATTACTCTCAATGGGAGGGAATGTGCATGCATCAGTAGTAAACTGAGGTGAGTAGTTGTGGTTAGTGACGGGTGAACCGCCAAAAGTTTGGTTTTGTCTACATAAGCACTAAAGTTCAGATCCTTTTTCAAAACTTATCTGAAACTCCAGAGCCTATGAAGCTGAGCACACAGATTTTTCCAGCTTTTCCTGGTTTTGGCACAACAATTGCAGAGAATTTCTTGCAATGTTCAATCACTACTGCTTTGGTCCAGTACGAAACTCGGAACATGAAATGAAGCTATCTTTTTTTTAAAAAAAAAGACATTTTCCCAAAGTGTTTTTATTTAAAGAGTGAGGGGAGATTGGTTTAAACTCTTATTTAATATCAAATAGTTCACTCTTCCTTAAATATGGATTTTTTAAAAAATCTTGTTCTTAAAACCATTTTAATCTAAATGTGATTGGATGCAGTGGGAGAAGGAAGTTCTGTGAGTTTTGTGTAGGTGGGAAAAGTTAAGATTCAGTTCTACGCAGATCCTTAATCAAGAGGCAAGTGGACATGCTTTAAACTGCCATTGGTCAACCTTTGTCACATAAAACACAGCCTCCAACATAATGTTGGCCATAATGTTGCTTTATTTTGCATTCATGCTGACTTTTCCCATTACTTTAAAAGTGTCCTTAAACCATAGAAAAACAAAATGTAAATTTATCAGGTAACGTAATCAGATTATAGAAAATTTATTTAAAATGACACTTATATTCGAGCAATATATTTTAATAGCATTACCATTATACTCTCACCATGGTCCTATGATAGAGTTACTCATAACTTTACTATAGTAATGTTTTATTAACTTGTATAATTCTCACCTCTTTTCTTTTTCCTCTCTGGTGTGACAAGAATAAAATGCATAATTCCCAGTATGCAATCCAATAAACCTTTTGATAGGTCAGTAAAAAGATAAGGATGTCCTTGCTTAACCTCTTGTCTGCTGTTTCCACCTGCAGCCCATTGGGTGATGGAAAAATGCTGTTTTCTTGTAGCATTGGCACTTCATTGCTCATGTGCCCAATACATGAAGTATCAGGTTTGTGTGTTACATATATCATGGGTGTTGTATGTTAAAGAAAGTTTCTGAATTTTAACTATGCTAAATTACATCTAAGAAGTTTTGGGAGAGGTGTTGATTGTTTTGGTTTTGGTTTAGAAAAGCCTAATCCTTACAGAGCAGTTTAAGCAGCAATTTGTTATTATTTCCTTTTTTCATAGCAGAGTCCGATTTATTACAAGATTACTGTGCATTTAAGACTTTTCAGCCTGCTCTGTAACACTACATTATCCTTTCTAAGCTTTCAAGTGAATTTTCTACTAATCGTTAGCAGCAATGGTTGTGTATCCTGCTAAATTACATTTATAGGCAGGCTGCGCCAGAAAGGTCAAACCAGGTTTTCCTTCTGTTTTGTTTTTTTAACCCCTATCTAATAGCTCTATAGAGAAAGTGGTTCTAACCCTGATCTTTCTTCCCTGACATCTCTATATGTTATAAATCCAGGAGGAACCTATGTTGCTCTCCAGAACAGGTGTTTAAAATGTGTGTTTTAAACCTAACAGCAGTAACCTCCTACTGTAGCACTTATTTGCTGCATCATTGATGCTAATTTCTCTGTGACAACTAGAAAACCTTGTCTTCTGTAATCTTCTGGTTTGTTCTATGAAGTTGGCCTATGACTCATAAAACTGAATAAACATTTATGTTAACTATTACATGTTACTTGCCAAGAGCCACTAACAGCATTGGAGATAGCATTCCACAGGGTAGGCCATCTATCTTTATTTGCTTGAAATATTTTATCAGCAAAAAGTTCACTATAAGCACAACATCTCATTTTTCAGAGCATCCCAGTGGGCATGAAGAAAACCATAAGTGACATGCCATAAGATTAATAGACTATCAAGACTCAAAAGAACAAGAACAATCAGAGTCCTTCAGGATACAGACCAGGTCAATTAATTTTGAGAACCGTTCTTATAATGTACTCTTGAATTTCACTGTAAATAGATGGCAACATTTTTGTGGGGCTGATATGTTGCTGAACTGTTTTAGGCTGGATTGGATCAAAGCTCCAACCAATGACTTAGCTTCTGCAACAGATAATTTAACATAGTTTTGTATGTGTAACTATACACAAGAATGTTCAGGTTGCAAAGTGAAGCCCACAAAAGTTAGGAAAATACAGGAAAAAAATCTGTTTTTCCATGGGACCCCTGCCTTGTTCAATGCACAGAATGGACCAACTCTAGGGACAAATCAGGGCTGTTCAATGAAGGAGACTGTAGGTGCCCTGTCTCATTTGTTGCAGAAGTGAGAAGGTGTGTGGTGAATTAGGAAGCAGATTGCAGAAGAAGAAGGACTAACTCATGGTTAAGGCAACTGAATGCTATCCTGGAGAACTGGATTGTATCCCTACCTCTGCCACAGATTTTCCACATGACGCTGGGCAAGTTACTTAAAGCTTTTCACAACTGCCCATTGACTGTGTTCATTTTTGACTGCCCATCTTAAGATCGTGGCATCTGCAGAAGTACTGAGCCCTCAGAGCTTCAACTAAAGTCAATGGGAGCTGAGCTTTGAACATGTGGAGAGCTATACAATGCTAAGTACACTGGAAATCAGGTTCTAGGCATCTCAAATTGGACAACCAAAATTAGTGTACTTTTTGACTCCATTTCCCATATGTACAATGGTGATAATAATGCCACCACACCTCACAGAGACTTATTAGATTCACTAATATTTGTAAAGCACCCAGATACTATAGTGATGAACACTATAGAAAAGCCCATGAGGAAATGAATACTTTTGTATCCAGAGAAGGGTCTGAATAACATTCACTAAATAAGGCCAATGGTCACTCATTGAATGAGGAAGATAAAACAAAATATTGAATAGCTGCTCATTCAGTGATCATCATCCAGTCTGTTCACTGAATGAGGTAGCAGAGGGCTGTAAAATATAGTATGTGATCATATAATTAAAGACTATGCCATAAGGCATATGCACACAGGGTGTGTGGGGGGGGACAAATTAAGGTTGCACAAGTACCCTTAGTTCTGGCATTTCCTCACTTTTGAGTGTTTGACTTTGCAACCCCAGTGTTTGGACGCATGCACATGTGTGTATGTACTTTCCTAGGTTTGTATAACAAACAAATAAAACCACAGAAGTTATATCATATGATATACGGTATCATTGAAACCAACACGGTAAATCAGCAGGGTTGGGAACCTTTGGATCCACTGCACAGACTTCTGCCTTTGGAGCTAACAGAGCAACTGACACCTGAAGCAGATTATCATTCTCTGTGTGGGCCATCACTAGAGGGGAATGGGGACACTTAGCCAGTGGGGTTCACAAATATTTGCTGAGTGCAGAAGAATAGTGAGATGAGGGAATCTCAGGTTCCATTCTCGGCTGTGGAAGGGAGACACAGACCTGTCTGCCTATTTCCCCATAGACTGTCGGTTGTATTACTTTTTCAGATCACCTGAAGCCCATTTAGAATCGGCTGAGACTAGTTTAAAAGGAAGCCCCTTCAGAGAGGCTGGCTGGTAGGAACTGGGAGTAAGTAGGGGTGTTGTGGGAAGACTGGAAGAAAGAAGGTGTGCAGTAAAAGAGCTGGGAGAACAAGAGTGGTCAGGTACATAGGAGGGGCTGTTTGGGGAAGTAGCCCAGGGAAGAGCTATAGCTCCAGTAGTATAGGAAAACTACCTATTGCTGCTGTCAATTAGGGTCCCTGGGCTGGAACCTGGAGAAGAGGGTGGGCCTGGGTTCCTCCCAACCCTCCCTCCCCCCAACTTCTATACAAATACTCCCTGAGAAGGAAGCTAGGGACTAAAGAGAGTTCTTACACCAAACCTGTTTACTGGCTGATGATGAAAGTGGATCAGTGAGCTGTAACTTTTGCCTCTAGGAGGGGAGAGAGGCTACACTGAGGCAAACCCTAACCCAAGGCAAAGCCGGTGCTCTGTCACAGTATCCAATCAATGCCTTCACTGTTGTGTTATGCGGGGGTTTTGGCTAATTTCCTGGGATAATTGTTACAAAACACCATAGAGAAAGGCAGAGAAGCTGCATCTCACAGAAGCTTTGGAACAGTGATTTCAGTGCATTGTATAGCCCTGAAAAGTGTGAGGGCAAAGAAAGAGAACTTTAGAAAGAAACAATAGTAAGGAGTCACCTTTGGTAAGGCTGTTCCACACCTGTAACTTGGCAAATATTGATATCTTATCTTGAGGCCCGCTATCTGAGTGACAAGAAATTAGAAAAGCAATCAGTTTAGCTTTGTACCTAATTTGCTGCAGAACAAATAACCTCATATACTGAACTCTAAAAGGTATTCTCCTTGTATTATTTGCTCTCAGCAGAGCTACAACAGTATAATGTAGGAAATGAAGTAAGCAATCATAGGCTTCAAGTGCATATCCAGAAAATGATTGATTTCAGTCACCAGTAGAACTTTTATAAGTGACTACAGTTACAAGACATGAATAAAGAACATGTAATTCGCCTATATGTGAAGACCACAAAGTGCTCTAATGATGTTTGGCTCATTTGATTTGATAGCAAAAGAAATGGAAGCATGCAAAAATCACAAGGAATTCAAATCGAAAGAGTATTAACCTAGAATGCCTTTTCTGGGAATATCTGCAGTCTCCCAGCCTGATGCACACAGACCACTCAAGGCTTTTAATTTAGCTGACTGGGTAAGTTGTGGGGAAAACTGTTGTGGTCTAGACATTCCCAGTGCAGAAGACGGTATTGCGTGTTCTCAAAGAGTACCTAGAATCCATTCAGAAGAGATGTTTCAGTTGTGTAAATACATGAGCTGCCACTAGTGCACAGTACTTCCTATAAAATCAATTCAAAAGAATCAACTCAGAGTTTTTCCCCCATGACTAAGAAGATGATGGAGAGGGATCAAAACTCCACAAACCTAGCAAAGACCTATGTGACAAGGTAGAACCAAGAGGAACAATGACAACACCATCATTCACAAGTCACAAAGTTCTTTCCATATATATTTTACTCTCTATTTTGTTCAACAGCCTGAGACCTACTGGTTTTGGCTCTCCCATAATTACCCTCCATTGCTGAAAAGGAGTGTTTCCATACAAAATGCAGTTTTTGACCATCAAATAGTTGCTTTCTGCTATTGGGAAGGAGTAAAAATAGTTGAAGAGACAAATTTTGTTTCACCTTAGGGGCCAAATGTCCAAAATGACCTCTAAATTTACACCCACAAAATTACAGGCACGCATTTTCTGTCTATATCCAAAGGCAGCAATATGTAACTGTGTGACAGCACGGTGTCCTGTCCCCATCCTTCGATGCCCCAGAAATTGCTCAGACCCACTTTCTTCTAGTATTCAGTCTGTATTTTATTTCAAATCCTTCCACCAACATCAGTACAGTGCAACATCACTGTTTTCAGTCCCTACATTTTTCAGTCTCTCTTTACCAGGGCCATAAAAGGGAATGAGATCACCCCATTTTGGGAGCTCTTTCAGCCTGGGTTCAGCTAGCCAGTCCTCCTCCCTTTGTAACAATTCCTTCCTCACTTTTATCAGATTAGCCAGCTGAGGGCAAATTAGTTCCTTACCTCCCTACTGTCTCTTTCTGATTAGCTAATTGCTCAATCAGCCATCACTGGGGAAACTAACTGAGGCTACAGTGATCAGAGTACTGACCCACTTATCAGGCCTCAGCACTCTGTCACAAACTACCTATCTTATATACTCAGCTAAGGTGTCATTGGTCCCACAGGATCAGTGCTATTCCCCAGCTTTTAAACAGTCCTTGGGAGGTACCCCTTCAGTGTGCCATGCCCCCAAGGGCTTCAACTCTTCCACAAGGGTAAGCCATGTGGCCTTAATGCCTCCAAGACTGAGCCTCTGGCTCCAACACTCTTGTTTCACTCCCTGAACTGTGCTGAGTAAGTCCAACTAAGCTAGACTCCTGTTTAGAGAGTTTTCCCCTCTAAGGATCAATGCACCTTAGAGAGTATTCGCAGTGGCACCAGAGAAACCTATTCAAAGCAGAGTAAGGGTTACTAGTCAACTGGAACAGAGCATCAAAAGTCCTTTGGGTATCAACGAGAAGCAAAGGTTAAAGCACAGTCCATGGTGGCCAACATCAGAGTTCCCTTGAGCCATGCTGCTGTAGGAACCATCTTGGTTTCCTTTTTCTTTGTCTTAGGCCTGGTCTACAGGAGAAAATTAGGCTAACCCAGCTATGTCGCTAAGGGATATGAAAAATCCACACACCCCAAGTGATGTCATTAAGCCAACCTAACCCCGATGTAGACAGACAGCTAAGTTGACAGGAGAATTCCTCCATCGATCTAACTACTGCATCTCATAGAAGTGGATTACCTAAACTTATGGGAGAAGCCCTCTGGTCAGCATATGTAGTTTCTATACTAAAGTGCTACAGCAGCACAGTTTCAAGTGTACACAAGCTATTAGCTACAGGAGAACCCTGTATCTCTTTCTGGGCCCAGTTCTTCTTACTACCTCCTGCCATCGCCTCCATTCTCTTCCTTCTGAGTTCACCTGAGCTTCACCCAGCCAAGGTGGGAGCCCCCCGTTGGAAAGTGCCAATTGTTCAGTTCTTGGGGTTTCCACTGGCTCTGTAGGGTCTTCCATTGATGCGGATTGGTCCAAGTCAGTTCTTAACAACCGTTTCTCCCCAGATAGTTATATGACAAAACACCTCATGTGTTCTGTTCTTTACACTCAGTGCATAGCAATTCCAAACACATGCGGAAACCAAGGCACATATTAGAATAAAAAATATCAAAATTCCCACATTCACCACGCAAGGTCACAGGTGCATGCATAAATATGTTTTATAGCAATGTCTGGGGAGAAATGTGGGAAAATAGCAAGAATTTTCCCCAAAAATGTTCCACCTTCCCTTTATTTCCCCCTCTCCCCTTCAAGCTTTGAAAAATTTCAATGAGCTCAATGGCTAGTACAGGAACAGGGAAAACTTTTCATAAAAAAATTTTGGAAAATTTTTCCTATGTTCATTTGAATTTTAGATGTCAAAATTTGAAAAATGTTTGGCGAAAGGTAAAATTTGGCTGAGGAAATGGACCTGCCTTCAGTTTTGTATATGTAAGTTCTGATGCCATTTTCACACAGCTTTAAATTTAGGTAAATTTTCTTCTCTGCCTGACAGTTTACATCTAGTGAAAAGAGAACAGAGGCTGGCTTCAGATCTCAGATAGGCATTTGGGGCTTTGGTTGTTTATTGGTACTATTTGAACCACTCGAGTCTATAAACTGGGGTTAGTCATCATGCATTGCATTGTGGTATTTGGAACTTTTCATACTAGTCTCAGCCAGAATAAGGAAGCATAAAGGGGCACAAAATGCAAGATTATAGTGGAAACTAGTTGGCTGAACATGTTTAAATAAGCAAAAAAGTACTGCACTGTGGTGTCTAACAACTTAAATTCCTCAAGAGGAAGAACATACATGGAGAGTGATGCAGTCCCCATTTATTTTCTGGCAGAGAAAGTTTCTCATGAACCTTTTGGCCATTGGAAAAAAAAAATTGGAATCTTCATTGAGAACCCCAGCCTTGCAGAAAAATTCTGCCAGTCCATGACTGTGTATTTCCAAAGAGTAAGAGAATATTCACCTATCAATTGCCATAAAAGATCACTGGGAGAATTGAGGTTTCAGGGCTCACAAGTACAATACAACAAATCTGAACTTAGCCTTCAGAATACGAGTCCCTCTGCAATTCAGAGTGCTTTGAGCAAGGATGCAATAAAGGGCTATAAACAGAGATGATTTAAAGTTCCCTCTGAAAGGAACAGTTACAAGTGAAATAGTCTGAGGCCATAAAAATAGCTAGTATTCTAGACAACAAACCCACTTTCAGATGGAGGAAGTGGAACCTCTGGCAGTTACTGATACATGTCATTGTCAGCTTCTTTGAGGTTTGCATAGGCAAGCATGCAACAATCCTCTACAAGTAAACAGTTCCTTGAAAAATTCACCTCCTCTTTCCCCTTTATTTTCTGTATTCCTGAAGGCAGAATGGCTTGAATTTAACACATAGGGAGGAGAGCTATAATCTGATATTATCTTCGCTGTTGAACTGATCTTTTCCCTCAGTTTTGTATAGTAAGGAAGATGTGGTCTTCTGGAAGGAAAATACAGTTCCTCATCTGAACACTCACCTCACACCAGCTCTCTCCTGAGCACAGTTTCTCTTCTACTATTTAGAGAAACCCAATTATTTTTCAAACATATCCATTCGTGTATAACAATGGAATGTTAAGCCTACTCTATTACCAATTCTAATTAGTTTTCACCCCGTATATAAAGGTCTTAGAATTTAATGTTCTTTCAACATTTTCTCTATCAATTAGGATGATTCTAAACACTGAAATACATATATAGATACAGTAGCCTCCAACTCAGTAAGGGGAACTGGGATAGCAGACAGGCTAGAGTAGTTGGGAAGGTTTAAAATTAGCTTCTAAAGGGAAGATTCTTAAGGGGTTAAGCCCAATACATATGCTTAGTCATAACACAAACTCAAGGCCCCACAATTGCCCCTGTAATCACAAATCTTTAGTTAAAAATATATATCCTGGTTAAGTTTGGAGGTGAAGGCAGCAATAAAATAAAAAATATATATATAACCAATGGAAAAGTGGGGAAGCTCACAGCAATAAGTACAAATCTGTACAAGTTAGGAAATGCAGAAAGACAATTGATAAGGGCAGCTAAAGGTACTAATGAAAAAAAAATCAATGGCCAGTAGAGTTAAGCACAACCAGAAAGAATTCCTTAAATATATAAGAAACAAAGGAAATCCTAGCAATGCTATAGATACAATACTAGATAAGGATGGCAAAATTGTTAGTCATGATGTAGAAAAGGCAGAAGCATTCAATAAATATTCCTGTTCTGTATTTGGAGAGAACCCAAATAATGTATTTATTTCTTACAGTAACAATGAAATACTTTCTATTCCATCAGTAACTAGGGAGAATGTTCAAGAGCAACTATTAAAAATAAACATTTTTACATCCGCAGGACTGGATAACTTGCACCTAAGAATGTTTTAAAAATTGGCCTATGAGCTCTCTGAACCGTTTATGATGATTTTTAACGAATCTTGGAACACTGGAGAACTTCCAGAGGACTGTAAAAAATACAGATGTCATAATATTTTAAAGGGGTAATTGGGATAATTCAAGTAACTACAGGCCAGTCAGTCAGATACTGATCCCAGGCAAAACTGGTACATAATGATAGGGACAGGTCAGTTATACAGGCCAACCTAGATTTCTTAGTAAAGTTGGCTTATCTGAACAGTATGCATTTTAATGCAGTCAAATGCAAGACCACATATCTAGAAACAAAGAATGTAAGTCACACTTACAGGATGGGGGACTGTATTCTGGAATAAAGTGACACAGAAAAGAACTTATGGGTAAGGCTAGGATTTATTCAGGGATATTTTTGTTAAGTCATGGACAGGTGAGGGGCAATAAATAAAAATTTACTGTCTGTGACCTGTCCATGACTTTTACCAAAAATACCCCTGATTAAATCTCTACTTCTGGTCCCCTGCTGCTTCAGGGGACCCCAGCTGGGGGGGCCCTGCTCCAATGCTGGGGGTTGACCGCCCCCCAGCTGCTGCTCCAGGGGACCGCTCTCCAGATGCCTGCGGGTGCCCCGGGGGCTGTTACTCCAGCCATCCTGGGAACGCTGCTGCTCGGGCCATTCCCAGGCACCCCCAGGACCGCTGCTTGGGCCCTCCCCGGAGCCACACCAGCGGATGTTCCAGCAGTCCTTGGAGCCAGCTGCCTGGAGCCACCCAAGCAGCAGCCAGTGTGGCTGGCTCTGGGACAGGCTCCCGGGACCGCAGCTTTGGTGATCCCCGGGACCGCTGCTCAGGCAGTCTGCAGGACCAGCCACACCAGCTGCTGCTCGGCCGGTCCCTGGAGCTAGCTGGTCCCAGGTCCTGGGTCACTCCCGCAGTGGCTGGTGCAGCTGGCTGTGGGGTGGCCCAGAAGTCTGCCACACCAGCCACTGTGGAAGTCACAAGGTCGCAGAAAGTCACAGAATCTGACTTCTATGACTTCCGTGAAAGAATCGCAGCTTTCCTTATGGGTCATGGTAGATAACCAACTGAATATGAGCTCCCAGTGTGATACTGTAGCCAAGATGACAAATGAGATTCTCTTAGATGTATAAACAGGGGACTATCAAGTAGGAGTAGGGAGGTAGTACTATTAATCTATATAAAGCATTAATGAGAACATTACGGCAATACTGTATCCCATTCTGGTGTCCACAGTTCAGGTTAGGTGAAGTGGTCAGACTAGATCATAATGGTCCCGTCTGGCCTTAAAATCTATGCAATATTTAGTAGTATGTACCATGCATGTCAGAAAAATAAGACCAGGGTGTACCCTTACTGTTCAGCTATGGTATACTGCCTTTTAGAATGGCACAGTCTAGGTGGCTAACCACAGACAGAACACTTCACAGCCTGCAGCTCATTTCAGACACACTGCATAATCCTGCAGACCTGCTTTACATTCTGTAGTAATAATTTTAAAAAAGAAGTTGAATGTATCTTTTAAAATATATAGAGATAATATTTTATTTATTATATATAAATAAATAAATAAATGTAGTGATCATAAAAGCTGCCAGAGTAACCACCCTGTACACTGAATTCCTCTGTTTATACACAGCAGCGTATAGCAACAGCAGTAAAAGTTTCCCTCAGTGAGCTGCAGGGCTGAACTAAAGGTACCTTCTAATCCTGTCCAACCTATGACTCAGATACCTGACTATCCAGTAGGAACAGGACTGAAATGAAACTCTTCTCATATAGGTCAACAAACAGCTACTGGAACAGTAACTTTTGGTCACTATAAACATGGTGACATGTAGCAGAAGGCTCTGTAGCCCATTGCCAGCACAAGTGATCCAGTTTCCCATTTCCATTACATAGCACTTGCTCCAAGTTAACAGAAAACTATACTGATTTTGCTCAACTCAGAAGCCTGTAGCGTGTAAAGCTGATGCTAATTTAATGTTTATCTATTTCTCAGTTTATTCAGCTGAGAGGTAAGCCTTATCTTTTGAAATTTCAACCTGCTGTGTCCAAAAAGCCTGGGTGCAGCTTCCCTATATATAAATACAATAATCAATCAAGATTAGTTACAAAAAAATTCCTTTGGAAAATGTAGATTTGGCAAAATCAAAAAGTTCCATGGGAAGTGATGAGCTTACCAAAACTTCCAATGGAAACCAGGCAGGCAGGCACTCTGGCCAGCTGGCTTTGTGCCAGCCTGCCTAGTTCCTCAGACTGGCTGCCTGAATGGCTTCCCATGTCCTCAGATGGCCATCTGAGGAGCTACTGGGACCCCCAGCTGGTGGGCCAGGCAGTCCGGGATGTTTTGGTGTTTACATAATGAAATATTTCAGAATTTCAAACCTGTGGAAAATGTTAAGGTTTTTTTTTTTTTTTTTTTTTACTTTGTGTACTAATTTGGGGTGAAAAAACTCAAAATCTTGAAATTTTTCATGGGATGGACATTCTGTTTCCCATTCACTTCTAGCTCTATTCAATCAATCAATGGTACCATCGCTTTTTACAGAGCATGCTGTAAAGGCTGCTGAGCCCAAGGTGAGAGTGACAGTCCTGTCCATAGGAAGGGCACCCACGCACTAGCAATGCTCTGAATCGGAGCAGATTTTGTTCTCCTCTGATGCCCTTGATCCAGTTTGCCTCGCAATACCTCACTCCATCTACAAGCTGACTCCGCCAACCAAAGCAGCATTCTACACTCCTTTCCCAACCATCCATAGAGATTCCAAAGGACATGAAGTCATCTTTACAAGCATCCCGAAATCTGCAGCAGTCTGTCTCTCCTTCTAGACCCTTTGCAAGCTTCGGAGTACAGCACACTCTTCAGGATCCTGTAATCTGGCATTCGCTTGACATGTTCATGAGTCTTTTGTTACTAATCAATGTTCCTATGAATGACATACCAGCACGATTTAATACTTCCACATTTGTCACCCTGTCTCACCATCTTAGTCAAAGAATTTTGTGCAAGCATCTGATATGAAAGCTGCTTAGTCTTTTGATATGCTTAACATAAGTCGTGCATGTTTCTGAGCCATACAGAAGAGTGGATAAAACACGTGTCTCAAATACAGATTTTCACTTTATTTGACAATTTGTTACGGTTTCAGCCTCTGTCTTGCAAAAGACCAATGATCCTGACAGCTTTGCCAATTCTTCTTGTGAGCTCAGCATCAAGATCTACATTGCTGGTAACAGTAGAGCCAAGCTAGCAAAATTGGTCAACAACATCCAGATTAATACCATCTAATGTGATACCTGGAATTGGTTCTAAAGAGCCTTGGTGCATGGTAACAGCTTATTGCTAGCCCAAAGATTTTGCATGAATCAGAGAACTTGGATATAAGAAGTTGTAAGGGCATCAACGCTGAGAGCCACAAGGGCTGCATCATCTGCAAACAACAGGTCCCTTCTGATGATCTCCTTCACCTTCGTCTTAGTTCTGAACCTTGCAATATTAAACTAGTAGCATATCCAGGACCAGACACTTGGGTGGGCAACAACGGGTGTGGGGAAGGTGTGGCAGGAAGGATTTGGCCTCCTCCCCTCATCCTCTTCAGCTGGCCTTGTTCCACCCGCCCAGTGCCCCTGCCGGGGAGCGGGGTCAAGGGCTCGCCCTGTTCCACCTGCCCGGCGCCCCTTCCGGGGAGTGGGGTTGAGGGCTTGCCCTGTTCCACCCGCCCAGCGCCCCTGATCGGGAGTGGGGTCAGAGGTTCACCCCACTCCACCCACCTGGCACTTCAGCCAGGGAACGCAGTCGGGGTGCAGGGGCTTGCCCGCTCCCCAGCTGGAATACCAGGCAGGCGAGCAGAGCAGGGTGAGCTCTGGACCCCACTGCCTAGCTGGAGCATGGGGCTGGCGGGCAGAGTGGGGCAAGCATTAGGGCTGGAGCAGGGCCGGTGCTAGGGGGGCGGGCCTGGATACTATCCTTGGCTACACTCCTGTATTAAACCAACCTCCATCATGTCTAATGCTAAGACAGACACCCCCTGGAACATCATGGAATATATGTTGAAGCAGGAATGAGAAGTAAATATTAAACAATGTAGGAGCCAGTATGTAACCCTGCTTCACTCCATTGTTAAACAAGTAAAACTCCTGATTTTTGTACATTACAGTTGTCTTTATGCCATCGTATAAGGAGTTCACAAAGTTTAGCAATATAGGAGGATAACCAATCTTCTTCAGAACAATGTAGAGCCCTGACCAACTAACTGTGTCAAAGGCTTTTGTTAAATCTTTAAAAGCCACATATAGTGGAATACGCTTCTTTCTGCACTTTTCCTGCAGTTGTCCTACAGAGAAGACCATGTCTATGGTGGAGCATCCCTAGCGGAAGCCACACTGGCTGTCAGAATAGATTCTCTCTGCTAAGTTTTGAAGTCTAGGTAAAAGGATACAGCTTAAGATTTTTCCCACGAAGTAAAGAAGTGATATACCTCGGTAGTTATTACAATCACTTCTGTCTCCTTTGCTTTTATAGAGTTGGATAAAACGAGGATCCTTAAATCTTGCAAAACAGTGTCTTCCTTCCAACAGAGTAGGAATACCTCATGCAAGTCTTTGTTTGCACATTTGTAGATTTCAGCAGGTAAACAGTCAGATCCTTTCTGTATCTATCCATGTTCTTGTGAAAGCCCCCTTCCCATCTCATTTGTACACCCTCCAAAGATAGAAAACCTGATCTAGAAAACCTGCAAGGATTTTGGGGTGATAAACAAATGACTAGTTTATACAGACATCAATGGAGCTCTCTAATATCAGAGATATCAGAAATGAACTTATGTCCTTATGTGATGCTCTGATTGCAATATCCATACATATCATGACACTTTGAGTTAGGCTATGTCTACACTAGAGACCGTACAGCGGTACAGCTGTACTGATGCAGCTGTGCCCCATAAGGTCTCCCGTGTAGCCTCTCTATGCCGACAGAAAAGACTCTTGTGTCGGCATAATTAAACAACCCCCAATGAGTGGCAGTAGTTACGTCAGCAGGAGAGTATCTCCCGCCAACATAGTGCTGTCCAAACCAACACTTCTGTTGGTGTAATTTACATTGGCCAGAGGTGTATTTTTTTTCCACACTGCTGACTGACAAAGTTTTACTGACAAAAGAGCAATTGTAGACATAGCCTACAGAAGGGATTCATCAACCTCATCTGTGTCTATGCTCCAACTTTGCAGGCTAGAAGAACTGATTGGCTGGATTCCATGGAAGTAACCCATTTTAGTCTTTGGAGACTTCAATGCAAGAGTTGGATCCAATGTTGAGGTCTGGCCTGTGATTCTGGGTAGTCATGGCATTGGACGTACACATGACAATGGTCAGAGACTTCTCAAGCTCTGTGCCAATCAAGGCTTATCGGTGACCAACACCTTCTTTGCTGATAACATTGGAAGAAGAACATCATGGAGACACCCAAGATGCAAGTACTGGCATCAGCTGGACTTGGTATTGGCAAGATATACATATTTGAAAGATATCTTGTGTACACGATTCTTCAAAGTGCAGACTGTGAGACAGATCATTCTCTTGTCTCTTGCAAAGTGAAATTTCAAGCTAAGAAGATCCACCATAGTAAAACTGCCATACAGCCTTGTATTGACTTGTGCCAAGTCAATGATACTGTCAAGAAATGGCTTTTTAATGAAGAAGCAGCAAAGACAGCCAGAATGAAGGAAACTGCTTCAGATGCATGTGACATCCTGAAGACAAGTATATACAATGCAGCAATCAAGAGGTTTGGAAAGAGTACTAAGAAAAATGTTGACTGGTTTGTAGACCATTTGGCGATATTGCTGCTACTCATTGAGAAGAAAAGATCTGCTCTGATCATCTACAGGTCTACTCCCACTACTGATTTGCTCAACAACTTAAGAGAAGCTTGTAAATTTGTTCAAATAGCTTCCAGGAGGTATGCTCAAGAATTTTGGCTGGGTCTCTGCGACAGCATCCAACAGGCGGCTGACGCAGGTGACACTGGATGGTTGTATGAGGGCATTAGAAAGGCCATTGGGCCAACAAGAATAAGACAACTCCAGTGAAAGATGTGGATGGCAATATCATAACTGATAAAGGGAAACAACTGGAAAGGTGGATTGATTTAGTCTGTAGTAGACTAACATGTGCTAGATGAATTGCCTGGGTTTGAAGTTATGACTTTGTTGGATGCCGAACCTACACTAGAGGAAGTTGAACAAAGCATCAAAAAGATTCCCAACCACAAAATTTCAGGTGAACCCAAATGTTACAATTTTCATTTAAACCCTGTTCAATGATAGATCACATGCAGTCAAAAATCTTTATAAATTACATACCTGTGAAGACTCCTAGGCTCAAATTACTGAAGCTAAAGTCAGCATTAATGTAAGATTAAATATTTGGCACCTGATCTTGTGCTAGAAGGTATCCTTCTATGTGAGTTGATAGTGCCCTTAATTTAGATTCTCCAACACTTCCTATGATAAGAAAATTTCCCATTTTCACTTACTTACAATTTTGCAAGCCTTTAACTGTTTAGGCTGAAATTTTCCATACTACACATCTGTTGTGGACTGATTTATTTATTGATGTAATTAGGTTTTTTTGTTTTGTTTTGTTTTTTTTAAGTTTCAGCAAAAAATGGTTCAGCTATTTCTCAGAGTTTGCCAACATTGCAACCGGGGGGTGTGGGAGGGGTGGTCTTACTGCAGCTCGAGAAAACATATCTGAGCTAGCTTTAGTCTAGTTAACTTGGATACCAGGATAGTGAAGCCACTTCTAAGAAGTTAATAAAAATACTGGAGTGTGATCATCCTACTGCCAAGTCTCTGATGCAACTAGGGGCTTGTCTATGTGAACCATCAGACCACAACAAGCTGGGGTGTGAATCTACCCTGCACCAGCCTAACTGTTCATGTGCAAACATCTTTTTAGAACTCTTTGAGTTAGTCCTCTTTGAAACAGGACTAGCTGAAAGTGCATTAATCAACTGTTAACATGCATCAGCAGGGTGTGTATGGACAGTTAGACTGCAGCAGGCTAGCACAAGGTAGATTCACACCCCAGCTTGCTGCAGTCTAATTGTCCATATAGACAAGCCTTGAGAGAAAAAACAAGTTTGTAATGACCAACTTCTGAATTTCTTTTTCCCTACAAAAAGATGTTAGGTAGAACTCATTGGAATGCAGAATTACCACTCTGCAGGAAATTCCAACATTTTTAATTTTTTTACTTCCAAAATTGGAATAGAAAATTGAAATTTCCCATGGAAAAAAAATTCTGAAATTTCCTTTTGAAAATATAAAAACCAGAATGTGATATAGTCAAAATGAAATCATTTTGACCAAAGTTTAAACAAAGTCTTTCAACCTTATCAACTCAACTTTTATGTTATAATATATTATAATGCCTGGGAATCTGCCCAGCCCTGGGAGCCTGCTCACCTACCAGGTGGGTAGCTGAGGAGCCCACAAACTGGACAACCTGGCTTCCTGCCAGCCTGTCCACCAGCTGGTGGGAGGCTTGGCAGGAAACCAGGAAGAGAGACATACCAGCTCGCACCGTGGTTTCTGTTGAAACATTGGACAGAATCAACACATTCCCATGGAAGTTTTTGATTGTGTTGAATCAGCATTTTCTGACAAAACAGTTCTGTCAGAAAATCTGCAGCCAGCTCTAGCAGCTTTATCTTAGGCTTTAGTTCCTCCTGTGCCTCACACATTGGTCAGTCCAATTCCTCCATCGATTACAGTTGCTCACTAGTTGTGGTACTTCTGTCACCATCTTCTGCCAATTCTTCCTCGGCCTTCCTCATTTCCTCTTTCCTCCCTCTGGTACCCAAATCAATGCTTGCTTAGCATATCTCCCACCTTGCATACAGTTTACATGTCACAACCACCTGCACCTTTTTTCTTTGATGATATTTTCTAACATGTCCTCCTTGGCCATTTGTGACAGGCAACCTCCGATCTTTTTTTGTTAGCCGATCTAGTGCCGGATAGAATTATAATTACAGGTATATTATACCTCAAGATTTACTAAGATGAATTTTCTTTTTTCTACCTTTTACACTGTGATATCATTCTACTCACTTTCTTTCATGAAGTTAATCTAACTTTATTCTGGAAGCCAGGTTCCCCTTGAACTCTCTTCATCAAGGTCCCATGTGCTTAAAGA
Source organism: Trachemys scripta elegans (assembly GCF_013100865.1). NCBI lineage: Eukaryota > Metazoa > Chordata > Testudines > Emydidae > Trachemys > Trachemys scripta. The sequence goes on along the minus strand of NC_048303.1, from coordinate 58,523,776 downwards.
ATGTCTGTCATTTAAGTGCTTCACTTGTCAGGCAGCTAATTACATTAAAGGTCTTTTTAGTACTCTGGAGTATATAGCTCTGTGGCGTGAATAAAGAGGCTTAAAATGCTTTTAGTTCCACTCCATCACTGGAAGTTCTATACATATGAATAGTGCATATTTTAAAAAAAAATACACTTAAGAAGCAGGAGATTTAATATTTTAAACATATCATGCATTAAAATCAGTTGTCTCACCTCCTTTTATGCTCCAGACTGGAGATGGGCATCACCCACAAAATCTGATTTTTTTTTTTTTTTTTTACTTTTTAGAGCTTGGATCCAGAGTTCTCCTTCAGTCCATTATAGACATAGGAACCAGCTTGAAATTTGGGTTCTGAAGTGGTGTTATTTGTTTCAGATTATACAACAACAATGTCTGGAGATGCTCAGATTTTGGGATATGCTGAGATCTGTTTCTACTCCAGATCCTAAGTACAATGCTACTGAGTATATGCCATAGGCAACAAAAATAGGGTTACCATATCTCATAAATAAAAAAAGAGGACCCTCCACGGGCCATGGCCACGCCCATTTCCCCACGCCTAGCCCCGCCCCAACTCCGCCCCTTCCCCACCCTAACTCCGCCCCCTCCTCCCTCCCACTCCCAGCCAGGGGGAAAGGGCTGCCCCAGTGCTACCAGCTCCATGGTTTCCCGGGCAGCCCCCAGACCCTGCGCCCCCAGCCGGCGCTTCCCCAGCGCAGCTGGAGCCCGGGAGGGGAAGCACCCAGCCGGGGGCGCAGGGTCTGGAGGCTGCCCAGCAAACCGTGAAGCCGATAGCGCTCGGGCTTTGGGCAACCCCTATGCCTCCGGACCCTGTGCCCCCAGCCGGGCACTTCCCCTCCGGGGCTCCGGCGGCTCTGCGTAACTTACACTGTATAAGTTACACAGAGCCGAACAGGAGCAGAGCCCCCGCAGCTGGAGGCTCTGCTCCTCTTAGGCTCTGTTTAAGAGCCGGGCTGCCCCAGCGCTACCGGCTTCGGGCAGCCCCGTGCCTCCGGACCCTGCACCGCCGGAGCCCGGGAGGGGAAGTGCCCGGCTGGGGGCGCAGGGTCTGGAGGCAAGGGGGCTGCCCAAAGCCAGTAGCTCTTGGGCAGCCCGGTTCTTAAACAGAGCCTCCAGCGGCTGGGGCTCTGTGTAACTGACACTGGGTCAGTTTCACAGAGCCCCGGCGCCTGGAGGCTCCAGCCCCCGCGGCTCTGCTCCTCCCCGACTCTGTTTAAGAGCCAGGCTGCCCGAGCGCTACTAGCTTCGGGCAGCCCCGCTCTTAAACAGAGCCGCCATTTTCCCGGACATGTTCCGCTTTTTGGCAATTCCCCCCGGACGGGGGTTTGAGTGCCGAAAAGCCGGACATGTCCGGGAAAAAGAGGACGTATGGTAACCCTATGTAACAAAAAGAAAAGAAATCCAACAGAGGTGGTAAATCTTTCTTCTTCATTGTTGTTACAACACAAAAAGTGTGCATGCTGTTTAACTGAGAGCCTGAGTGGGCCCCAGGTAGCTCTGAGAGCAGGCTGTGCATATGGAGGCTTATGGATATGCTTGCAATCCAACCAATTTGCACATAGCCTCTTGCAGTGCACACATCTGCACATGCTCAGCCATTGCCTTTGAAAATCCTGTGTGTATCTATCTCCCCACTTACACCCTGGAATAAATGCTTAAACAATTACTGGAACCCATACATGCACACACAAATGCTTCTGAAAAGTTAGGCCTGAATGTATAGAAAAACTCACTACTACCTTGAACGTTGAAAGGCAAAATCTCATGTTAAACTCAGATTCCTATTTCCTTCACAAAAGGTCTAGCATTACTTTGGCAACAACTATTGATCGCTCTTTTCTTACCATTTATCCTACTGGAGAACAAAGTTGCTCATATCTTCTGTGTCTGAATGTTTCCCTCCTACTTACCTCCCTGGTTTCTTAGGACATAGCATCCTCTTTTTCCTGTAAGTGGCTACTACTATTTTAAGACATCTCTTCCAGGACTAGTACTTTGGATTAACCAGGATTAGCATGTTCAAGTGAAACTGGAGTAGACACCCTTATTCAAAGGGTAGTTCTCTGTGTTTCACTAAATATCCTGCAGGCCGATCCAGGCAGCCGGAGTCACTATAGAATCTTGCCTTTGGCAATGTGTTATCACATAAGCACTGGGCTGCCATGTGTTTAAACAACTACCTCAAAAGTCAGTAGGAAATTAGAGAAACAGGTGATCCATGAAAAGCAGGGAATTTTAGACTGCCTACAGGCCTGCAAATAGCAGGTGTTTTATTACTTCCATCTGTTTAGTAAGGAGACTTCATGATAGAAGCAGCAACCATGTAAGTGAAAGCTTTTATTCTGAAATTAGGATAATCTTTTACTCCTTGACTAAGATATGTTTATGGAAATCAGTCTGGTCAATTGGTTGTTCTCATTAAGAATCTGAACAGAGAACAAACTCACTATTAACTTCCCAGTACATACCAAAATACAAACTGATTAACATAAATAGGCATTGAGTGCTTTACTAAACAAGAATCTATCCAGCCTGCAAATCTATTCATCCTTTTCCACGCTGATGCCAAACAGTTCTGGGGGAGCTGGTCTCATTCGCTATTTACTCAAGTCTTCACATTCTCCTCAGTTCTTGAGCAAATTTCACGTGTTACTGCACAGCTGCAGAAACCTGCCAGCAAGAACAACACTATTTAGGTTCATTGGTTTAATGACAGTTACACTAAAAGGCGGTAAAGAGGCCTATTTTCAAAATGTCGCTTTTTGCCTTCACCTTTATCTTTTGACAGTTTGAATTTGATCCTTAAAAAAAAAAAAAAGGTTGCTTGTCTTTTCTTCAGTTGCCATTTCATTTAATCCTGTCAACACCACCTCTTACAGAAATGAGCTCTTCTACCTCAGTTACACTTAACTGATCACTAGCAAGCAGCTGCTATGCTAGTCTATTTGTTAGCTCTGGGTGAATAACAAAATATATATTTTTGATTTTACCATATTCATTGCATAAATGTGTTGAATTATTAGAACATCTCCATAAAAGGGTGGACAGCTTTGCTTTGTTTTTTAAATTTATTTTATAGATTTATTTTCCAAATCTCATGACATTATCAAATCAATTATTTGACAATATTAATTGGCCAATTCTAGTACATGACAATATAGTTAATTAAAATGATTATCCTGATTTTCTTTGAAACACAGGCTATGATTACTGTAGTTGAGTATATGCTATTGTTCACTGCATATATAGAATAAAATACAGAATTACTGCATATATAGAATAAAATACAGAATTACGTTCATGGCTTTAATTATATCGTATCTTGATGTGTTAACGCTAGGACTACTTCCCAAAAGATCCAATAGTGTACTGCTAGTCTCCATACTTAAAATTGAAACTAGTGTTTTATTGTAAGCCTAATATTGACCACTTCCTAGTTTTGCCAAAACTAAACCAATCCACCTCAAATTTTAAATATTTTCTGAGGAGTTGAAGCAAATGAACTAAGTATTTAAGAGGTATAAGGGTTTAAAAAAATAGGCTCTCACTTCTTGAACTTTTACAAACTTTTGACTCAAAAACTTCAAAAAGGCATGATCTAGAAACCCTAAGTTTTAATTCACTGGATTTAGCAAGGATGGTTGACTTTGACTTGGTTTTGGGAGGGTTGGGTGGCAGTGGGGCTGTTGACAGAATTTAGTAGTTAAACATTGTTTACGTGTATGTTGGGCAGCAAGGAATCTTTAATGCCCTATGTCCCTGATGTGGAGTATAGAAATGATCTATGACCTTGATGCAGTAGGCCAAAATAGGAGAAGCATTTGGAAGTGAACTTGGAGAGAGAGACACCTACATAGATTCAAACTGGTGACCTACAAGTGAAAGGCTCTATACCTTATTAGCTATACCTAAGGTATTCAGTCCCCCCAATAAGTGCTAGTATTACTGAAGAAGGCTTGCATTCTTGAAAGATGAGTTTATTAAATCATGATCTGACCATTTTGAAGTCTACAAAGGCAGGGCCATCCACTATCTAGACACAGAAAAAAAGCCTCAAAATGTATCACATTCAGTCTCCTGTAAACATTCTCCACAAGTAAATGTCCTAATATGTTCCTAAAGGACAGTTCCCATTAACCAAAATACAAACAAGTAAAAGAAATATTAACACAACCTCCACATTCTCTTCTAATTATGTTTTACACCAGAAAGTATTTCCAACAATTATTGCAGGACCTTCATGCTAATTAAGAGGGGATCCTACACTACATACAAAAATGCTGGGCACTTGCTCCTTTATTTAATTGCATTACAACAGGATGGAGGACTCCACTAACTACCCAGGAAGTATGGGGTGGTGGAGCTTGGCTCCATAATACTCTGAGTAGCCTAGTTAACCTCTTGATGACCACTTTACTAGAGTTGAGTTAGGGTCAAGGCCGGGGCCAGCAAAGCCATGGCTAGACTTTGGTTTGGGGCCTGAAAGGCTCACCAGGCTAGGCCTGGGGCTGCATTTCTTATACCCAAGATGTCAACCCATGATATGGGAGACCCACAGTCAAATCCCTCTTCTCTCTGATGTAGAGCAAGTTCTTGAACTCAGGTCTTCCACCTCTCAAGTTAGTGCCCAAACTACTGGGATATGGTCTCAATATCATCTGTTGTAGTTATTCTACTTTTTATTAAATACTTAAATAGTCATTGGAGAAGGGACTGGAATTCAGGTCTCTCAGGTAAGTGTTCTAATTACTGGGCTATAGAGTTTCTTTCACTGTGGCCCAAAATGAATCAAACAGGCAATATGAACTGCTACCTGCTTATTCTTTTTTCGTATAGAAAAGAATGTTTGAAAAGGTTGTTTCTTTACTACTTCTTCGTTTAAACTAGTTAATTTCTATTGCCTTAAGTGGTATGATGGGATAACTTTCTCAATAACTATGGGGCAAGAAGGTTTCTGGTTCCTTTAATTGAAGAAGAGATTTCTGTATAAAAATGCTTACACTAAAGTCTGAGCCTTTTTTGAAGGCTATTTTTAGCTGCTAGGTTAATGGAAATGGCTTGCTGTGGTCACATGTCTTATTTCTAATGGCAAATAAATGTCAAAGCAAATCATACTTGTTGCTAAACTGGAAGATTTATTCCACAAATACAGCAGCATAAAACCAACAATCATTAACAGATGGGTGATGAAAATATGTGCTGTAAAACTGTTAAGTAGTGTTGAACAGAAGGTTTTGGCTGGACCAATTTTGGCTTAGTTTTGCTGCCAGCAATTACAGTACATACCTTAAATGCTCACAAAATACGTATGATGACAATATCCTCCCATCTCCTTCCATCTATTATTTAAATCCCCATGTCTCATTTTGGGGAAAATTTGGAACTCCAAGTAGTTTAAAAAGTGACTGTAGTAATCCCAGAGATGTTTTTATTTTCTTTCAAATTCATTATAGTCTCTATGCTTCAGTAAAGTGATTTATGATATAAAATCCAAAAAAGCAGCTTCTGCCTTAATGGATTGATTCCCAGGCATCCTGTTTGGTAATGACCTTCAAACACCTGGCTTCCACCAGCCTAGAAAGTATGGAGTGGTGAAGCACTCAACCTCCTAGCAGGGGAGAGTTGATTCTTAGTGCATCTCCTGCTGGGCATTCCAAATCCAATCCTCAATAGCACACCCTGCCCTCTTTATCAGATCCAGAAGAAACATGCATGGTGGAAGCTGTTGCTGTAGAATTGTGTGTTAAGAAAGAGGGGAAAGCGTGTGTTGGAGGAAGGGATGAATGGAGAGACAGTCCTAGAATGAAGAGGCAGACAAAGGAGGATCCCATACACAAGAGAGGAGGGGGGGGGGGGGGGCAGGAGAGGGGGAAGGAGAGGAGGCGGGAGAGAGAATTGAGAAGTTTTATATTTGTGAACCTGTTTATAAATAATGTAATATGAAATGTTTGTAACTTGACTCTCACGAATGGTTTCCAAAAGCATGGATTATAATCCTAATAGTTTGAGATTGTTGCTTAGTATACTAAAACAGGATCATTTCACTATCACCTTATCCTCTTCCTCTCTTATTCCCCTCCCCTCACTGTATCTCAACATACACTAAGACTGTAAACTCTACAGGGCAGGGACAAACTTTTTGTGTGTGCAGAACCTAGCACCAAGTATGCTTGGCCCCTACCTGAATACAAATAAATTAAATTATACATTAAAATAGTCTAAATACCAATCAACCTCTCCTCCCCTGATATTCATCAATACCACTGATATTCATTTGACAAGATAGCAGGCTCAAGCATGAAGTCCAGGAAGCTGCCCTCAAGAGATGTGTGATGCTGTATGCTCTCAACAGCTGCTACCCACCCAGTACTTGAACTAGGTTACAGGTGGGAATGTCATAGTCACACTTCTCACAGCTGCCAGTTTAAAAAAAAAAAAACATGTTCGGGGAAAAATTGACACTTCCTCTTGTTTCTTCGCCCACCCCCATTCCCACAACTCAAGCACTTGGACCGGCCAGACTGGTTGTTAGCTTAACAGGGCACCAAGTCACAGAAGGCCTATATTCTATTCTTACCCTTCTTGGCAAGGAAAACTGTTTCCTCACAAAGGGTGGATTTGCTGATGTAAAGTGGTCAGCAGTTTAGGCTCACTGCTTCAGGACTCACCCCTAAAAGAAAAGAGCAAGTGAGCTAAAAACCTGGCACTACTCCGCAAATTCACATCTGCTGTATGGAATTGTTCTCACATTAATCTCTGAAGAATAATCCGATCCAGTTTGCTTGTTATAAGATGACATAAATGTGTGTTGTATTTAGCTTGGCCCAAGCATGAATTTTTTGGCAATTCAGACCTAATACATCATCTCTGCAGAGCATCTTCCAATAAATTTTTCCCATGGCACCAACACTGGCCCTTGGGAGACCTATAGGAATTGCAAAAGAGATTGTGAAATGGGATGTATGGTGTGAGGCACAGAAGTGGTCTCTGGAATGTTATCCCCAGGAGCTCTAAAAACAGCTGGAAGTTGTGTTATAGCCCCAGCTGGGAAGTCATGTTTGTTTAGCACATAAAGCATTACATTATCTTGGATGGTGACTGCATCAGCAAAAAATAATAATAATAATCGTTACATACCATAAAGTGATTGGTTTTAATAATGGATATAATAAGAAAGCAACACAGATATGCACATACACATATGTCTTACGATACACACATCCAGCTGTCTAGCAAATTACAATTTTAGTTTAAAAAAAATCATGTTCAAGATTTTCTCTGTTCGTTTTTCTACTATCAAATTCTCCAAGAGCAACAATGACAGACAAGTGAGAAAAAGGAAAATAGCTTCAATAGAACATACGAATGGCCATACAGGGTCAGACCAATGGTCCATCGAGCCCAGTATCCTGTCTTACAACTGTGGCCAACAGAATGCTTCAGAAGGAATGAACAGAACAGGGCAATTATCAAGTGATCCATCCCCTGTCTCCAAACTCAGCATCTGGCAGTCAAAGTTTAGGGACATCCAGAGCAAGTGGTTGACTCCCTGAGCATCTTGGCTAATAGCCATTGATGGACCGATCCTCCGTGACCTTTTTTTTTTTTTTTTAACCAATTTATACTTTTGGCCTTCACAGCATCCCCTAGTAACAAGTTCCACAGGCTGATGGTGTGTTGTGTTATGTGAAGAAGTACTTCCTTTTGTTTGTTTTAAACCGACTGCCTATTAATTTCATCTTTTTAATCTCTCATCACATGGAAACTGTTCCATAAGCCTAATAATTTTTGTTGCCCTTCTCTGTACCTTTTCCATTTCTAATATATCTTTTTTGAGATGGGGCAACAAGAACAAACCAGCTTGATTCTCCTCTCACTTACATGAGGGCAAATAAAAACAATTCTATTGAAGCCAATGGTGTAAAATTATTGAGAGTGAAGATTCAGGCCCAGTGAATTGTAAAGAACTATAATCTAAAAGCTGCCCTTTTGGCTCACTGCACTAATATTCTTGTCTGTTGGACTACCGGTGAACACTCACTGATTCAATCAAACCCTGACACTGTTAGGTGTGGGTCAGCGCATTGTCAGCCTTTCATGTAGAGTAGAGGGAAATATAAAATGTGATTTAAAATATCATCCTGGGAATGTTTAATTGCTTTTTTAAAGAATTTAAGAAAAAATACATAAAAGGCAATTTATAAACAGTGCTGGGAGGAAAGAATTGTTATATTTGCTAATAGCAATACCTAGCTAAAGGAAATATAAACTAGTATAGGGGCATTAGGAAATAGGCGAAATATAGGGGAAACCATTAAGGCTCATGGAGTGCATGCCAGTAGCCAAACATAGCAGTGTGAAGGAAAATAATGTATTGTTTTTTGAACTCCATGCAGAGAAGGAGGGAGCCCATAAACCCTCCTTGCACAATAGCCTTTTTGTTCACCATCACCACTCATCAGCTGCTCTGCCAGGTATCATGTTTTCCTTCTTTGCGAGGCATGTGGCACGGTACTTCTGAATGGCTGGAGCATGTTGATTCTGGAGTGGGTGGCACAATAGTTGCTGAGTGTTAACTGTGGCAGACAGACAAAACCGTTTCCAACACGCTGAAAGGCTCTTCAGTATAGAAAATTGATCATTTGAAAGGTGCTCTCCCCCTCACTTTCCTTCTCCTTCGCAGGTTACTGCCAAAAGATTTTAAATAGAATTCCTGAGCTTTTTCTCCCCATTTAATGGCACATTGGGTCTTGAAAGCTTATCCCAGACACTTTATCTGACAGTATGGGCTATTTTATATTTCAGCCAGCATCGGTAAACAACCCAACTCCTAGTGGTGAAAACCAGAAGAAAATGTAGAAAAAGCACAAAAGCAAGTTGTATGTAGTGTCAAGGTGAAGTCAAAGTTTGCTGCACATGTTCTTAATGGTCTCTAGCATAGGCTTCATATTGCTAACCTAGTTAAATTAATTGAGCACAGGCAGAAATGTTTATTGTCATGAATATTTGTACTAATATAAAGTTTGAAAGGCATTGGAAAGAAGTGAACAACACACAAAAAAAGGGTTGTTAAGAGATTTGGCATAGATTAAATCAGTTTATGGGATACAAATAGGACCTTTTTCTAGTATTTGTGGTCAGTGCAGAGAACTATTAAAAGCACATCCTTCTTTCCCCTTCTGAATTATTCAGGCTAGTCTTTGATTCTCATATTGCTAGTAAACCTGTTGCCTGTTAGTATTGCCATTCACAATTTGTTGCTCTGAATTCTGGATGAACATTTTCCCCAATCACCCACATTCCCATCACACAACCAAGAAGTTTCTCAAAAAACGGAGTAGAAGAGAATCCAGAATAATAATGCTAGTTCGATGAATAGTGCCGGTTCATTGCTGCAATGTTTTAAGATTACAGATTAGATTTGTGTGGGATAGAAAAACATGACAGAAGCATGTGAAATTCAGCTGTTACCATTTGCACATCCCTTTGCCTTAGTTTCACTTTGCAGTGGTTTTGACCCCTAAAATTTTGCTTTTAATTTGGGGGTTCATATAAATACCCTGCATTTTAACACAGAACTGGTGAGAGAGAGGGAGCAAGCCTAGGTTCCTCAAAAGGTTTGCAACTCTTATGAAAAAAGATAGACTGAATTTTGAGTTTGCAGCAAATTCCAAATGCAGGTGAATTTTTCTATTGCTTTTAAAGTTTCATAATTACAATTTGTACAACTCTAGTGTGACATTGCACTCCATATGCTTTATGGAAATATGCTTATGAATATAACAACTGGAATATGCTTTATGCTAAATACCCTTGTATGGTGTCATTAGAAAGCTTGTAATCCACTAAGTGTCTTCATGCTATTTGTTTGCATGTATTATTTCTATATCTGGAGTTAGGAGAATAAGATATAAACTTGTATCACTGATGTAAACCTATTAAGTGGAGGCCATTAAGGGTGCTCCAGAAACAATCAGTTGTAAATGGCCTTAGTTACTTGAAAGCCTTCCTGTGTACGTACGGGCCAGCCCCTGGGGAATGGAGACTAGGGGTCTTACAGTGACATGTGACCGTGTCACCTGATAATGAAGTCCATCTTAAGTCTGGTACTTTTCCATTTAGAAGGAGGAGTGAGGACCCGAGAGACAAAAGATTCCCGCCTTGTGCCAAAGCTATAAAAGGGGGTGAAGCAGGACAAAGGAGGCTGCTGGTCATGAGAAAACCCCTGCTTACCACCTGAGATGTCTGCTGGAACTAACAAGGACTATACCAGGAGAAAGGATTGGGCCCAGAATAGAAAGGAGTCTAGTCTGTGAAAGAAGCTTATTGGAACATCTCTAAGGGTGAGATATTATCTGTAAACAGTTTCTTAATGTATTAGGCTTAGACTTGCATGTTTTTGCTTTATTTTGCTTGGTGACTTACTTTGTTCAGTCTGTTATTACATGAAACCACTTAAATCCTACTTTTTATACTTAATAAAATCACTTGTGTTTACTAATAAACCCAGAGTAAGTGATTGATACCTAGGAGGACAAACAGCTGTGCATATCTCTCTCAGTGTTATAGAGGGTGGACAATTTATGAATTTACCCTGTATAAGCTTTATACAGAGTAAAACTGATTTATTTGGGGTTTGGATCCCATTGGGAACTGGGTGTCTAGGTGCTAGAAACAGATAACCTGCTGAGCCATTTTCAATTAAGATTGCAGCTTTGGGGGCGTGGACCAGACTCTGGGTCTTTGTTGCAGCAGGCTAGCATGTCTGACTCAACAATGCAGGGTGCTGGAGTCCCAAGCTGGCAGGGAAAACGGGCTCAGAGGTAATTTCAGCACATCAGGTGGCAGTCCCAAGGGGGTCTCTGTGACTGACTCCATCACATCTAGAATTAATCTTAAATTCTAAATAATAAAATTGGATTAGTTTCAACACAAAGTAACAGGTGGCTGAGTACTGCCAACAGGTGTTGATAAAGGTTTCAAATTTTGAAAGGTGGTTCAGTTCAACCATGTTCATGCTGTTTGAGACATAGTGTTAAGATTCCTACATGAAACTAAGCTTCTGATTTCCTTACTTTTAAGTTTTTATTAAATTTTGACTGTAATATTCATTTAACCTTTTAAAAAAGTTACATATATTCACAACTGTAACTCTGTCTTAGCATCTTTGGGGGTGAGGGAAGACGTGCAGGAGAGGGAGAGAGACTGGGGAGTGGATAGTGAACCAAATTCTGCACAGGATATGTGTTAGAGAGAAATATGACCTGGTTATGGTAGTGCTCTTTGCCTAACAGACCTTCCACTAGGAGTCTCTGTAGAAAAGCTTTCATTACCTAAGTTCTGTCACTCTTCATAAAGCTCTTGAGTGCTATCCGGATAGAATACATCCTCATCAGTATCAACTGAGAAGTCCTGAGCAATTCTGATGTACAAAATTCTTTTAACATCCCTAACACAAGCTACAGTTTCAGTTAAAATATTGTTTGCCCTTTAAAACCCATTCTGTACTAGTCATTTGTATAGCACCAAATCACCATAATATTTCATTACAAGTGTACAACAGATGTTAGCATCTGTCTCCCTCCCAGTCATGCTCCCTTTGGGTATGTCTACAGTGCAATAATAAAAAACCCACAGCTAGCCTGGGTCAGTGGACTCAGACTTGTGGGGCTTGGGCTTAGGGACTATAAAATTTCAGAGCAGATGCTTGGGTTCAGGGTGGAGCCTGGGCTCTGAGACCCCATGGGTGGGGAAAATATTTTATAGCCCTGCAGCCCAAGCCCTGTGAGCCCAAGTCTGCTGCTGCAGGTATTTTAACTGCAGTGTAGATGAACCCTGAAGGACTCAGTGCTGTGGGGTTTTTTATCACATTGTAGACATACCCAAAGTGAGTCCTATCTAACTTCTTTTAACAATGCCTTGACGTCCCCTCTTGAAGCACCAAAAGAAGCCATTCTTTCTCTTCACGAGCAGAGTTTCATATCTCTTGCCCCATTTACCTTTGCTCTCGGCCCCCTCCCTGCCTCTCTTCAGGTCTTCTTGTCAATTCATCAGATTTCTGGTTCCTCCCTGTCTCAGTCTGTTAGCAGTAATGTGTCACTTCCCCTCTGCGGCTAGAAAAGGAGATGGTATGGAACCTAGCAGCTTGGCACAGACAGCATACAAAATAGGAAGGAGTCATACTGGTGAATGCCAATTCCTTTCAGAAGTCCTGATCCAACTGCTAGTACCAGCTGCAGACCTTTCTTTTAACCTTCTGTAAGTCACTATAAGGTGAAGCCTGTTTCTTAAGAATACTATTAATCATCAAATGCTATGGGAGCCCACCTAAGCTAGCTTCAGTCATAAACAGAAGTATATTCCTTTGAAGTTCTACATGAGCTCATCAAAACATAAGATAATCAATGCAAGTGGGGGGCTGGCAGCAGCTTTTGCACAAGACTATGGGCTAATTAGTTTCAGGCATTATCGGCACATTCCTCTCTAAAAACAAATTTATTTGGACATAGACATTTGCTAGAACATGTATTTGTCTTCTTAGATGTACAATTAGAATGCAGGTTTCAGAGTAGCAGCCGTGTTAGTCTGTATCCGCAAAAAAGAACAGGAGTACTTGTGGCACCTTAGAGACTAACAAATTTATTAGAGCATAAGCTTTCGTGGGCTACAGCCCTCTTCTCCAGGCATAGAATGGAACATATATTGAGGAGATATATATACACACATACAGAGAGCATGAAAAGGTGGGAGTTGTCTTACCAACTCTGAGAGGCTAATTAAGTAAGAGGAAAAAAACTTTTGAAGTGATAATCAAGATAGCCCAGTACAGACAGTTTGATAAGAAGTGTGAGAATATTTACATGGGGAGATAGATTCAATGTTTGTAATGGCTCAGCCATTCCCAGTCTCTATTCAAGCCCACGAAAGCTTATGGGCAAATAAATTTGTTAGTCTCTAAGGTGCCACAAGTACTCCTGTTCTTTTTAATTAGAATGCAGTTGTCTGGACACATGATTTTTGCATGTCTTTCAGCAGACTCAGAGATCCAAGTGAAAAATCCTAAACCAGGGACATAATGTTAATTTGTGATACACTCCGATTGACTTGGGGTACATAGAAAATGCATGTAGGGTATAAAGAAAATCAGTCGTATGGCAGATATAATATGGCTAATTTAATTTATTAAGCAATACAAGTGTATAATTCAGTATAAGAAAATACTCTTAATATTACTGAGCTGTTTCAAAACACTAAATATAAGAGACCACCATGTATGAAAATTGCTTATACAAATAGAAGACGGGATTGGAGGATTTTGTGGCATGCCTCAGTGAAAGGCACATTATAATCAAGTGTATTTACTGAAACATTCCAGAGCCTAGGTGGAATGTCACAGCTGACAAGCCAGCTTGGGCTATGCCTCTCACTTCATTGAGTGGCATACCTCAAATATACCGTGAAATACTGCAACCCTTAACCAAAAAATAATAGAAATAAAAAGCACCCTGGATGCACTCCTCCCTGCTACCACACCGGCACTGGTGGGAATGAGGGGATCTTATCAGGAAAGCAGGGTAGATGAAACCTTCCAGTTTCATTATGAAATGGCCTAATTTGAAGCAAACCGAAAACTCTTAGGGAAGAACAATTTACAATTGACTTTAATGAGGCCAGAGGTTCACCCATGGGGCACTACCTTTGCATAATAAGCTGCAACTTCTGGGTTACCAAAGGAGTCTGAACCAACAGCAGCAGGTTTAGCACAGCTCAACCTACTACACTGGCCTATTGTGGGTCAGTCTCTTTTTTAGCTAAAACTACCAGCCAGTTCTGCCACCTCACAGGTGAGTTCCCTAACCACTGGCTATGGGATATTCTGATGTGAGTCTCTCTTGTTAAACCATTACATTTTAACAATTAGTATTAATTATGCCAGAGAAAGTGAGAATCACAGTATAGTCAAGTGATTAGGGCACAGACCTGAGAGAAGGTTCCTGGCTGTGAATCACGAGCAGAAACGAGCTGAATTTTGTGAGAGGGGTGCGGCTTAGGACACACTCCTCTTGTTGACATCTCCCATGGTTTAATTTAGCGTAGCTTGCACCATACTAAGGTGCCTCTCTCCCCCACTCATTTCATATACGGTCACTTCCTACTAATACGAGCTAAGCAGCCCGTATAACCAGATGAGGTATGGTTAGACTAGGGGCTGTGATTCTTTTAACTCAAGGTAGTTGATTGCCAATTACCTCAAGTGAATTAACACAATTGTAAATGCAAGTCTAGGGACACACACAGATATCGGATCCACGTCTCATCCTAGGGTAAAACAAACAGTTGTGGAACAAGTACTGTGAGGCCAGGTCTACACTGTGAACTTATATCGGTATAACTACATCACTCAGGGGTATGAAAAATCCACACCCCTGAATGACACAGTTATACCAACCTCAGTCATGGTGTAGACAGACTATGTTGACAGGAGAGCTTCTCCCGTCAACAAAGCTACCATCTCATGGAGGTGGATTAACTAGACCAACGATAGAAGCTCTTCCATCGGGGTAGTAGCGTCTTCACTGAAGGGCTACAGCAGCACAGCTACACTGCTGCAGAATTTTAAGTGTAGTCCTGCTCTGAGTGTCTAGACAAGCATTTACAATCGCATTAGTTAGCTCCTGTTCACTGATTGGCAATTAATGCACGTTTTAAAACAGAACCACAAACTAATTTAGAGCCTGTCTTCACTGCTAAAAAGTTTTGTTGTTTGTTTGTTTGTTTTTTAACCTCAAGGTAACTAATGAGATCCTGAGGTAAAAAACACTCTGAAGACCAGGCACTATAGGTTTACCATGAGGTAAACTCGCTAAGGTCAACCTTGGGCAGAGGTTTACCTCATGATAAACCTAAAGGTCCAAATCCTTAAAAGTATTTATGCACCTAATGTCCATTAAAATTAATGAGAATTAGGTGCCTCAATACCTTCACAGATCTGAGGCACAGTGCCTTGTCTTCACTGTGTTTTTTACCTCAGCATAGCTTGTGTGTGTCCACTACACTAAAGTAAAAAAGACAATTTTTTTGCACTGAAGACAAGCCCTTAACAGACACATGGAGGCAATATTCAGGTCTCCAGAATTTCAATGTTCTCCAGAGTTTGCCCTGCCTGAAATGATGGTAAAACTATAGCTAGTGACAACTATGCCACTCCCTCCTATGAGAAATGCTGGGGAATTATACATCATTTTAATTGAATTTTATGTGTGTGTCTTACCATGATGTGTGATGGCTTTCGGTGCTGCTCCAAAGGACTTCTGAACTGATTAAAATAAAGCCCATTGATAAAAGGCATCATCTTTTTACCTTGAATTAAAACAGCCCTGAAAGAATAGAAAGTGCATTTTTTCTTAAATCATGGCCAGACAATAACATGCTCTTTCATTTTCCTTTCAAGGCCCTTCCACCTCTGTGGGGCACACACATGGCCACAGGAGCCTGGGGAAGTGGACCCTCCAAATACAGGGTAGGAGAAAGAGCCAGAGACTTGTTGATAGTAAATTTCTCAATAAAACCAAGCAGTAGAGTGAATACTTGAACATAAGGATGCAAGAAAGATGGGGAAAAGGGGGGGGAAGAGAGAGAGAGAGAGAGAGAGGCTGCACAGTACAACACATGCATCCTCTTCTGTTTTCCCTTTCTTCTGCCCATGAAGGGAACATAGTCTCTCAGTGCCTGCTACAAAGCCCACCACGAGGCATAATTTATTCATGTGCACATATGAGACTCCGTAGAACCCTCACGGTAAAAATCATTCTCACAATTCCCACCACAAAACATAGAAAGGTGCAACAGATTTCCGATTCTCTTCTGCAGGAACACCATCTGAACTCACCACCATGAGTTCACAAGCAACTTGGTGCCCTTGTTCCAAGGTCCCACTCTCCAGACCATCCACCCAAGAGTGACCAGTCTTATAACTCTTCTGCACAAAACACAGTCTAAGAACGCAGGCCTTTTCAGCCTCCAGGCACTGATTCTCTAGCTCAGGAAGGTCAGCAGGAAAGCTCCTCTGCAGGCCAATTCCTCCCTTTTACCAGAGAGGGCATGCAGAACATTCCATTCTCTACAGACTGTCTCTCCCAGGCAGTTCTCACCTGTCCCTTTCCTTGATCCTCCAGTCTGTGCTCTCAGACAATTCTGAGTCACCAGGTCTCCCTCCCCACACGGGCCCTAAGCTCCCTCTTAAAGGGCTAGTGTCACTCTTTGACAATATGGAATTGTATTTGTTTAAAAAAAATTAGAAACTAGAAATTAAGAAAAAATGAATGTAATTGATTTTGCTTTGAAGGCCAAATCCTTCCTCCTGACGCACACCTGTAGATTGCCCTCCTGTTTCAGTGAAACCAGTGTGGTTCCACTGAGTGGGTGCGTAGGATTTGCAAAGAGTATGGACAGCCTTCCTCCATGGAGATTTTCTGTTCATCTATGCACAGTGGGGATGGGGATAAGTCAACCTACCTCTCCACACTAGCTTTATCCCCCTGCCTAGAGTATGACAAGATGGCCATGTAGGCTACTGAGGCTGGAGCAGCAGGGCATGCTCCAGGCCTTGAACAAAAAAAAGTTCCTTCCCACTGCCCCCTGGAGCTACACATTCATATGAGTTACAGTGATGATGTTAGGCAGATGAAACCAGATAAGGCATTGATCTTTCAGGAGTTACATGCATGCAATAGACCAACAAGCCAAAACAATATCTGATTGCTTGTCTCTGGAACCATCTGTCTAACATCATTACCGTAACTGGCATGAATGTGTGAATCCATAGGGTACTGGGAAGAAATGCCCTACATCCCGACTTCAATCCTCCCCTTAGTTACATGGATCATTTTTTTTAATGAAGTGAATGGGAAATGGACCCATTTAACTGTGAGAACAAGATTCTATATTTGGAAAAGTTCTCCCCTGGTCCACAGAGATTTCTGAGCTTCAAAGGGGGTGCAGGCAGGTAGAAGGCAGCCAGGGATTGGGAAGGCTAGGGGGTATATAGACTTAAGTGACAACAGAGCTGGATATGGTCTTGGTATGTTACTTTGCATGGCAAAACTCAGAGCTAACCAGTGCTATTTGTACAGAAAATCCTAAAAGGATTTAAACCACGGGGCATCAACAAGGTCAAATACTTATTCTCACAATTCCCACAATTATTTGTTCAAGAAATTAAATTCTAATACTATATTGGTGCTGCAGTGGGATAACTAGTATAGCAGCTGCTATTTTGTTAAGAATGTTAATACAAAGGCAGAATGTTTGCGTACCCAAATTTTTAAATATTTTCTTTATGCAAGTCAAACAAGCCAGATTCATATGCATGTTGGTACTTTTTGTTCCATTGCCTGCACTTCCACTTCTATAATTTTTTTTTACAAGTTTGATTAACTTTCCCAGATACTGTACATAATGACAACATACTACCTTATTTACAAAGAAAAAATCCAGTTCAGGAAAAATCCTTCCTCTAAATTACGTTGTTAAATGTAATGCAAAGAACACTAAGCCCCATCGTTTGTTTTTCTGAATTTTGCATAATGATCAGATTTATATGCATGCTGTTTCAATCTTTGTGTAATTAGAAAAAATATGTACACAGGATTATACGTGTTTACTTTTCAGTTAAGCACATTAATACATCCAAGTAATTTATATAAAATGAATTATGCATTTCAAAATTGTTAATTAGCAAAAGGAATTATGTAATTTCATTATTTTACTCTACAAGAAGAGTCTACTGAGATGAAAAGCAATTTATGGAGTTTTCTGCTATAAACTATAGGGCTCCAATTCTGCAAACATTATACTACCAGGTATAGTGCTGTGGAAATAAAACAAAAGTCAATGTACTATGTATGTCAATGCAGTGACAGGACAAATGCTATCCATATGCTAGAGCAATGAAGTAATTATTTATTATTTGTGCACAAATGTGTATGGTGCTTTGCAGACAAAATTAACAAGATAGGCCCTTGCCTGAAGAATCTACAAAAGGGTCCAGTACTGCATCATGTTCAGAGTCCACAATGAGCCTATTCAGCAACTTCTGAGATTAGGTTTTAACACATGGTAGCATGGAAAGGACAATGGTTACATTGTAAGGTCAGGAAATACATGTCACATGCACATCTTGTTGGTTCCTTTTTTTAATAATAATTTGTAGAGCTAGTCAGGAATTTTCTAGCAAAATGTTTGCCAAAGAAACTGTGGCTTCCACAAAATGGAAATTTTCCATGGTAATTTAACATTTTCACCAGTTTTTTTGGATTTTCCGTTGAGGGAAAAAAACAAAATATTTTCAGTCAGGTCAACCTGAATTAACACACCAAATCTTAACATTTTTTTGTAGGGCAGCAGGATTTTTGTGTGGGTCTGCCTGCACCACCACAGTGACTCGTGGGAACCGCAGTCAGGTAACTCATGCCCCCATTCAGCCCCGATGGGCTGGGCTCTCCTGCTAGACTACATCTCCCAGGAGGCATTGCGAACTGCCCTCTGGCTGAACTGCTTCAGTTCAACATGCGCATGAGGAAACATGAGAATTTAGTTCATCACAGTATGTCTACACATAAGGACCTGTCCTATTTTAAATTTATGTTCTATTTAAAAAGTTAGATAAGAGTAAATCAAATGTCAAAAGGTTGAGAGATTTCATTTCTCATTGTTCCCCCATTCCACTCCACTGTGATCTAAGTATGTATTAAAGAAATGCAGCATTAAATGTCACATTAAGTTTGAGATTTAATCCCACAAAAGTTTATGGAAAACAGATGATGTAGTCATATCATATGATGGTGATAAAACTCTTTCCATTCCATTAGTATCTCAGGAGGATGTTAAACAGCAGCTACTAAAATTAGATATTTTTAAATGATCAACATCACAGTACCAGGCAATTCCATGATCCCTCAAGGGCACCAACTCTAGGCTACTGGAATCTCAACCACCACCGAGTCTCTTCTCTAGAGACCCATGTGTCTCTCTCTCCTGACCAATGTTTTTCCAGGCTGCACAGTTCCCTGCTTACACTGTGATATCTCCTGCAAGCCAGACTGCCTACAGAGGCCAGCACCTGCACTTTGCTCTCTTTGAAGGTTATGGACAGATGTAATGGCCGGCAGGTACAAGTTACCACACAGACCTTTATAAACAACCTGATTTATTCTTAAGAAGAAAGAACTACAGAGAAAATATATGTAACAACAAAAATATTCCTATAAATGTGCTAAGAGTTTAACAGATTATACTCATCGGTCCTATGGAGCCCTCAGAAGGCCCTGAGTCAGTTTAAACTCAGACTGTTTATCCAAAAGTCCTCTCTTTGTCTGTTAGTCTCTGGAAAATCCAGTTTGACCAGTAAATGTGACCCTCTCGAGGTAGTGGTGCCCCTCTAGAGCTGTTACAATCTGAATGAATTTGGCTAATCACCCCCACTGTTCTTAATTCCTGGAGGAGCTGTGATCACCCTCCACCATGGAATTATATACCATCTCTGGTCCACAATGATATATGAATTTAATACAGTAAAATCTCCCAAAGATATTGCAGGAATTTGCCATGTCTATCACAATAAAGTTCAGATAATTTGCATCCAAGAGTTTTAAATGACTTGGCAGAGGAGCTCACTGCACAGTTAGGTTGATTTTCAATGAGTCTTGGAACACTGGGGAAGTTCCAGGAGACTGGAAGAAACCTAATGTTGTGCCAATATTTTAAAAAGATAAACGGGATGACCTGGGTAATCATAGGCCTTTCAGCCTGACATCGATCCTGGACAAGATAATGCTAAGGCTGATATGGGACTTGGTTAATAAAGAATAAGAGGAGATTAATATAATTAATGCTGATCAATGTGTGTGTATGGAAAATAGATCCTGTCAAATTAACTTTATCTTTTTTGATGAGATTACAAAACTGATTGATAAGGGTAATGATGTTCATGTAATAGACTTCTGTAAGGCATTAGACTTGGTACCCTATGACATTTTTATTAAAAAACTAGAATTAACCTGATACACATTAAATGAATTATATATTGGCTAACTGATGGGTTTCAAAATGTAATCGTAAATAGGGAATCATCATCAAAAAGATATGTTTCTAGTGGGATCCCACAGGGATTGGTTCTTGGACCTGTGCTATTTGACCTTTTTATGACCTGTAAGAAAACATAAAATCATCACTGATAAAGTTTGCGGAAGACACAAAAATTGAGGGAGTGGTAAATAATGAAGAGGACAAGCACTAATACACAGGAATCTGGATCACTTAGTAAGCTGGTCACAAACAATAAGTGTTTTAATATGACTGATTATAAATGTATAAATTAAGGAACAAAGAACATAGGCCATACTTTCAGGATGGAGGGGGCTGGGGGGAGACCCTATACTGGGAAATAGAGACACTGAAAAATATTTGGAGGTCATGGTGGATAATCAGCTGAATATGAGCTCCCAGTGTGACACTGTGGCCAAAAGGGCTAGTGCAATCCTTAGATGCATAAAGAGACAAATCTCTTTATGTAGATAAGCATAGAGAGGTTATTTTACCTCTGTATCTGCTATTTGGTGCAACTGCTGCTGGAGTATTGTGTCCAGTTCTGGTGCCCACTGTTCAAGAAGGATTTTGATAAATCAGAGTTCAGAGGAGAGCCAAGAGAATGAGTAAAGGATTAGAGAAAATGCCTTATTGTGATAGACTCAACGATCTCAATCAATTTATCTTAACAAAGAAATGGTTAATGGGTAACTTGATTACAGTGTGTAAGTACCTATAGTAAGGCATAAATATTTGATAATGAGTTATTCAGTCTAGCAGAGAAAGGTACAACCTCCGATGGCTTGAAGTTGAAACTAGACAAATTCAGATAGGAAATAAGATATACATTTTTA
Source organism: Trachemys scripta elegans (assembly GCF_013100865.1). Lineage (NCBI taxonomy): Eukaryota > Metazoa > Chordata > Testudines > Emydidae > Trachemys > Trachemys scripta. Next base: position 58,502,792 of record NC_048303.1, on the reverse strand, counting down.
ACAGTGAGAGTAATTAATGATTGGAATAATTTAGCAAGGATTGTGGTGGATTCTCCATCACTGACAATCTTTAAACCAGGATTGGATGCTTTTCAAAAGACTGAATGTAGGAATTATTTTGAAAATATTCTACGTCTTTGTTATACACGACGTCAGACCTGATGATCAGAATGGTACTTTCTGGCCTTGGAATTTATGAATCTATGGAAAGTTGGTACATCCAGAGTTCAGACTTCTACTCTTACAATCATGTACATATACATTTTCATAGTTTCAGTTTTATTCCAAGGTAAGTGTCAGAAGTCTCTTCACTTGAGACTTTTCAAAGCAGACAGGACAAGACACAAGGGTTTTCAAAATTTCTCCCTATTGGCCTAACCTGGCTCCTGCGGAGCTGAATGGGACTATTGATCTGGTTGAGATTTTTCATTATGAGGCCTTCAGAGTGGATCTATTCTACAGTTATGGAAAATGGGACAAAAAACCTTCAACAAGTTATAACAGGGATGAATTTGGACCATTCACCATAGTGTTAGCCATAGAAGGGTTTGATTTATGAGGGCTAATACATAAAAAAGTCATAACTTACAATAGTTTGTAAACATAATGTCCGCTTGGAAGGATTGTCTTTCAGATCTCATCCCCTGGTGACACTATAAATCTGTTGCAGTGAGAACACATTTAAAATATACCTGCCTTGTCAAAAGTATGGATGCACTGGTACCACTATAGATGTACTATACATGAATATAAAAACTTGGGAGAAAATCCTGGCCCTATGAAGTCAATGGCAAACCTCCAAGTGATTTCAACACATCTAAGATTTTACCCCTGAAATCCTAATATTTATTCAACCAGCTGACCAACAGGGTTACTTAGGGTATGTCTACACTACGAAATTAGGTCGAATTTATAGAAGCCGGTTTTATAGAAATCGTTTTTATACAGTCGATTGTGTGTGTCCCCACATAAAATGCTCTAAGTGCATTAAGTCGGCGGACTGCGTCCACAGTACCGAGGCTAGCGTCGACTTCCGGAGCGTTGCACTGTGGGTAGCTATCCCACAGTTCCCGCAGTCTCCGCCGCCCATTGGAATTCTGGGTTGAGATCCCAATGCCTGATGATGCAAAAACAGTGTCATGGGGGGTTCTGGGTACATGTCGTCAGGCCCCTCCCCCTCAGTCAGAGCAATGGCAGACAATCAATTCGCGCCTTTTTACCTGGGTTACCTGTGCAGACGACGTACCATGGCAAGCATGGAGCCCACTCAGCTCAGCTCACCGTCACCATATGTCATCTGGGTGCCGGCAGAAGTGGTACTGCATTGCTACACAGCAGCAGCTAATTGCCTTTTGGCAGTAGACGGTGCAGTATGACTGGTAGCCATCATTGGCTATCTGGGTGCTGGCAGACGTGGGGCTGCATTGCTATGCAGCAACAGCTCCTTGCCTTTTGGCAGTAGATGGTGTATTACGACTGGTATTCATCATCGTCGTATTCCTCAGCGAGTTCGGTCAGAGGCACCTGGGCAGACATTTTTTGTCTCCTGGAGACTCAGTCCTGCCGGCAGTCCTATTGAACCATCTTGACGATGATAGCTAGCAATCGTAATGCAGCATCTTCTGCCAAGCACCCAGAAGATGATGATGGCTATCAGTCATGCTGCACCATCTGCTACCAGCCTAAGATGTAAAAGATAGATGGACCAGATTTGTTCTGTATTCATTTGCTTCCCCCTCCCTCCATGAAATCAATGGCCTGCTAAACCCAGGGTTTTGAGTTCAATCTTTGGGAGGGACATTCTGTGTGACAGTTGTTTGTGTTTCTCCCTGATGCACAGCCACCTTTCTTGATTTTAATTCCCTGTAAGCCATGTCGTCACTCGCCGCTCCCTCCCTCCCTCTGTCAGACAATAGTTTCGCGCCTTTTTTCAGCCCAGACGCCATAGCACTGGGATCATGGAGCCCGCTCAGATCACCACGGCAATTATGAGCACTATGAACACCACACGCATTGTCCTGGAGTATATGCAGAGCCAGAACATGCCAAAGCAAAACCAGGTGAGGAGGCGATTGCAGTGTGGCGACGAGAGTGATGAAGAAATTGACATGGACATAGACCTCTCACTAAGTACAGGGCCCAGCAGTGTGTAAACCATGGTGTTACTGGGGCAGGTTCATGCCATGGAACGCCAATTCTGGGCCCAGGAAACAAGCACAGACTGGTAGGACCGCATTGCGTTGCAGGTGTGGGATGATTCCCAGCGGCTGCGAAACTTTCGCATGCGTAAGGGCACTTTCATGGAACTTTGTGACTTGCTTTCCCCTGCCCTGAAGCGCCAGAATACCAGGATGAGAGCAGCCCCCATAGTTGAGAAGCGAGTGGCGATAGCCCTGTGGAAACTTGCAACGCCAGACAGCTACCAGTCAGTCGGGAATCAATTTGGAGTGGGCAAATCTACTGTGGGGGCTGCTGTGATCCAAGTAGCCAACACAATCAAAGACTTGCTGATATCAAGGGTAGTGACTCTGGGAAACATGCAGGTCATAGTGGATGGCTTTGCTGCAATGGGATTCCCAAACTGTGGTAGGGTGATAGATGGAACCCATATCCCTATCTTGTCACCAGAGCACCAAGCCACTGAGTTCATAAACCGCGAGGGGTACTTTTCAATTCTGCTGCAAGCCCTGGTGGATCACAAGGGACGTTTCCCTAATATCAACGTGGGATGGCTGGGAAAGGTACATGATGCTCGCGTCTTCAGGAACTCTTGTTTGTTTCAAAAGCTGGAGGAAGGGACTTTCTTCCCGGACCAGAAAATAACCGTTGGGGATGTTGAAATGCCTATAGTTATCCTTGGGGACCCAGCCTACCCCTTAATGCCATGGCTCATGAAGCCGTACACAGGCAGCCTGGACAGTAGTCAGGACCTGTTCAACTATAGGCTGAGCAAGTGCAGAATGGTGGTAGAATGTGCATTTGGATGTTTAAAAGCACGCTGGCACAGTTTACTGACTCGGATAGACCTCAGTGAAACCAATATTCCCATTGTTATTACTGCTTGCTGTGCGCTCCACAATATCTGTGAGAGTAAGGGGGAGACATTTATGGTGGAGTGGGAGGTTGAGGCAAATCGCCTGGCCGCTGATTATGCACAGCCAGACACCAGGGCGGTTAGAAGAGTACAGCCGGGCACAGTGCGCCTCAGAGAAGCTTTGAGAACCAGTTTTGTGACTGGCTAGGCTACGGTGTGAAACTCCTTGATGAACCCTCCCCTCTCCCGGTTCACTCTACTTCCCTGTAAGCTAACCACCCTCCCCTCCCCGCTTCGAGCACCGCTTGCAGAGGCAATAAAATCATTGTTACTTCACGTTCACGCATTCTTTATTAATTCATCACACAACTAGGGTGATAATTGCCAAGGTAGCCCGGGAGGGGTGGGAGGTAGAGGGAAGCGCCGGGTGGGGTGGGGGAGGCAGGAAGGACAAGGACACACTGCAGTTTAAAACTTTAAAACTTTAACTCTTATTGAAGGCCAGCCTTCTGATGCTTGGGCAATCATCTGGGGTGGAGTGGCTGGGTGGCCGGAGGCCCCCCCACCGCGTTCTTGGGCGTCTGGGTGAGGAGGCTATGGAACTTGGGGAGGAGGGCTATTGGTTACACAGGGGCTGTAGTAGCGGTCTCTGCTCCTGCTGCTTTTCCTGCAGCTCAACCATACGCTGGAGCATATCAGTTTGATGCTCCAGCAGCCGGAACATTGACTCTTGCCTTCTGTCAGCAAGCTGACGCCACCTATCCTCTTCAGCCCGCCACTTGCTCTCTTCAGCCCGCGACCTCTCCTCTCGTTCATATTGTGCTTTTTTGCAACTCTGACATTGACTGCCTCCACGCATTCTGCTGTGCTCTGTCAGCGTGGGAGGACATCTGGAGCTCCGAGAACATATCATCCCACGTCTGCCGTTTTCTCCTTCTAATCTTCACTAGCCTCTGCAAAGGAGAAACATTTGCAGCTGGAGGAGGAGAAGAGAGAGGTGGTTAGAAAAGACACATTTTAGAGAACAATGGATACACTCTTTCACGTTAAATTTTGCTGTTCACATTACACAGCACATGTGCTTTCGTTACAAGGTCGCATTTTTCCTCTTATATTGAGGGCCTGCCGGTTTGGTGTGAGAGATCACTCACGCAGTGCCAGGCAACAGAATTTGGCTTGCAGGCAACCATGGTAAGCCACAGTCTTTTGGCTTTTTTCACCTTCATAACATATGGGAATGGTTTCAAACAGCAGAGCCCTCATTTCCAATACCAAGCACCCGTTGGATTGGCCATTTAAAATGGGTTTGCAATGTAAAAGGAGGGGCTGGGGTTTCCGGGTTAACATGCAGCACAAACCCAACTACCCCCCCCCCACACACACACACACACAATTCTCTGGGATGATCACTTCACCCCTCCCCCCACCGCGTGGCTAACAGTGGGGAACATTTCTGTTCAGCCGAGCAGGAACGGGCACCTCTGAATGTCCCCTTAATAAAATCACCCCATTTCAACCAGGTGACCGTGAATGATATCACTCTCCTGAGGATAACAAAGAGAGAAAAGGAATGGATGTTGTCTGCATGCCAGCAAACACCGGGACCATATGCTGCCATGCTTTGTTATACAATGATTCCAGACTACGTGCTACTGGCCTGGCGTGGTACAGTGTCCTACCATGGCGGACGGGATAAGGCACCCTCCCCAGAAACCTTTTGCAAAGGCTTTGGGAGTACGTCAAGGAGAGCTTTCTGGAGATGTCCCTGGAGGATTTCCGCTCCATTCCCATACACGTTAACAGACTTTTCCAGTAGCTGTACTGGCTGCGATTGCCAGGGCAAATTAATCATTAAACACGCTTGCTTTTAAACCATGTGTAATATTTACAAAGGTACACTCACCAGAGGTCCCTTGTGTGCCCTCAGGGTCTGGGAGCATGCCTTGCGTGAGTTCGGGGGTTATTGGTTCCAGGTCCAGGGTGATAAACATATCCTGGCTGTTGGGGAAACCGGTTTCTCCGCTTCCTTGCTGTGAGCTATCTTCCTCGTCCCCCAAACCCAGTTCCGTGTTGCATGATTCTCCATTTATGGAGTCAAAGCACAGGATTGGGGTAGTGATGGCTGCACCCCCTAGCATGGCATGCAGCTCCGCGTAGAAGCGGCATGTCTGTGGCTCTGCCCCGGACCTTCCATTTGCCTCTCTGACTTTGTGGTAGGCTTGCCTTAGCTCCTTAATTTTCACGCGGCACTGCTGTGCGTCCCTGTTATGGCCTCTGTCCTTCATGGCCTTTGAGACTTTTTCTAATATTTTGCCATTTCGTTTACTGCAACGGAGTTCAGCTAGCTCTGATTCGTCTCCCCATATGGCAAGCAGATCCTGTACCTCCCATTCGGTCCATGCTGGAGCTCTTTTGAGATCCTGGGACTCCATCATGGTTACCTGTGTTGATGAGCTCTGCGTGGTCACCTGTGCTCTCCACGGAAATGAAATTCAAAAGTTCACGGGGCTTTTCCTGTCTACCTGGTCAGTGCATCTGAGTTGAGAGTGCTGTCCAGAGCAGTCACAATGAAGCACTGTGGGATAGCTCCCGGAGGCCAATAACATCAAATTCCGTCCACACTACCCCAAATCCGACCCAGAAAGGCCGATTTCAGCACTAATCCCCTCGTTGGAAGTGGAGTAAAGAAACCGGTTTAAAGGGCCCTTTAAGTCAAAACAAAAGGGCTTTGTTGTGTGGATGTGTCCAGGCTTAATTCGATTTAACGCTGCTAAATTCGACCTAAACTCGTAGTGTAGACCAGGCCTTATACTGTATGCATTTACATCACAGGGCCACTGCTTACTACTTGACTCTCCATTCCTTGAATAAATACTCCTTGCCTCAGCTTTTTCGCAGACCATTCATAGCCAAGCAGAGTCACTGCCTTAGTATAACTTTACTGTTACACATTTAAGAAATTATATTAATCCAAAGTCTTGGGTGGCTAGGCAAATAAAGCTGTTTCACCTTGGAATTTCTGTGTATGTTCACAGTTAGAATGAGGCCCTATGAAGTGAATGTGGTTGTCTGAGCTGTTTCACTACTGAACATTTCACATTACAAAAATCTCACACTTAGAACACAGTAATTGTCAGCCTCAGTCTCCAGAGAGGCTTGGGACTGAGCTAGCAGGGAGACGTAATAACCTGTCATTATACATACCACTAGCACAAGGTTCTTGGTTTCTTTTCTCTGATAAAAAACAAGCATGTTGTTTCCTCCATGTGCTTTTTGGGATTCATTAGTTCCTTTTATCATCTGCCTGTGAATGACCTCGATCTCCATTTCACTCTTGTAAGATGGCCCTCTCCGCACATATATACAATAATAAAGAACCCAGTAAGTTATTTTGGTGATGAAAGGCGTATTTGTCCCTTTAGATATGCATGCACATATTTCACCCTCTAATACACCACATTCTGGTCACATTTTGTCTACTATAAAAAAAAAGTAGAGGAAAGTCAAGTTACATTGTAACTGGGAACCCAAAGGCTATATTTGAAAATGAGAGATGGGAGCTAGGGAGAGTGTGATATAAGGGAAACAATATTGTATGGCCTGTTTAATGGGGCATTACATATACTTAGTCTTTTTTTCCTTTTCACAAATGGTATTTTTGTTAAACAAGGACTAAAAAGATACCACATTTAGAGATGGAAGATAGCTGGGGTGAGTAATGCAGCCATAACCTGCTGTGCTGACATTCAGGAGCTGCTGTGTGAGTGCAGAAAAATACCAGCTGAAAAGAATTCAAGGAAGTCAGTTATCATGAATATAGAGAAATGGGAAAATGCTAAAAATGAGGCATTCAGCTTCACAATCGGATTTTATAGCAATTTCTCTTCCATTAGATTCTCCAGGGAGCAAATCTACTTCCCCACCCCTTGCAGGGCACAGAGTTCCACAGCAACAGAACCAGCCTAGTTCCAATGTGCAAAGAGTACCATGGGTGAGATAGATGCAGGTGGGAAAGGTGGGGGTCTATGAGGTAGTTATCCCCTGTACAGAACTCAGCTACATGGAGACCCTATGCGTGACAGCATACAGGGCACAGCTGTGAGCAGAACATAGTGGACCAAGGAAAGGGATACTGGAGTGCAAGGAAACATTGTTGCACCAATCCTACCAATCTTAGAAAAAAGGGTGCATAACAAGTCGTGCAACATACTCCTGCCATTGGTCTACAGTAGCCACCAGAGAGCAGCTTTGCAGCTATTCTACAGCTGATTAGGATTTTCCCCAAGGCTACAGATTTGGACCTAAATGACTCTTCAATTTCTCATCACCGCAAGGAGGAACCAGTAAGGCCAGGGGGATCAGGAGGGGACTGTATCCACCTGACATGATTTTGTGGGACCTGAAGAAAAAAATTGTGCGTTTATTTGGAATGTGCATCTTACAGTCTTAGCATAGTTAATAGGACATTCATTCAACCCATCTCTCAAGTAAAGGAAATTTGCACTTTTATTTTCAGCAATTGTTCAGAATTTCCTGAATTTTGTTGGCCTAGGTCCACTCTTTGAATGGGTTTGGGGTTTTTTGGTACTTTAGTAATAAACAGTCAAGTGAGTTAGCAGTATGTTGGAAGAGAAATCTAATCAGTCTCATAGAAAACAGCTACAATAGCTATGTGTACAATGAACAGGACTAGCTCTACCAAGCCATCAATAGAGATAGCAAATACAATAAATATGTTGGCCTGGGTGAATGCAGCCTGGTAGGTGGATGGATATTTGCCAGTCTATATATGGGACCAGACTCATCACAACCACTCCTAAGAATGTATAATACATAACTATCCAGAATTACCAGACATGTCTTGAATTCTCCACAATTGCTTCAGCTCCGCAGTATCTGACTTCATAGCAACATTTGTTTGCTAAACAAAAAGCCCATATGAATCTAGAAACAATTACTGTTCAACTTCATGAAGGGAAATAATCTGCCATGTTTTTATTTTTTCTCCAGACAAATGGAAGCATGGTTTCTCCCCAACTTCACCTGCGAGGAGACTGTTTTCATACATCTGAGGATCTGTGACAAGTGGTTTACTTTAAAAAAAACCTTCAACTATTCCTCCCCCATTTCATGATCTGAGAATAAAGGGCTCTTAGGGAGGATCTTACATAGCAGAGAACGGGGTTTCTTGTCAAAACACTTCTTTGGTTAGGGATCCTTGAAATTGAATTTAGGAATGGAGGAAACAGTTTTCCCCTCTTCCATTAGCCATTGTGGAGGCAGGCTAACATCTAACTCCTTCTGTTCACTGGGAATGGGGTGTTTGTAAGCTGTAAAAATAATATTTAACTATCCTCTTTCTTTTTTTCCTATACATTGCTGCAGAAATGGTCTTTTCTCCTACTACAGAGTTAACTGGATATCTAAGGATTGCTGCTGTTGAGCTAAACTCAGGAGGAGAGGCTAGTGCCTTCCACTAAAAGGGAAAGCGTTACCTTTGTTTTTGACCCTTCGTATTGCCAACTCTCATGATATTTAGTGCTTTTCCTCAGAGCTCTTACTGCTGGAGTTATGGGAATACATGAGAATCTCAGCTTTCATTTTGTTTTTAAAGTACATTTCTATCCTTTATGTTTGTGCAGAAAAGCTTGAAAACCAGGAGCCAAGTTTAACATTAAAAAAAAACAGAAGATTAATAAAACAAGATTTTTTTAAATTTCATTATTTTTAAACAAGTCTTATTTTGGGGGAAGGGGAACTAGAGTCACGATTTTTGAATACTTAGGGTTGGCAAAACTGCTTTTGCAACCCATGGATATAGATATTACCTTATCTGTTAGGGAAACAACCACTGTCTTTACTCCCACTCCCTCAGTGTATTAGTTGATCACAGGATAACTAAGAGTCACCAATATGATGTGGCCATGAAAAAGGCTAATGCAATCCTAGGATGCATCAGGCAAGGTATGTCCAGTAGAGCTAGGGAAGAGTTAGTACCATTATACCAGGCACTCATGAGACATCACTTGGTCTTGCATATTTAAAAAAGATGAACTCAAACTGGAACAGATGTAGAAAAGGGCTAATAGGATGATTAGAAGAATGGAAAACCTTGCTTATGAGAGGAGACTCAAAGAGCTTGGCTTGTTTAGCCTAACCAAAAGAAGATATGAGGGGAGATATGATTGCTCTCTACAAATAAATCAGAGGGATAAATACCAGGGAGGGAGAGGAGTTATTTAAGTTAAGTGCCAATGTTGACACAAGAGCAAATGGATATAAACAGACCATCTACAAGTTTCAGCTTGGAAATTAGATGAAAGTTTCTAACCATCAGAGGAGTGAAGTTCTGGAACAGCCTTCCAAGGGAAGCAGTGGCAGCAAAAATCCTAACTGGCTTCAAGACTGAACTTGATAAGTTATGAAGGGGAGGCTATGATGAAACTGCTTACGATGGCATATAGCTGTGACTGCTAGTAGCAAATATGCCCAATGGCCGGTGATGGGTCACTAAATGGGAAGGGCTTTGAGGTTACTAAAGATAATTCATTCCCGGGTGTATGGCTGGTGGGTCTTGCCCACATGGTCCAACTTACCACCATATTTGGGGTCGGGAATGAATTTTTCTCCAGTTCAAATTGGCAGAGACTGTGGTGGAGGGGTTGGGGAGGGGTTCGCCTGCCTCTGTAGCATGGGGCATGGGTCATTTGCCGTTTAAAAATAGTGTGTATGGTGGATTGTTTGTAATGTGAAGTCTTTAAATCATGATTTGAGGATTTCAGTACCTCAGTTGGAGGTTATGGGTCTATTGTGGGGAGTGGGTGGGCAAAGTTCTGTGGCCTGCGATGTGCAGGAGGTCAGAGAAGATTATCATGCTGGTTCCTTCTGGCCTTAACATCTATCACAGGCTGGATCTGTTAGGTATTCATTACTCCCCTCATGATGCCTACGATCGAGGCACCAATAGCCAATCAAAGGGAACTGAAACAGTCTGGGTAAATTCTGATGTATAAGAGATTGCAGCAGTAGCCTGGAGTTCACATCAGGTAGGACTGTAACTATTAATGGATGCACTTCAAGTTTAAATTCTAATAATTTCCCCCAAAACATTTTCAAAGTGTCCTGTTACAACATATTGTTACTTTCCTGAGCAGTTCAACCTTCTCTTCTGGCCCCTCCCTTCTCATGAGGCTTTAGCCTCACCTCCTTGTGGCAACTCTTTGAAGGCAGGAATTCCCATTTACCTTTCATATATAATAGCCCAACTATTGACACACCAAGACTGTTCCTCTTCCCTTCAACTGGCAGATTCACTTCACATGCACCGGTAGTTGGCTGAGAAGCAGTATGCCTCTTGAACTTCTAGAGAGACAAGTGGGTGACCTGATATCTTTTACTGGTGACCTGAGGAAGAGCTCTATGTAAGCTCAAAAACATCTCTCTCTCATCAATAAAAGATATTACTTCACCAACCTTGTCTCTCTAATATCCTGGAATCGACATGGCTATAACAACACTGCATACAGTATCTTGAACTTCTAGTCTGTACAGGACTATGGGGCATTACAGGCAGGAACCCCAGCAAGGCACAGCAGGTGGACAGAAGGTTCCAATAAAACCTCAAAAGCTGAACTCCTAATTCTGAATTTTGGAATCTATATTTTATCTATTTTTTCTTTTATTAATAAGAGTTTTGTTTTATGCCTCGCATCTACCATTGCTCCGAGTCTTTTCTTTGCAAGACTGTCCCCATCACTCAGCTAGTGATAGTATCTAACCTCATCCATCCTTAATTATTCATGGTTATTTTCAATGAAGTATTTTTAAGGGTATGAAATACATCTCGGGCTAAGGAATTCTATCGTCATTTTCACCTGGGTGTGCTGCTTTCACCATAAAACCTGATCACCTGATTATGACCTTCATAGTGAGGTCAATGTAGCTCCACTCATAAAGCCGAAGGACAGCTCAGATACCATAATAAGAGAACAAAGACAATACACATAAAAACCACAAGAGCAAAATACTTCCATTGTACTTACAAATTGTTCCATCAACTGCCTGCACTGCAGCTAAGTTGGAAACAGCTAAACAGACAGGCTGCTGAATGAAGATTTATTGACATTCACTATTAATTGTGCCCGAATAACTCCATTTAGTTTATAAGTCCATATGCTCTTGTGTGCCCCTAAAAGCTTCTGCACACAATGATCATTTGTTTTAGATACAGATTAGTCTATGGTGGTCAGTTTCAGATAAAAGTAATACAAGCCAATTTAATAGCAATATTAGGAGTGAAGAATTTCTCAGCATAAAGAAAAACATGGGGATTAGAGCAAAGCTGTTTCCCAGTGCAAAAAACTGGCTGTTAGCATTGCTTTTCTTAGTCTAGTTTTCATTACTAAAACAATAATAATAAAGAACCTTCTTTGGCCATCTGGCTTTTGTTGCTGTTTGTTTGTTTTGTTTGTGGGGGGGATTGTTTCTTAAATCATTAAACTGAAAATCCCACACCAAGTTATAATACAAACCTGCATCTTAAGGTAGGTAGGCAAAGTATGGTAGAAAGCAGGTTCTTAATATGATTCAAAAATATCTGATTTGAGGCATTCAGTATAACAATAGAGGCTCTCAAGTCTGAAGAAGAGGAGCACGTAGTTAGAGATCATTTTAATATAAAACAACGTGGACAACATTTATATCCATTGTCTAAGAAATTCCAAGATTTTATAATAATTATTGTATTAAATTGTTCTCAAAAGCTATGCCTGCTCATTTTTTGATGTAAAATCCCTTTGGGACAGGAGAAAGAGAGGTATTGATTAGAAACCTGCATACAACCTATACACTTTCTAAATAGGTGGTATTACAACTCTAGCTGTCCTCACCTTGAGGTGCTTTCTTGCTATATTTTTCCCAGTTCTCTTAACATGCATTTGTAAGATTAATTCAGATTTTTAATATAACATATTTTTGTAAACAATTTCAATTTTTTTAAAGAAAATGTATCTGTTATAGGGTAACCATTTCATGTAACCCTCGGGTCATCAAACACCTCTCTTGACTAAATTGCTCATACCAACAGAGCCTATTACATCCTACTGATGCGCCTTCACTCTGATCTGCAGCAGCCCCTGCTATTGGCCGTTGGTCTCTCTTGAGCAGAGATTGCTGTAACTGTGCCCAACTGTGTCACATTGGGTGCTTGTTTTCCTGGTCGTATCACAAATCTAGATTCCTCTAGAAAGTTTTCCTGAAGAACTAACTGACTGAGTGTTCCACTGGTCAGGGCACTAGTCTGGGAGTTGGGAGACTGGCTCAATCCATTGCCCTGCCACAGGCTTTTTGTATAAATTTGGGCAAGTCACCCACACCCAGATTCCCAAAGGTATTTAGGCTCCTAACTCTCTCTGAAACCAATGGGAGTTAGGTGCCTGTAAAGATCTAGGCCTTAGTCTATCTGCACCTGTAAAATGGGAATAATAGCACTTCCCTACTTCAAAAGGGTGTTCTAAGGATAAATCCATTAAAGATTGCAAGGTGCTTGGATAGTATGGTGATGTGGGCCCTGCACATACCTAAAATGGATTGTGGCTCTCAGTGATTGCAAAAATAACATTGTGGGGTTCTGTATTTGTGGTGTCTCAATTAGTTTCATATCAGATAGGGACTGTTTGCAAGCAAACATAAGATTTTTCTAATTACCAGCCCTGCAAACTCAATGGGAGTTTGGAGAGCCAAGGCAGATTCTTTCCTTCTCATGTACCATCCTTAGTGCTAAGAGTTCCAAAGCCCAAATTATGCTGTCAGTGACACTTGTGCACCCTCCTTCAGTGAGTTTTACAGATATAAACAGGTATAAACAACTATTAGTGATGCACAAGGGAAGTAACAGAGTCATAAGAACAGCCACTCTGGGTCAAACCAAAGGTCCATCTAGCCCGGTATCCTGTCTTACAACAGTGGCCAATGCCAGCTGCTTCAGAGAGAATGAACAGAACAGGTAATCAAGTGATCCATTCCCTGTTGCCCATTCCCAGCATCTGGCAAACAGAGGCTAGGGACACCATCCCTACCCATCCTGGCTAATAGCCATTGATGGACCTATCCTCCATGAATTTATCTAGTTCTTTTTTGAATCCTGTTATAGTCTGGGCCTTCACAACATCCTCTGGCAAAGAGTTCCACAGGTTGACTGCGTGTTGTGTGAAGAAATACTTCCTTTTATTTGTTTTAAATCTGCTGCCTATTAATTTCATTTGGTGAGCCTAGTTCTTGTGTTATGAGAAGGAGTAAATAACACTTCCTTATTTACTTTCTCCACACCAATCATGATTTTATAGATTTCTATCATATGCCCCCCTTAGCCATCTCTTTTCCAAGCTGAGAATGGAAAATTCAAGCTGAAATGGGGCGACCACATCTGCACGCAGTATTCGAGATGTGGGTATAACCTGGATTTATATAGAGGCAATATGATATTTTCTGTCTTATTATCTATTCTTTTATTAATGATTCCCAACAGTCTGTTAGCATTTTTGACTGCCGCTGCACATTGAGTGGATGTTTTCAGGGAACTATCCACAATGACTCCAAGATCTCTTTCTCATCCCGCTCATTTCCCCTTAGCTAGATCTGCTGGGCCAACAGAAGTATAAAGTAGTAAAGACTAATGAAAAACAGGTCACATTCTGCTTGTTGCAGCAGCCCCCACACAATAATATCAGTGTAACAAATATACAACAGAATGACCGGTCATACTGTTAGGACTATACTGTAGCTTTTAAACCATGAGTCACAGTGCAGGGAGTTTTCAGGGCTGACTCACCCAGATTACCTCATGGACTCCTAAGCAATACATGTTCCGGGGCAACTCCATCACCACTTCATTGGGTGCAGTGTGCATTCCCCTCCCCACTGTCCAGGCCTACTACCCTCTCCCTGCCACTTCACATCCTCTTATAGTTAAATAGTACCACTAGTGGTATTAGGATTGTGTCTGTACTTTCTTCCCACATAGGGCTGGAGACAGTGGAGCTATTACAGTTCACGGTAAAAGTTACAGCACCTTTTAGCATCATACATTTCCTAAGTGCTCTATTTTCATATTCAGAATACCCGACTTAATTTCCAAGAGCAACAATTCACTCCCAATCCAGACTATGAGCAGAGAACACTGCTAGAAGCATCTCCTTGTAAAACAATGTCTTGTATGTATGTATATATGTATTCATCTAGCTATCGGTCTCAGATATTTCCAGCTATGGGCCCTCAGCTATGGGCCCTCCTCAGTCTGACATAACAAAGATCACAATGCTCAAAGCTTATTGTTCTTAATAGATATTTCTACAGCATACACCATGACACCACCAAGGATGGTTTGGCTTTTAAATAATACATTGGAACAAGTCCCATTAAATCAGTAATTTTTTCAAGTCCCTCAATTCACAAGTAGATGAGTTGATTCATTTATTTCTCAGTCCTTTGATTAGAAGGAGTGGTAATCAGCCACTCTTGATTACTTATAGTAGGGGTCGGCAACGTTTGGCACGTGGCTCACCAGGGTAAGCACCCTGGCGGGCCAGGCCAGTTTATTTACCTGCTGACGCATCAGGTTCGGCCGATCACAGCCCCCACTGGCTGCGGTTCGCCGTCCTGGGCCAATGGGGGCAGCGGAAAGCCGCGGCCAGCACATTCCTCGCCCGCGCCGCTTCTCGCCGCCCCCATTGGCCTGGGACAGCGAACCGCGGCCAGTGGGGGCTGAGATCGGCTGAACCTGCCACGTCAGCAGGTAAATAAACTGGCCCGGCCCGCCAGGGTGCTTACCCTGGCCAGCCGCATGCCAAACGTTGCTGACCCCTGACTTATAGTTACACGGTTCACCATCTTAAACTGGGGCTCCACCAGGACACTCTGTGATCTCAGTCAGTTAAAAAGTTCTCTAGAACTTACTTATATTTTCTGCTTCAGTCACCAACTCTGATATTGTATTGCTAGCTTGATTCTGTAGTCTGATACTAATATAATGATAAACTTCTGCCTTAATTGTACTACAATGGTCCTGTCACCCACAATCTGAATGCTTTTGAATCAGCTTGCATTGCAAGTTACCATATGCTCTGCCTCCAGTTTTAGTATCCTGTGCAGTCTTGAAAAACTTATTTTCAATATCATCATTCAAATAATTTAGATATAAAAGTGGGTCATATCAAGGTTCAGTTTTAAGCCTTAAAATTGAGTTTTTGGGATACACTATTTAAACAAAAATCTTTCCAATTTGAATCTTTTCACCAATCGTTCCCCTTTGTATTCAGCTTCTAAGACAGATATCTCTATTTTATTCCCTCTTGCTAGATTTTTTAACCTTAGCCATTAATCTCAGATGTGGTATACTGTTAACTGTTTTTTGAGACTAAGGAAACTATACCCATTGAACTTCCCTTAATTCTCTCTTCCTTTTGTTCTCTCTATTCTCAGATCCCCTTTCAGACAAAGCACAGCTTTCAATGCCAAGATGTGAAAAGTGGTCATTGTTTGTAGCAAAACTGTGCTGCACTAAAAGTGATTTTATAGTTTTACCTAATAGAAACAACTGTGGAAAGTGACTGAACACTTCCCATTTCATTTCAGTGCAAACTCAGCTCCATACCCAATCATCTCTTTTTATAGCCAACAAACAAGTTTCTATAGGACCGCAGTGCTGATATAGCTTCTTAGCATTTCCTCTGTCCCTGAAAATTAGAGGACTGTTTTGTTTATCCTACAGATGCATCTGGTTGGAATCTGACTGAATGTTTATAGTTCATTCTTAACCCTATGATGACTTTCAGCATTCTGACAAATGTTCTGCTTCAGCAATATACAGGTCTTGAACAAGACCTTGAATCTGAACTTTCTGGTAATTTGAATGCTCTTTTAATTAACTAAATTAAGTAAAAAAGAAAAAAGAACACTGTATCCGCTGGCAGAGTAGAGTGATGTATTTCATCCTCAACAAAAAGGCTCCCAAAGATTCAAATTTTGTTACATCTGATTATGAAAATACCAACTCTACTTAATATAGCTTTGCATCAAAACACAGCTCATCCTGCAGAAATAAAAAGTGCTTCTCTCTCACAGACAGCATTTTACTGATGTCATATATTCATAAATAAATTCACTATGCATCAAAATACCTCAAATATTTGGGGATCTGTGATAAAACCTTCATTCATACTGTGACTACCCAGATGCTAGCTTTTTCTATATGTCTTAAATCAACTCCATTTGACTACTCCATATGACTACTGAGTTGATCATCAAATCAAAATGATTTGGGAGTCTTCTTCAACCAAGGAAGTTTAATGTATAAATGAGTGATTATCCCAGGTCTGTTTTTTATAATCTCAAAAAGGGGTCAAAGTGTCATTGCTGTTGTACAGTTCCCAGGCAAAAAAATGTTCAATAAGCTGGAGTTAAAGTTGACCAGATGTACCACTAACCCTATTGGAATGTGCCTTTAAAGAACATCACAGTTTTCAAAAAAAAAAAAACAACTTTGAGGTCTGGAAGTCCAAAGTTAAGCTTCCACTTAAAAAAAAATGGAAATATGGAAATACACGTGTAAAGTCACGTGACCTCCACTCTGCTCCTACAACACTGCTTCAAAGAAAGCAGAACACTGGGTGACAAGCCTTTCTTCACACAATGTACATCATGGAGTCAGTAATTTGAGGAGTATTGTCTTTAACTATGAGACATAGCATAGACATGTTGGGGCAGATCCTCAGCAAGTATAAGTTGGCATAGCTTTATTGACTCCAAGGGCTCTGTTGATTCCAATAGAGCTACATCAGTTCACACCTGCTAAGGATTTGCCCAGTAAAAAAAATTTAACTGACTCGATATAAAACCCATCATATCTGTAAATTAGCTAAACTGAACTCCTCCAAACTTTCCAGAAAATATAGGCTGTGTCTTGGTAAAGTTAGTGACCAGGCCAGTCCTCATTACTTATTGTGTCTCTCTCACCTATAAAGCTTTCAAAGTAATAAGTTTTTTAGATCAAAATAGTAAGTGTAGTTTAAGTTTACAACAGGTTTGAATTTGACCGTAGTGGATAGAGCTTTTGTTTCTGTATCAAACTTTTACTGTTATTTGTGTCAGTCATGTGTTTTCTCAACTGTACATTCTTTTTAACAGTACCCAGTAAGATTTCTACAGTCTCAGGACAAATAAAGAGCTCAGTCCTCCATCTCTTATCATATCATCATGATTTATCCTTATTTACACTAGGGTAACACCACTGATTTCTCCAGTGTAACTGACATCAATCTGCTACTCTACCATACCTGAGGTAGTCAGCTGAGAGTCAGTTATGCTACTTGAAATTTTCTGAAGTAGTGGCCAGGAAAGGGATTCATTGCCTTAGCTCTGAAAGCACTTTCTTCAGAACAAAGTCATCTTATATGTATCAGTGGAGTTATTCCAGATTTACACCATTGTAAATAAGATTAGTATCTGGGTCTATGTTTGTTGGTTGTACTATATGTAAAATCTGGGTTAATGTAGGCCGGTTCAGAACCTAATCATGAACAGCTTTAATGGTATTGCAATTTTTAAAGCATTGAATGAAAAATTCTTATTGGGATGCTACCATTCATTCTAGCTGTATGCTATACCTGCTTGTATTTCTGCTGGTTGTTCCCATTGACTTCAATGGGAATTGCTAATGCATATCAGAAGACTAAATTTGGCACTAAGTGCTCTTATAATTCAGACTGACCGTCCTCCAGATTAGTGATGGGTGACATGTAAAGGAGAAAGAAAGATTAACGTCAATTCTGAGGCAACCCCAAAACTTGATGATTCTCTAAAGCTTATTTAAAAAAAGGGACCAACTCTTCTTAGGACTCAGTCTTCAGCTGTGACAGAGCAAGACTCAATGCAGATAAGGTCAGGGGAGGTGAAGGTGGCTCTAAGATGTAAAAAAGTAAATTGTGTTCTAAGAAAAAAAATCAGGTGGTGACTCTATGACCTATGTGATCTCAAACATTATGTGGAAAGTGCAGCTTCTTAGTACTGTATTTACCAGTCCCAAATGCAGTATGCATAGTACTGTTCTAAATCAATGTGCATCAAATCTCAGTTAAATCTCATAATGATGTCTTTGATGTGATATGGGGGATGGAAGTCTCTGACCTCATAGACAGATAGCCATGAATGTGTTATTGAACACAAGACAAACCACATAAGGGTCCGACTTAAAATTGAATGTTCCTGTTTTAGTGGGGGTTTTGTGCAACTGCTCTTCTGGGATATGAAAGATTAACAAAAAGCTGTTCTGACATGATCCCTTGAAGGTCCAGCAATAGACATGGGGCCATATTTTTTTCTCACCATTTGTCTAAGACTCCCATTGGGTTGAGTGCACGATATGACCCTGTTAATGTTCAGATAATGCACACTCTTTTAGAAGGGTTTCTGGGGACTTTAATTGTGGGCTGTAATTTTCATTGCTAAACTACTGTGTAATGCTAATTTGTAGGGTAACTCCAGCACATTTAGTATAACAACACTACAAAGCTTGTCTCTGGTCAGAATATGGACAAGGTCATTATCCTTAAAGATTCTTCAAAGAGAGAAGAAGAATTTGAATGAATATATTATATTCCTAAATATATTTTATCTGCTTTCAGTGGAAAAAATTGAAAAGTGAGATCTATCTAATATTTGCAAGCCTATATTTGGTGTCTTTTTTGCCCCAATGTCCATTTTAGGTGCATAAATGCCAGACTGAGCACAAAATGTGGGATCTGGTTGCCTAGTTTAGTTACCAGGTGGGTGAGGTAAGTCCTTTCAGTTACTAACATTTAACAATTGAGTCTTCTCCATGTGCAAATCTTAATTCTCCTTATAGGACTTAATCCTGCAAGATGATGAGTAGTCTGGCGAGTATCCAGGAAACATTTATATGTATGCTTAACTTTTAAGCATGAGGTAGTTCTATTGAATGTACAGGAAAGGCATCATTCTGTTACACTAGTGTAAATCTGGAGTAACCTTGTGTTTGCACTGCTGTAATTGAGATTACGATCTGGCCCAGAAAGTGAAAGAGTGAGGGCAGCTGCAGCAATTATGTTCTCAAAATGAGCTCTAACAAATGTGTTTTTTGTTTCTCAGGTGATCAGAAAACTCTCACTCTTAAAATGCAGTCATTCATTTCCTCTGGCAGACTTTATTTCTGTGATGTATCCCACTAGTGAACTGCTATATAAAACCTCGTATTAGGCCAGATACCTTTCTATCTGGCCTAATACGTATAATGTAGATAGTTTAAGTTAATGGTAATTATTCAAACTTGGGTAGGTTCTTTAGTGTTCAGCTGGCATCTCAAAAGACTTACATCTGCCTATTTGTGCTTTTGCTCAGTTTCTACGATATCTTTGCAGATGGCTGCAAAAAATAAATGCTATTTGGCAAGACACGGAGTACAATAATTTGCATGTTTATTTTATTCTACTTTGAAAAGAGAAGCCAAGTGTTTCTAAGCATGTTTTAAAATTGTGCTCTAATCTGTGAATAATTTGTCATTGTTAGTATGAAGGTTTTTTTAATGTATCAGTAAGAAATTCTAATCAGCTGTAGTTGCAGGGGTGGCTGATTCTTATTTCATTTACTTTGGTGTAATTACGAATTATCTCTAATGGAGTTACACCAATGTCAAGTTAGTTCGAGATCAGAATCAGGCCTAGGAGTCCTAATTTGATTTCTCTCTGAGCTGTAAAAAAAAAAATTAATGGCAACATTGTAACTGCAACACTTGCTGACAATTTTAGTCTTTTAAAAATGAAGCTAACCATGATGTTATTGGAATGGATGTGGAGGTGTTATATAATAATTTTATTAACATAATATGTAACCTAGTCAGTGAGGTCAAGTTACTGAATGTTGGGTTACATAAGACTTTCCTGTGTGAATGCATTGATCTATAGGGTCCTGTGGGGAAAACAAACAGGAAGGCAACCCAGTGGCATCCCAGATGAGAACATCCAGGTACACATGTGAACAACAATGGGGCAAGCTCTTAGTTTCAGGGATCTTGTATCCTATCTCCAACAAGTTGCAAACCTTGTTTTGTCAAAGCTAGGAGCCAGGCAATCAAAAAAACAACAAACAGTTAAAAAAAAAAAAAACCTTTCTTGGGAGAAGAAGGGGGATAAGTTATCAGAAGCTAGCAAGGGAGCTAGGTGGATACAGGGAGAGACTGGGCTGAGAGAGTGTGCAGGAGTTGAACATTTCAATGTCTGGGGAATGATAAGCCTTAGGGAACATAACATCAGGCATACACACAGTTTGTTTTATTGTTTTAAGACCTGTTGTCTTTTAAATGCTTTTGTTCTAAATAAATATTACTTTGCTTTTAGGAGGCGGTTTAGTCACTGGCTTCCACTATCATTGTTCCTGGAGAGAACAGAATGGCAGGCCCCAGCCATAAGTCAGACCTGCTGAGGTAAATTATGGTTGATTGTAGAGGATGTAGCAATGGGCCAGTCTGAGAGTTGGAGAATTTCATAATTCTATCTTGAGCCAGATTACTGCTTGAGGCCTGAAACCTGAGAGGAGGGGGTGCTCTTGAAGAGATGGGGAGGGGTCAGAGATGAAATTAGCCTGGTAACAGTGTAACTGTCAGTTACACACTAGGGAAGTTTGGTGTAGATCTTAGACTGGAGAGAGAGGTTAGATTCAGTGAATGTAGTACAAGGAGATGTAAAGGACATCTAAATGGGCCTGCAGGGCCTCCTGAGACTCAGGAAGGATTCACGCCTCAGAGGCCAGGTGCTAATATAGCTGTTTGCCTAACCTCCTGGTTTCTGTTAGGAGAAAGCAACTTTAATAATTGCTGGGGACCTCTACAGAAGACCTGCTGGCAGAGGCTCCTAAACTGGTGTATAGCCAGCCCACAACTCCACAGCCACTCCTATCCCTTTTTGAGGGCAACCCTGGCCCTCTTCAGGCTCCCTAGCAGAAGGGAGCTTGTGGCAACTCTGTGGCCCTTTAGCCTATCCTAATGGATTTTTTTATCTCAGGGACTTTGCCCCAGGGTTACAGTTTTATTTAGAATCTATGGGTGTTGCAGATTCATGGGGACTGCTACACCACATTCACACAGAACCAAAGGCTTTCAGTTGACTATAATCAGAGTGAGGAAAGTTACCATTAGCTTAAATATGTATATGTATTTGGCATTGTATTGACAGCTTCAGGATCGTAGTAGGTAGAGTTGGAAAACAGCCATTTGATTGTTAAGCAGACTCTCTCAAGGACAGGATAGGGTCTCCCAACAGATTTTTACTGATTCTCTTTCACTCCTACCCATAGGCACACTGTCAAAGCTCCAGAACTAAAATAACTATCTCTGTGCCCGAGGAGAACAGAATACAAGAACTTTTGTTACAGGAGTGCCTTCTATGAAAGCGAGATCTCTGTAGATGGTGCTCAAGCATTGTTCCTGGGTTTTTCAGGACCAATAAAATTTGTTGTGCACTGCAAACTCAGTGCAGTTTTTTTGCATGAAGCTCTTAACTTCCAGAATCTGTTAATTCTACTCTGAAGGTTAGCAGAGGGGTTGCCACACAGGAATGTGATGTATTCCCTCCCCTAAGGACAAGGGTCTCACTCCAAATCACAACTAGCCTTTGCCTGCCCACAAGTGAGTCTGGGTTCCAAATTATCAAGTTTGAGTCCCAGGTAATAGATAGATATGTGCCCAAGCTGCATAGTTCAGATCTGGAGCCAAACTTGCTCAAAGTTTGAAGGGGGTAGGTGGAAAAGTTCAGGGATGTTCAGATTTGGGATTCTGATTTGGCTGTCTCTGACATATACATTCAGGAACCTTTAAAAAATTCCCCGTATCCTTTAGTGATTTTCCTGCTCTCCAATCCATATCTGAGGAATAACACCAAGTACCTCTAAAAACAAACTCTCTCTCTACAGGATAGATGGGATTTTAAGACTTCAGGACTGTAATTATGCTACTACAAGCCTGCAAGGATGACCCAGGTCCCAGAATTTTTTCCAAACTAGCTCAGTCAATATCTTTTTGTTCTGTTTCTCTGTGTTTTACTTGACACCTGGGCTTTAATTCGAAGAGTGTTAATTATTTCAAACCGACCTTCTGGGTGTGGCAGCCCTGTTTCCCTCACCCGTGCAGACACACATTGTCTACACCCCTGATTTTGGAACTGAGTTCTGCAGTAATAGCCTCCTACTAACTTACCCAGGATGACTTTGCTGATTATCCATGACAGATTTGTTTGCCAATGCATCGTGTTTAACAGCAAACTTCCATCTCAATGTTATTGAAAGGCTTTGTTAAAGGACAGCAGTGTATGTGTCTGAGGGAAGGAGGGGAGTGATTTGGGTCAGGAAGAGCTTGTCAAGCTTTAGTTCTTGAGCAGATACTTGTCCTGAATATAAATAGTGTTGTCATTATCCACGAAAATGGAAGATCCAGTTATCTCCATACTAATGACCCACATGCCTTACAGTTTTTTATTATGGCTGCTTCTGCAGTGAATTTTCACTGCATTCCCTGATACTTTTTGTTGTCTATGACACTTATTGCCCTAAGAGCTCATGTGTATCCTCCTCTGTTAGGATGGTAATGTCATAGTACAAAGCTCAAGGAGCCAGAGAACCCTGAGGAGTCAGACTTCAAAGGCTTTGTCAAAAAGAATTTTTTCCCTCTCAGACTATTCTCCTGGTAATATATACTGAAATTAAAAGAAGCAGCTGCTGTAGGCATTGGTGGAAAGACCCTGTGTGCCAGGGAAGAACTCCTTTTAAGTGAGGGCATGTCATCTGCACTGTCTTTAAAAATGAAAGAGAAAGATGAGTGCTTCACAGCTCTGTGCCACTTGAGATGACTTGACATGAGCTGGTTTTGTAGTGTAAAATCTCCTTTAGCTGACTTCAAAGCTAGCACACATGCATTAGAAATTCTGCAGACATCCTGGGTAAATGTTTCAGAGACTATTTCGATGGATTCAGAATAAAAAGTCAACTTGGAGCGAATACTAATGACATGACGAATGGGAGAAAAGTTATGCAGGAGAGTACAGATGTAATCTGGCTACCGCCAGACTGGGCTTTAGTTAAAACACACAACATGGCAGCAGCCAAATAAAAAGCTGTCAGCTACTTGCAGTTCAGATTAATGATGGCCACTTGAGCGCTTCAGACATGTTGGTGGGCGTTACCAATTAGTTGGGCATATTCTAGTGATTGAAACAAGAGGCATACTGAAATGATCTCTCTCA
The DNA here is from genome assembly GCF_013100865.1 of Trachemys scripta elegans. Taxonomy (NCBI): domain Eukaryota; kingdom Metazoa; phylum Chordata; order Testudines; family Emydidae; genus Trachemys; species Trachemys scripta. The sequence goes on along the minus strand of NC_048303.1, from coordinate 58,479,458 downwards.
CTGGAATTCCCACTCTTCAAATTCTGTTTTGTCAGGATAAATGGAGTTCATTGATACTTCCATAGACACTATAAAGGGGCTGATCCAAAGGCCACTGAAGTCACTAGGGGTCTTTCCATTGGCCTCAGTGGGCTTTGGATCAGGCCCCAAGGAAGACAAAGTGTAGCCCAAAGGAAACATAAGAAGATGACAGTTGGCCCAGCTTCTCTCATGCTAACTTTCAACTGAGCAAGCTGCTTAATGTTGGCCTTAATTAACTCTAGACCTGTGAGCACTTTATTGCTTAATTCTGAAACAGTGTCTGATCCTGTTCTGATATTTTAAAAATAAATTCAATCAATTTTGGGCAAAGTTGGCAGTGGTGGGGGAGGGAGGTTAGAGGTACTATGGTCATTAATAAATGAGATGTTGCACTAATATATTAGCAGTATTAAGGTGTCAACGTTGGAAATGTAGCCATTTTAAATATTTTAAAAGTGTGAAAAACAATTTAACTTGCTTGTTTTTTCTAGTCCCTCCCCTCAGTTTGGGCCTTACTAAGTGTTTTAGAGAGATGCAAGTCTTCAGGCTTGTTTTAATGCTCACAAAGATTTGCACCCTGATTATGTAAGCAGGTGTTTTTCCCATGATAGTATTTTGATTCAGTAACCAAGGTGCTTGGATCTAACAACCCACTCCCTCAAAGACCTGAGCCAGCTGCCATTTAACTGGACTGTCTGTTTATTTGGTATATGATCCCAGCTAAAAATATATTGAACAACCAGCAGTTCAATTCCTGGATGACTTTGTGTTCTAGAAAACTGGAGTGCTACATACTCTTTCATAGCAATGGATCCACCAATGGGATTTAATATTTTCCCCTGTTTGGCTCACACACTGGAGAAAATAGGCTGCTGTATATAAAACTAAACTATTTATAAACTTGCCAGTTTCACCTAACTTCATGTATTTAGCTTATCTTAGTATACGCAGCATTCCTTTGCTCTTCCCTATATTTACCATAGGGAATACCTCAGATACTAAGGATACTAAATTAATTATTCAAGGAGTTGAACAGCACAGCTAGCAAGTTTTGAAGGGCCTCAAATGTGGATGAAAAGTGAAATCTAGTGTGGAGAGACCAGTCTGAATTAATTAGTGTTGGCATGATTTAGGTAAGTTTTTAGCACCAAAAGTTTAGGGCCAAATTGTTCCTGGTAGATACTGTCCCATGTAGAGGTTTATATGGAGATGCACCTTGCCATTGGGAGATGGGGTATTATACCTCAAGACCTATGCTGTTCAAGATATACATTAATAATCTGTAAAAGGAGATGAACAAAGTGGCAAAGTTTGCAGACAATACAAAATTATTCAAGATAGTTACGTCCAATGCAGACTGCAAGTTACAGAGGGATCTCTTGTGACTGGGTAACAAAACTGCAGATGAAATTCACCATTGCTAAATGAAAAGTAATGCACATGGGGAAAAAATTATCCCAGATATATAGAAAATGATGGGGTCTAAATTAGCTGCTGTTATCCAAGAAAGAGATTTTAGCATCACTGTGGATAAAGGGCAACAAAGATGATCAAAAGGTATGGAATGTCTTCCATACAAGGGGAGATTAAAATGATTAGGGCTGTTCATCTTAGAAAAAAAGACAATTAAGGGGGTATACATTAGAGATCCTATAAAATCATGAATTGATGCAACCCCATGCTCAGGATGACCCTAAACCTCTGTCTGACAAAAAGGGAAGGCAGGGTGGACCTCTCTAAAATTGTCCTGTTCTGTACACTTTCTCTGAGACTCAGGTACTGGCCACTGTCAGAGACAGGATAGTGGGCAAGGTGGACCATGGTCTGACCCAGTACGGCAGCTCTTATGTTCTTAAGTCATAACTACTCCTTGAACTTTATGAAATGAGCATAGGATGTTCCCCAGGGTTCATGACCTGTTGGGAGGGTTGATGTGGAAGGGGTGCAGGGCCATTTCCCTGCCTTCCCTACCAGCTTTGGGGTATCCTAGCAGGTGCATGGAAAAAGCAGTCTCCAGTCTCACCTGAGTGCTGGGAATGCAACTCTGTCTGGTTCATACAAAGTCTGTGCAAATGTTGGGAGACGCTTCCTTGCACATTCCCATCCCCATGCATCTGGATATGGATTAGTCATTATCTGGAGTATAGAGCAGGTACTTTGGCGTTAAAACAGTGAAAGCAAGCACCATTTCATTTTTCCTAAACAAAAGTTTGAATCCAAAAGTACTACTAATATATACAAAGCAATAAATGAAAATTATATTTCTTATTTTTATTTATTTCCATAATAACTAAAGCTTTTGATAGGTTTGATGTGCCTTAACACATTACTAACTGTATAATTACATCTTGACAGAATTACAATGATTAAATTAAAATAATATTATAAAATAATAAATTTAGCAGGAATTCAGCTAACCGGCCATTTACAAAGACTCCTCTCTTATCCTTCATCATTGTGGGAACCATATCCTCAGCTTTCTCCAAAAGCCCTTTTGCAGCGTGCCTGGAAAGTTACCAAATTTGTAAAATAATGGAACAAAATGGGTACAGGAAATGTAATTTAGCAAACTCTTTTACTTTAAACTCCTGGTCTTCAGCTTTATTAATTACCTAATTGTACTAGAGAAGGACCCCTATCATTCATTCTAGAGTGTTATCTAAAAATAAATAAATAAATGCTAGGAGCAGAAAAACAATGGTGCATATATGGAAATGAACTGTATGGTGTACAGTTATTCATGGGGTCTGATTCTAGTGTTACTTATGTCCTGTTCCAAAGACCACGGAAGTTGAAGGGAGTCTTTCCATTGACTCCAGTGGGAACTTCTTACATTGCCATAAGACAAGAGTAACTCCACTGAAATAAATGTATTCGTGCAGACATAAAAACGGCATAAGTGAGAGCAAAATCAGGTCTGTAGAATGTGTAAGTGGGAACATAGAATATAAATATACACGTCGCTTGCTAAGCTGGGTGTAAGCAAACAATATGCATTTTAGCATGGCTAAATGTGAATGTATACATTTAGGAACAAAGAATGTAGGCCATGCTTACAGAATGGAGGACTCTGTCCTGGGAAGCAGTGACTCTGAAAAAGATTTGGGGGTTATGATAGATAATTAGCTACACATGAGCTCCCCATGCAATGCTGTGGCCAAAAGGGCTAAGGCAAACCTTGAGTGAATAAACAGGGGAATCTCAAGTAGGAGTACAGAGGTTATTTTGCTTTTATATTTGGCATTAATATGACTGCTGCTGGAATATTATGTCCAGGTCTGTTGTCAACAATTCAAGAAGGATGTTGATAAATTGGAGAAAGTTTAGAGAAGAGCCATGAGAATGATTAAACTATTAGAAAACATGCCTTGTAGGATAGACTCAAAGAGTTCAATTTATTTAGCTTAACAGTCCGAATATCTACACGGGGAACAAATATTTAATTGTGGGCTCTTCAATCTAGCAGAGAAATGGATAATGTGAACCAATGACTGGAAGTTGAAGCTAGACAAATTCAGACTAGAAAAAAAGATGTAAATTTTAACCACTGAAGTAAGAGTAATTAACCACTGAAACTAGGGAACTGGTTATTTACAGTACGATAAGCAAACTTGGCATTTCTTGGCAGCTAGAAACACCACTATAGTGATTTATATGGAGAATGCTGAATATGAATGAAAAGCATTGGGTGGTTAGTATCAAAAACTGGCTTTTTTTTTTCTCTGAGAAATAGCCTGTCCAACAGTCACTGCAACTGAAAAAGACACCTCAGATGTATTTTCAGTATGGCTTTACTGTCAAATAAAAATAGAAGCCAAATTCTTTAACAGCCCTCCTCTCGTATATTATGAGAAATATCTTTAAAAAGACAATCTCCAGTTTCATAAAGAAAGGGCTGTGTGAAATAGTGACTGCCTGGAGATTAAGGAAAAGACTAAAAAAAAACAAAAAAAAACCACACACCTCTTCTACAGCATTTGGGTATGCTCTTCAAAATATTATCAGAATATTATTATTATAGATAGGGCTGATATAATCTATTATATAATAGATTATTATATTATAATATATTAGAATATTTAATAATTATTAAAGTTGCCCAACACTTCTGTGACGTTCCCCTGGTGTTATCTGGATCGGTGATATGCAAGGTCTCTCCAATCCCTGACACTGAGATCCCTTACTCCTGGGCTGTTCACACACAGCCTCTAGCATGTAAGCAGCTATGTAAGTGAGCACTTTTAGCCAGCCACTGCTTGGATTGTGCAACTGAATGACACTAGCCAATATCTCCCATCCCAGACACAACCCTAGGAACCTCCTTCTTGCAGCGTCCAGTTATGCCTGCTGGACACTGCAAGCTAATATGAGTTCATCAGTTTAACAAAGAAATTGATTATATGCCAGGCTTGTCATCCCACGCTTCGAAACAAATGCACTGCTTCAGGTAGAATGACTAAACAAACAAATGAATTAACTACAAAGGTAGATTTTAAGTGATTATAAGTCAAAGCACAAGTAGTCAGATTGGTCAAATGAAATAAAAGCAAAATGCATTCTAAGCTGATCTGGGCACTTTCAGTGCCCTTACAAACTTAGATACTTCTCATCACAGGCTGGCTGGTTGCCCTTCAGCCAGGCTCTCCCCTTTGATCAGCACTTCAGTCACTTGGTGGTGGTGTCTGTAGATGGAGTTTGGAGAGAGAACATGACAAATTTCTCTCTCTTTTATCATGTCCTTTCTTCTCTCTTGGCTTTGCCCCCTCTTCAGTGTCAGGTGAGCATTACCTCATCGTAGTCCCAAACTGACAGAGAGAAGGGGGGGGGTGACTCACTCCAGAGTCCAACAGATCCTTTGTTGCTGCCTAGACCAGTGTCCTTTGTTCCTGTGAGCCTGGACTGGGTTCGTCCCGTACATGCCCTGATAAGGTGTGAACCGTCCCTCTGCTACTGGAGAGTTCTGCTTGGATCTCTGCTCCTCGAGAGTTTTTGCCTGGGCTTGTTTTAAGACAGGAGGACACATTTTCAGCCTCATAATTATATACATGAAATTACAACCTATAACATTACTATGACGACAATGCTCAGTGCATCATGAGCCTTCCAAACATGACAAACTTTGCATTGGATACCACACAATCATATTATAAGGATGAACATAGGGTTGCAGGGTGTTCCTCTGAGGTACAGAGCGTCACAACTTCCCACTATAAGACTCTGTTTTCAGTTGCTTGTAACTTTGCCAATGTTTAACAGTTTTGGCTGGAACTTTCCATGCCAGGTGTTTGCCTCAGGTTGAAATCATTTTGGAAAATTTCAGCCACAATAGTTCTTCTGTTTCCAGAAATTTGGCTATGGAAAGATGTTATTTTGCCCATGTTAAAGTGGTTTTTTTTAGACCTTTAATTCAACAATTTTAGAACCCTCATGCTTTGGAGCAGGGATTTGATATCGGGCAGGGAGTAGCCTTGTATTAAGGATGTGCCTTTTACTTTTCCTGTGAAAATCCATGCACATTCAGCTAAGCCTTTGGAAAATTGCAGTTTCTCTTGCTCTGTAGAGATTTGCTAGAGCTTGACAGCTTTGAAGATTCTGTCCTCATTGAGCATGTTTCAGCCACTCACAGCTCCTAGTGCTGACCAGACTGTGCCTGTGCCACCCCCACGGAGCTACTGAGCATCTTCTATAGCAGGACTTTGGGGGCTCAGAAGGTCTTTCCCTTTAATAACTGTTCTGGGCTAGACAGGGCTGGGCACCAGAACTGAGATCCTGTCTGTCCTGTGCTCCCATTGACAACCTCCCATCCCTGCTGGTGAGCAGGCATCATAGAGGAGGAAGCCATCTGATTGAAATGAAAGATAAAAGCCAGACCAGAGTAGAGGGAACATAGATTAAAACAAGGAGTCTGGTGAGACTGGGCCTGGAAGGCAGGAGAGGAACTGTGACTGGGAGTTGGAATGGGAGCCTGGACTGCACTGGACAAGGAGCTGAGGACAGAAGGGAGACTGGGGGCAGAGGAGAGGCTGGGACTGGGTGGACAAGGAGATTTGGACTGGAAACTATGGATGGGGGAGACTGAAAGTGAGAGTTAATGAGGGAAGTTGGGGGAAGGAGAACTAGGAGTCAATTTTTCCAGGGGAGACACTGAGATCAGCTGGGGATAGAACAGGGCAAGATTGAGATTAGCTAGGCAAGGAGACTGGGACTATGAAATAGAGAAGAACAGGGACAGGTGGTGGAGAACTGGGAATGATGGGGCAAAGGCACTGAGACAAGGAGCCAGGGAGTGAGTGGGAAGGACTGAGGTAGGATGAAGATCTTGGGGAACAGAACTGGAATGGAAGCAAGTGTGGGGAAAGGGGGAGGCAGAACAGACAAGGATCCAGCATGGGGGAACTGGGACTGGCTGGGCAAGGAGACTGCAGCTGGGATAAGAAGTTTGAGGAGCAGAGTCTGGGACTGAATAGGCAAGGAGAATTGGACTTGGACAAGGAGCCAGGGATGGTGAAGAATCAGAACTGGGAGAGGGACAGATTGGAAGAGAAGAGCAGAAAGGGTGAAACTTGGGGCAAACAGGCAGAAGAGTATGTGACCACTAGAGCATGCACTCCTTCAGAGCCTGGACTGGAACCGAAGATTCCTGTGTCTCAACGTTCTTCTGGTGAGAGCAAATATCTGTGAAATCCTTTGGCAAAGCAGCCCATCCCTCTCTAGTTCTGGTTCACCTAGAGGATGATACCTACTGCTGCTATAAGTAACTCTGTTAGGTCAAGTGGCAGAGGACTGTGTGGTGAATCTAAAGGTTCCAGCTCTGCTGATGAACCATGTGGGTGTCAATATGATGCCATATGATGGATTTTCTGTTTTTTAAACCTACGAAAATATACACACAAACCTGTGGTAAAAAAACATTATTAAGGTTGCAAAAATCAATCTCTTAAAAGTTAGGAAATACCAGAATTAAGGTTGTCTATGTAACCTTAATTTGGTGCCCTTGTGCAGTATGATACTGTTTTTAACTTCGTGGTCATACTATTTTTCCACTGGACCCCTGCCTCAGTCAGTGCACAGGACAGATGGTACTCACTTAATGAGCTGTGGGAGGAGCATATAATTAGGTGATTCTTTATTATTTGCTTTAAGCAAATGGTCTTCTGCATAGTATGCACACCTTGATGGCAGAATTTCATCTTTGTCACGGCAGTGTGAGCACTGTTGGAACATTAGAATACATGGTATTTCAGAAGCTTGCAAATGGGACTTTGCTGAGGTTGATATGAATCATGTTCATAATGACTCTTCAGTATTTCTTTCCAGTAATTAGCTTATCTCTCCCCTGTTTGAGAATTTATTTGCTTGATATAACTAAAATGCCAAGAGATACCTATGGGAGAGCTTAAGGCTTTTTTTATATAAAGAAGTGCCTTCAAACTAAATTACATCAAACAATTAAAAACTACACATCTGTCTGTAGTTCCTTTTAACCCATTTATCTGCAGGCACTGAACAAGAGGATAAAAGTATAAAATCAGCACCAATAGCATGGTATTTCTACTATATTCTGCTAGATCAAACTGGTAAGACTTTAAGCCTGGATTTTAAGACTGAAATCATTCCAGAGTGCACATTTTAAACATTATCTCTGATTGAGGAAAAGGTACAGGACAATACCTCCAATCCACATGGGTTGATTTTGCAGCACAGGGTATGAAAAGAGGAGGTATGATTCATCACTTCTGTACTCTCAATCTGCATCGATTGAAATGTAAGACACTGTCATTTTCATCAGGTAGTTTTTAAACTCACCTTGCACACATCTAGATGGCTACTCAAGGTACAGGGCAAAGGGGAATCCGGAACAGGGTGTTTTTAACAAAGATAACTAATACAAGCACTGATTTATTCCTTGAAATTTTATAAACACATGAAGAGACTATTTTTCTTATTATCTGTTTACAAGAAAAACCTGATTAGGATCTAATCTAGCACCATTTCTAAAACAGCCATCACCATAGAATCTAAGTGATACGGACTTCAAAAGTTGGCTTTATTCTGTAGGTGGTATACAACATGAAGATCTTTGAGTCAAACATGAGCTAAGTGAAAACTGATTCCAGCAAGAACCCCAACCTCAACCACATAAAAACAAGAGGCAATTGCAAAAGCCACTAACAAAAATTCCAGTGGACTTTCCCAAGGCTGCACATGCTGGAAATCAAAGAATACTTTCAAAGGCTGTCAGGTGAGTGGTATTAATGGAGCCCCCACACTGAACTTTATAAAAACAATTGCACTGGTTTTGTCAAGATAGGCAGCATCCAGGAGATGGACTATTTCCCTCCATAGTTGTTGCTATTCTGATGTCACACAACCTCTGGAGGGGTTGGCAAAAAAAAAAATGGCACTTTCTATATCTACCACCAAAGTTATTCCATTAGACAGCCACCAGAAGGGGATTCTAAAATTGGCATATATTTGCATGTCACCTGCTCCTATTACTGTTTATTATGGAGCAACATAAAGTGACCACAGTGGGGCCAAGTTTCTGGCCAAGTCCCTACCCAACAGCCCTTACAATCTCTGAGTTAGGAAAGAGGATGCTGAAGGCTAGACTATAATCTTGTGGATACTTTGATTAGCAATACATGCATCTTGAACGTTCTATCATTTCCCACCTTCTCCTCTTAAATATTGTTACAACAAGACTACAATGATTACACTGCTCCCAGAAAACTATTCTCATCTCCCCATGGCCCAAGGATCACAGAGAAAATCCTGGCCAAGTCACTAGTAGTTTTGACATTCAATGAGGCCAGGATTTCACCCCAGGAGTCCAACTTACCCAAACCTAGTTTTCCAGTGTAGCAAGATGAGCACACCTCTGACTAGAACAAACAAAACCATCTATTTGTAATTCTCTCAATCTACTCTTAACCTTGAGAGACAAATGTCTCTTTGAGGCAAGGTCTCTGTGTTAGTGTGTGATTGACCTATCAGGACTCTCATTTGCTTCTCCATATGAGCGGTTATATTGTTTTGTTCAAATAGCTTTTAGCTGGAAAGGTCATTAAAAACCAGAAGCTTTCTGCTTTCCTGAAGTTAGTTTTACTTTGATCTCAGGATCCCAACATTCCTTGTAATCCCACTAAAAATTAAATGATTGAAAGATTAAATTAAATGCATGGTGTTAGGATATAGATATTCAGGCCTGTTTGCAAAGGCCTATACTTTAAGAGTTTAGGTGTATTCTTATAACTTAGCTAGTTATAGAGGTATAAAAGAAAGAATCAAAATCATTGTCTGCCAATGCAAGGGCCTTTTCTTACTGTGGTAATCTGAGGCCTTATTCTTAGACTAAGCCTTCGGCTAAGTAACAGAGGCAGCCATAAACTGGCAAGTGTATGGTCACATCCTTACATTCCAAACTAGTCATATTGAAATAAGGTACTATTGGGCTGTTAGGAATACAATCCTGTCCTGATATTCCTATCACCTCCAGAGAAAGGGTAGAGCCTAGAACAGGGGTAAGCAACCTATGGCTCGCGTGCCGATGGCGGCACGCGAGCTGATTTTCAGTGGCACTCACATTGGTGGCCAGGACCAGGGCAGTCCGGGGGGCTCTGCATTTTAATTGTAAATGAAGCTTCTTAAACATTTTAAAAACCTTATTTACTTTATATACAACAATAGTTTAGTTATATATTATAGACTTATAGAAAGAGACCTTCTAAAAACGTTAAAATGTATTACTGGCACGCGAAACCTTAAATTAGAGTGAATAAATGAAGACTCGGCACACCACTTCTGAAAGGTTGCCGACCCCGGCCTAGAAGATGTAAAAGGAAACTTTGATAGCATCCTGTCTGGCAAGAACTCACTTATCAATATCTGGGATGTGAAATCCTCATTTTTGTATTGTTCTATCCCTGTATTCTCCACTTCCCTATTGTTTGTCTGTATAATCTCTGTCTGGTTCTGTGATGGTTTCTGTCTACTGTATAATTAATTTTGTTGGGTGTAAACCAATTAAGGTGGTGGGATATAATTGGGGGCGGGGGGAATTGGAATCACGTTTCGCTAAGGGGAGGGGAAATGGGAACAGGCAAGGCTCTGTGGTGTCAGAGCTGGGAAGGGGGACACTGAGGAAGGAAACTGGATTCATGCTTGCTGGAAGTTCACCCCAATAAACATAGAATTGTTTGCACCTTCGGACTTCGGGTATTGTTGCTCTCTGTTCATGCGAGAAGGACCAGGGAAGTGAGATGGTGAAGAAATAAGCCCCCTAACACATGGTATTAAATTAACCTTTCCTTAGCCATTTTGTTTCATGACATTTATCTTTGTGTAAATACAGAGGTATATGTAAAATTCCAACGTATTGTAACTGGTGATGCTGAAAGTCTGGGATATTAAGATTGGAAAATGTTTCACTGCAGCTGTACTTCTAGTTTTAGTAACTTGATAGAAAATACCTTGACGTGTAACATGTATGCCCATAAATAATAAACCATATTAAAAATGTTTTAGCATAGTTTAGGTTTGTACACAGTGCATACCATGTATTGTACACTGATATTTGGATAGATGTAAAGACTGATTCTCATGCTGTCAAAGAGGACAGCTGTACAGACAGACTTTGATGGTTTAAAATGATAATTGAATTTACAGGAAGAGAAAGATATCAGCTGTTTCGATAGTTAAAATCTAATGTGGATAATAGAGACACTGCATGACTCTGAGGATTTATCACCTCTAGGTCTCTGATTCACACCCAGCTAAGGTCAATAGTAATGTGTTTCAATTGCAACTTACTATCATAATGCCCAGTAGGAAGGTGTTCATAGTACAAAACCCACCATTATAATCAGTGCTATCCTTAAAACTTTTGTTGACAATATTAGTAGAGTAGGAAATGAGATACTTTCTGCATGGGCCATTGATACTGAAATACTCTAACATCTAGAGTTGGTTCCCATGGGTCGGGGTTCAGGTGGAGGCAGTTGGCTGTTGAGAAGAAGCTTATGAAATCATTAATCATTCTGTATCTGTTGTATGCTTCACTCTTCAGAGCCGAGAGCCAGGCACCTTTCACAAACCTAAGAGCTCCATCATTCACTTTGAAAAAGAACATCTAAGTTTCATTCAAGACTACTGCAACTCTATTTCTATTCTAGCGGTGATGGTCATTCCAGCCCTTTGAAGTTTAAACTCTCACCACTAACACCCTAACCTTCAGGACTAAAATTGCTGCTCAGGTATGTCTCTCCAAGGTCACCAACTTTGTGGGACTAATTCTGACTGATGTCTACCCTTTGACATCAATAACATGAGTCCAAATTTAGAGTGGTGTAAGAAGGACACGGCTTCCTTTCAAGGAAGACTTGCTGAGCTTTCCCATTTTGCTAAAATAGGTTATGACATCTCTATTTAAAACAAGATGGTTTGAGGAAGAAGAGAAGGGACAACATCACCTCACAGTTATCCTATTGTCTTGCTCTTTTCATATTTGTTAATGTTAGAGTGTCCAATTCCCTGAGTTTGGCCTCATTTTCATGCTCAAGTTTCCTTGTTAAAAGAGTACACAAGCAAATGAGAACCCATGCAGCATAGAAATATCTACAAAAATGTGCGCTTTCATCATCTCTACATCCCTACCTTTGAAAATGTAAGCTACCAGTGAAATGTATGTTTGGGGTTTCTCTCGGTAACCAAAGGGGATATAAATATTGAAATCATATCATATCACCATCTTTTACTTTCTATGCAAATTATAAATCCAATATTTTGTAAGTTGATTTAGCATGCAGCGTACATTAGTAGCAAGAATAACAAGGTTATTTTGTGGATGGGGAAGGGAAGAGATTAAATCAACTGCATTGTTTAATTACTCATAGAATCTAAGGAAATGAAAAGAAAAACTATCTTCACATTCAGTCAAAACTATATCTCCATGATACTATGTAATCACTTTGGTGTTAAACATATTAATGAAATATGGTAAGATGTCAAAACTAAACAATTCCTGACAGACATCAACAATGGATCTGTAACCTCCTTTCTAGAACAACAAAGCTACAATAGGACTGATGTTACATGGAAATTAAGGCACACTAAAACCAACCGTTGGGGGAAAGCTTTGAATGGCAGGTCAACAAACTGCTCCTTCAAAAATAAATCTTGTAAGGAAATAAAGTAGGCCCAGACTTCATTTGTCATTAAACTAAATATGTCGCCAGTTTTTAAATGATTCCCAAGGCAGAGCTAAATGAAGAGATGTTGATTTAATTAATTAAAAAAATAGTGGCAGTGCTGGAAAACTTGCCAGTCTTACCCGAGACAGGCAGCTATGGATACTCAGTATCTGCAGAATTGCCTTTTACTTGTTTTTTTCTCTACAGGAAATACCCTTAATATTTTTATTATTCAATGTAACTAACTACAGTTTGCATTTCATTATCTAAGGCAATTACCAAGGTTTAGTATAATCTAAAATGGACACCTCTAAAAGCTAGCACCTTCTGTGCATAGTTGGTAAAATTAATCTAGATGCAGAGGGTTCATAACAAAACAGGTCTGTATCATTTAGCTGTGATGTGGGGATACACCAGGTGAAGGGCAGGAGGAGAAACTGCCATGCAAGAAGACCTCTGAACCACTACATACTGCGGAGGCAGTCCCTGTGCCAGCTGACATGGAACCTGTAGCCCCACAACTCCTATTTAGAGGATGCATAAGGGCAGCATATTCAATAGGCTTGAACAGATGCTATGGATGGGGCTGTGTTACAGCTCCACATCCCGACAGTAAAGCAACACAGGGAGAAGGATGCATTCCATTCTCCCCCACACCCAAACACACATAGACTTGTAGTTCATCATACAAAGATGGATTACTCAGGCTTTGTTCAGAGAGTGTGAATTTCACCCTCTTTGTATGTTTGTATGCACTGATATGAGCAGTATAATATTATTGTGTGTCCCTTGTGTATTATTAGGTTGGGAAAGCTATACAAGCAAAGCTGAGAGGTTCTGACATCCCATGGGTGTACATAGAAACACTCCTATTACTAGCACTCAAAGTGCTGCAAACAACACAGAAAGGAAATTTGCTTAGAATTTAATTTTACAGACCTCTTACATTCCTCTCAAAAGTTGATAGCTTCACATGTGCATAAAAATAGCCCTCTGATCACTGAACATGCTTCAGTGCCATAGAAAAACATAAGCAGAGATGGGAGGACCTAACTCAAATCCTTTGAGCATTTCATGAGACTCTAGTTTTTCAGGTTTTTTAGAATAACATAAGCTTTATATTCATTAGAGAGCAGGGAACAAGAGACTCAGAGAGGTGAGGGAATCGCCTATAGAACACATGCAGCTCAATAACGGTAAGAGGTATGCTAGATCTATAATTTCCCTGTTTTAAAAATCTAAGAGCCAAATCCTGGTCCTCGATTCCATGGCAGAAAGATGCAAGGAGTCCTATACATTTTCAGCTTTTTTGTTCTCGTTTTCATCATTTTTAAGAGACCTAGTCTGAATACCGTGGTCCTAATTCACCCTTTGTAACTTTACTGGAGTTATGCTATAAAGGAATTTGACCAGGGTTTTATGGGAAACAGTCTGTTTCATTTTATTATTTGTATTATCATAGTGCCAAGGACTCCCAGTCATGGCCAAGGATCTAGTACACGTAAATATTTTGATTTCTACAGAATGCTTTATAATTCTGATCTGGTAACTCCAACTTCAGACTGACAATCACTAATACCGGGGTGACAGCAAATACTTTCTATATCGTATTTTATATAATACTAATGACATTCAGAAATACCTGCCTACAATTAGAAAAAGTAGTATGAATTGGCTAAATTTGTTCTACATATAGTTGTCTTCCTTACTGACAGCTGACTTTGTTTTCTTTAATGTAATGCTTAATAATGTTGATATGTGAAAAATTATAAAGTAACCATTTTACTTCTATTCATACTTGTTAAGGGTACATTCAAAATAGATTTTATGAACACCCTTTTGGAAAAGTGATCTCCTTAGGGAGAAAAAAAATCATTTTTTCCCCTTTATTCAGAGACATTGAAAATGAAAAAACAAAATAAATTCACAAATCTGTCAGTACAAGCACGAGAAAATTGCTCATTATCAGTCATGGGCGATGCTAACATTGTTTTAAATATTCATACACCTCATAATGCAGTCGTCTGGTTTTTTCCTTTGTCTGATTCACACATCATCATCTGACACATGGAGAAAGTGAATGTCAAACAGCGTCTGGGGCTCCTTTGTATATAACCAATTAGAGGGATCCACATTTAAGGCATTTTTCCCCAGGGTTCAGTGGAGAGTAATGGGGCGCAAGAAACCAAGAGCCCCATCTCACTGTGCAGAACTGTTCAATCTTTACTGAGATTGAGCTTTGATTTATGAGCCAGTGACATATGGCTGAGTTTTCTGAGGTCTGATAATTCCGACGATAATTGCTTATGTGTGAAACTGTGAATGATCAATAACATTATTGTGGAGTATGTGGGCAATGAGCATTCATGTTCACATGATTTACAGCTCTTGAAAACTGAATAGCGGAAACATACAGAGGTTGCTTAATAGTGTGGAAGATTTGAAAAAAAAAAAAAAAAAAAAAAAAAAGATAAATGCATCACTAGTGTTTTTTCCCTTTGGTGGTGTTTTTCCTTTAAAGCAAATTGGGGGGCGGGGGGTCACATGCAAATAGATTATTTTTGTGTTTATAGGTCAAGATGTTGGACAATATTGAAATGTCTAGCCTAAGACTAAGGACCCATCTTGTTCAGTTGCAGCAAGCCACAAGTTCACGGAAAGATCCTGAGCATTTTGAGTGAACTGGGAATACTTGTTCTTCTACACTAAACCAGGTGAAACTTAATCTGGGCTGGATCCAGTTTTTTTGCTGCCCCAAGCAGCGAAGAAAAACCCCATTGAGCTGCTGCCGAAGAGGAAGAGATGGAGTGAAGGATCCGCCACAAAATTGCTGCCAAAGACTAAAGCGGAGGGCTTGAGCCGCAGCTGAAGTGTCACTGAAGATAACGGATGGACATGCCACCCCTTTCTATTGCCTGCCCCAGGCACCTGCTTCCTTTGCCCTGAACTTAGTGATTTAAAGCTTGTTTTGCTTTCAAACCCACTCCAACACTAAAACTTAAAGCAAATCTTGGGTCTCTAATGAACAGGCACCGAAAGCAAAGAAAGCAAAGAAAACGTTTCTGCAAACCCCTTGTGAAGTGAAATGGCCACATTTCCTACAGAGCTGGCTATAAACCATTGTTCACAGCCAGGTTAACTCATGCTGAAATGCATTAATGCCACCACATTATCAGGTAATAAGAACCCATTAACCAAGCACTCATTATTAATTCATTTCATATTTCTTGTAGTAACACTGATCATCATGCATGTATTTAGTACAATCTTGCCAGCTGTTGGCAAATATAATATTCCATAAGAATACTGTTGAACTTCAGAAGTAATTAAGGTACTGATACCACAAGGAACTGATGAGCACAGTTTTCCAATTAGCTTTTTAAATTCATAAATTCTCATTCTCTACTTATTTTTGCCAGTGGTTCCTCTTTTTCCCCCCAAACTCTCTATTACCTTCCATCCTTGAATAGCCGATTCAAGCCGAGTATCCTGCCGCATAGCAAACATCTCATGTGGACAAATTCTAAATCTATGTGAACTACGCAGAAGAGAGTGTTGATAACTCTTGATTTTCAACCCATACTCTGCAAATGAAGAAAAAAATTGGGGAAATATTTCACTGACATTTGGAAAATTCAAAAAATGTTGATACTTTCATAACTAACAGCCTGTTTCTTCCACACTGACTCAGAATGATGTCAATGGAATAACTCATGGAATAAAACACTGCTCCCTCTGGGCAAGGGTGGTAGAATAGAATCTGCTTGAGAACTAACCTATGTATCTATTTATCTACCTCATGAGTTCGTACTACCACCTATCACCGCAATATTTTATGTAAAAAGATCAGCAATAGTGAAGTCCCTAGTGGACTTTGTGGAGCATCTGACTTCTCCATCACAAAGCTCTTCTAAGACTCAGAGTACGGTTTTGGAGCAGGAGCTTTGTGGGAGTGGTTAATATTACTAATGTAATTCTTATGGTTTAAAAAAGCTTCATCAAAGAGGAAGGTTTTGCAATGTTTTCTAAAGATTGTCACTCCTTGGACACCAAGGCAGGCAGGTGGCATTTCCACCATTGTTTCCCCCAGGTATTCTAATAGGCCGGTATGATCCAGATACCCTACGATGGCAACAGAGAGAGGGGTGCACAGTCCATACCCAAAGACTTGCCTGAAATGCCCAGGCAGGTATGTTCCGGAGATTGCCATCTTCACAGTATTTCTCTGAAGGGGGCCATGTGCAGTCTCTACCAAAAGCTAAGAACTCACTGGTTGTTGTGTGATGTATGCATGGAAAGTATTTTAAGAGTTATGTAACCCATAGAATATTATGTTCCAAAGCTGCTGGAGGTGAAATTGGTCACCTGGTTGGGAGGGGGGGTGGGAGAAAGAGGTGATTCTCAGAGTTAACTCAATCGAACATGAGAAAAAAAATTATTGGAAATCCTGGGAAATGGGGGGGTGCAAGCTCACCCATGTCTAAAGGCCCCTCCCCCAGCCTTGCAGGAGGGACCACTGGACCTGGGAACCATCTGAAGACAAGGGACAACTAACAAATAACAGGGTCAGGAGTGAAGGTCACAGGTTCAAAACTAGGGATCCAGAGGGAGACACAGAGCAGAGAACCCCAGACAGTGCCCAAAGCTCCTCAAAGCTGGATAGGGAGCCAGCAGATGCCACCCAGAGGAACTCTGCCCAGATGCGTGAGACCAGGAAGGAGTGGAAATAGGCCCCACAGTCACAGAGCACCCCCTCCTCTAACATCCTCCTCCTGGCGTTGAAGATGGCCACTTTGGCCAGGGCCAGGAGGAGGTTGACCAGAAGGTCTCGTGACTTGGTGAGGCCGCAGACAGGATGTGCAAATATAAACAGGTGTGGAGAAAAATGCAGTCAGAATAGGGGCTGCAATCTGTTGCACTTGAGATAAGCATGCGACAGGTTCTCCCTCACGCCCCAAAAGGGGCAGGCATCGGGGATAGGGGTGAACCATGCCAGGTACATGCCTGTGCTCACAGCTCCATGGAGGAGCCATGGGGCCAGGGTGGAATAGAGGCTGGTCCACCAGGAACCAGCTGACAACACGGCCAACTGACAACCCGGCCAACATTTACAGTCTAGACAAGGCACAAGCTTGGGTCTTCTCAAAGCACAATAGTGCCCAAGAAGATGACCTTGAATAGGGGGAAACCATTAGGGATCACCTGACGTTAACAAAATGCCCTGGTTATGAAAAGGGACAAAAGATCTGGAATTGTATAATAGGAAAAAGAAGGGAACAAAATGATTTCATGAGACAGGCTGGCAGAGTGTTGCCTCTGTCAATGAAAAGTGGATCCCAGCTCTCTGGATACAACAAGCATTGTACATCCTGACCCCTGGCTGAGAAATACCTTATTAGCCAGAAAAGGAATTTGTTAATAAGGATAGTATCTAAACTGCATTTTAATCCTTATATTTGCTCCGATTTGCATCTTTATCTTAGGCATTGTCAGACTTCCATGTGACACAACAAAGTGCTGGATGCTAAGGAGAGTGTTTAACAGAGGTAAAGCTAGTGAACTGGGGGGCAATTCTTCCATGGAAGCAGCGAATCTGTGTGCATTGTGAGTGTCCAGGAGTCAAGAGACTGGACACTTGAGTGTAACAAAGTGGGTGTACAAACAAATTGGAGGGCCCTGAGGCCAGCCTGGAACTTTGGGGTCTAACTGCTCCACAGATTTAGCCACAGGCTCCCTCTGCTCTACCCCAACAACTCATACAGGGAGCCTAAGGCCTGTGATGTGCATAGCACCAGCCTGCAGAGGGAAAGAGCACAGCTTGCAGAACACAGAGTGGAGCGTTTGTGTTGCCAGCAGCTGGCAGTTTTGGGCGAATTTCCCCTCAGTAGGCACAGACCACACTCCCTTGTGCTATAAGCAGATGATAGCAATTCACCCTGTGCCTCAAATGTGTCACAGTGGGCAGCTTTAAATTCCAGCAAATGCTCCACAGGACCATGAGCAAAGCTTGCTGATTCAGCACATCCCTAGCCACTCTCCCTACACATCTTGCAGAATAGTACCAATCACTCTGTAGCCCTTTATGCCCCCCACACTGCACCTCAGAAGCAGGGAGGTGGCAGCCCACCACAGCAGACTTTATACCACTGGGGGCTTTCTGCCTTCTGCTGGTGCAGATCCTGAACGAATTCAGCTCATGGTGACCCTATGGCAATTCTCTCACAATACACTGAGTGCACATAGAGCTTTTTCAATGTCATGCCTCACATTCTTTGCAATCTCTTGTCACTGAAGAAAGAGTGGGCTACATTTTCTGCAGTAGTGACTTAACATCATGACCAGCCCCTTTACTTCTCATTAAACAAGCAGATGTACAGAGAATTGACGCAAAAAGAACAGGAGTACTTGTGGCACCTTAGAGACTAACAAATTTATTAGAGCATAAGCTTTCGTGGACTACAGCCCACTTCTTCGGATGCATATAGAGTGGAACATATATTGAGGAGATATATATACACAGAGAATTGACGCTACTTAGGCCTGGTCCCCACTAAGCCTCCACTTCGGACTAAGGTTCGCAAATTCAGCTACGTTAATAACGTAGCTGAATTTGAAGTACCTTAGTCCGAACTTACCGCGGGTCCAGACGCGGCAGGAAGGCTCCCCCGTCGATGCCGCGTACTCCTCTCAGCGAGCTGGAGTACCGGCGTCGACGGCGAGCACTTCCGGGATCGATCCGGGATCGATTTATCGCGTCTTAACCAGACGCGATAAATCAATCCCAGAACATCAATTGCCTGCTGCCGGACCCTCCGGTAAGTGAAGACGTACCCTTAGTTCAATGTACCTGACACATCAGACTCCAAGATGTCATAGTAGTAATATGAGTGGGCTGATCCTGCCACCTTTGAATTCGATGGCAAAATATGCATTGAATTCAGTCTGAACAAGAGTGGGATTAAGATCTCTCTTTTGTAGGAGTGATGAGGAGTAGGGACACACAATTAACAAACTGGCTTTTCTAAAGAATCTAGGGTTCATCATGCTGCACAAGAAATATTTTAGGTTATATATTACAATACTGGGTATTTTCTCCACACTGTGTTTGAGAAAAACTGGTCTTTCTTTTATCTATCTAAAAGAGTAGCCATAGGACTTTTGCTCTGAAATAACCTCCCCCGAGTCAGTGGGGTGGCTACACAACACATTTGAGAGTGAGATGGATGTTATAATGGTAGAAACTCGTCAATGTCACAGTTGTCCTGCCAATCCAAACCTCGCTGATAATGCATGAAATGAAGCTCCAGCCTCTTGATTACACTCTGCATGTTGCCTTCATGCAAGGCCAACTACCTTGCTCTCTTATCTCCACTGCGGTTTTGATTTGCATAGCTTTGATTTCATAGCAGAATCTGACTTGCAGTGGAGACCTAAAGGAGACATTTTCTCATATTTTTGTAACTACAACAATTTATTCTATATTTTTCATTACAAGGTTGTAGTTCTATTCTGTTGCAGCCTACTTTGACTTCAGCGCTGACCACCCTCAGATAAAGCGTGCGGACACTCAGAGTCCCACCTTAGAGGCTATGTCTACACTATGAGCTAAGAGTGTGGTCAAGAAGAGGCAATAATATTATCTTAAAGCAGAAAAGAATCTAAACCTTATTCCTTGTGGGCAAGTTTGAAGAATTTGCAGTGAGGCTAGCATTCATTTTGCTTCAGTGTCCCTAGTCTTTCAGATTGCCTTTGGGACATCACAGCAAATGGTCCAGGAGCCCCAGCTACATGGTGCCACAATAATATAGGGGCTCCACTTCACTCCTACCTAGATGACCTGTCAGGGCGCAGATTCAGGAGAATTTACTTGTTGCATTGGATATCTGGATACATGCATTTCAATTTACCAGTAAATATCACATATACCATTGAATCTTGCCTTTTTTTCCCCCTTCATAGTGTTGCTATCCTGCACTGTACATCAAGATAGTAATGCTATGCAGGAATAGAAAACAGAACTGGCTTCCAAAAGGTATTTTATATGATATCCCAAGAGACACAGCATCTGAAAAATGCAGCTGGGTTCAGCAGCATTAGTACATGCCCACTTATATATTTTATGAAGGGCCAGTTTTCAAACAATTGATCTCCTATTTAGGCATGTAACTAAGGGCCAGATTTGCAAAAGTGCTCAGCACTCCCAGTGTGGCATTTATGGCCAGATTTTCAGAAAAGCACATTGGGTGCTTAGTTCTTATGGAAGTGTGGCCATTAGTACCCAGAGTATTCTGGGCATTTTTTCACTCCCCCCCACACACATACACACACATGCCCCGAAGAGCTTAGAGTCTAAACACAACATGTTAAGAGAAGAGAAAGGGAGCAGAGGTAGGGAGTAAAAAGAACAATGGCTACCAAATCTAAGATCTTTTATTTCGGGGGGGGGGGGGAAGAGAGGGAAGTGTGGGAGAAAGAAACGGTGATGTGTGGAGGGAGGAAATGGATGTAAATAAAATGAAGAACAGGAAGAGAAATAGTCAGCAGGGGAGAAGGCATGAAGGATAAAGGGCTAGGAAAAGTGGCAGAAGAGAGAGTGAAGGAGAGAGAGGGGGACAGGGAAAGTGTTTATCCGAAGGGTGTAATATCTTTGGGGCTGGGAACATCTGTTTGTTCTGTGTATGTACGGCACCTAGCACAATGGGACGCTGGTTCATGACCAGCACTCCCACAAGACAGACAGACCGACCAATAAGCGTGAGGCTTCAGCACGGGGAGAGTGGAGGTGTCAGGAAGAGGTTAGAACACTGTCCAGAGTTCAAGTTAGGATGTTGAAAAGTCCAGTGATGTCATAATGCTGTGAGGGGAGTGAAGATCTCAGTTACTGCCACTATTGCTATGGTGAGATCACAACCATGGGGGAATTGGGCTTTTAAAGGGAAATAATTCTCCTTTCCTTTTGTAATTTCTTCCTTCCAAACATAAATCACTTCAGAACTTCAGGGTGGGAAGGTTATCCATCTATCTTTTAATAACAACACTCTGCATCTGAACAATGTGCTGAGTGCAATCCCAATCACTCTAAAGGAGTGGAGGTTTCATGGGAGCCAGGCACACTGCATTTTCAAGTTAAAAAAGAAAAAAAAGGGGGGGGCGGGGAAAAAGAGACTCACTACATTTAAAAGTCAGTTTTGTGCCACCTCCATTCTCTCAACAATTAACATTGCACACGTGATCTAAATTCCATTAGTCTGAATGGGGACTTTTACTGAAAGAAAAATTGATGCTGTAGCAGCAGTGAAAGTATACAAAAGGGAGGCTATTTTACAGCAATCACTAAGCTGCAATATTTCTCCTACTGAAGGCATAACTGCTGCAGTAAAGGACAGGACAGCCATGCATGTCTGTGTGTGCAGAGGACAGTGCCGGTCAGTCAGTTTCTAGATTAGGATAATTGTGCTTGTGCGCCAAAGTACTGACAGTATAAATAGAGAAGAAGAGACTAAGTAGACTGGGTATTACATGAAGTATGGGCAACATTCATTCTAGGCATGGCCCTACTGACATCAGTGGGATTACACGAGGGATGATTCTGGCCCTTGGTCCTCTCTAAGCTATTTCCACTCTTTTTTAATTGTTCAACTACTGCTCTATTTTTCCCTTGCTAAATCATGTACATACAGACACCAATATATGTTTCCCACAGAGTGAGGAACTTTTGTAGTCTCCATCCATTCAGAAGGCTCTATTCAACTCTCAGCTGCTGCAAAGAAACTCAGTCAATGTCCCATGTTTTGCAGACTCAGGAGAAGATCCCTGTTGCATATGACACCTTTCATAGTTACTAAAACTTACCCCATTTTCACAGGTGGCCCACTCAACTGGCACATGTGGCAATCTGCCCTTTTGGATTAATGTCAATATCCCAGTAGGATCAGTTAGGCTGCAAATAACTGCTAACTAGGCAATTAGGCCTGAATTGCTCCAAAACAAAATCAACCCATTGGGAGAAGACACTGCGGACTTGAAAGACAGAAAGAGGAAGGAGACCCCAATACCAGGCAAGCAACCCCAAGCAACAGCAGGAGGATAATTGAAAACCATGGGTTACAATTTGGGGTAGAAATGGCCCAGCCACACATTTCATTGACTGAGGTGGGAATGATCCATCCTTAAGTGAGACTTTTTTAAAACAAAAAAAAATAAATAATGCAGCCAGCCCCTATCCCTTGCCTGTTGCTACAGACCAGTAAATGGTGTCTCACCAGCCCTCATCTTCAGTGACTTGTATAGTCCCATTGAGGAGATGGCAGCTGAAGGGAAGGACACACCAAGAAAAGGACTATTTCTACACATCCTGCCTATGGAGCAGGGTTGTTTCCGCACCATTGATATCCAGACAACATGGTTTTAGAATTTGCTTTCATCCAGGGGTCTATTAAGGTATAGGCCCGTGCGTAGGCCCTAGCTCCTGGAGTTATATGATTACATCAGAATCTCAGCTTTCATTTTCCAAAATAAATGAAGATCTGAAGAAGAGCTGTGGAGCTTAAAAGCTTGTCTCTCTAACAACAGAAGTTGGTCCAATAAATGATATTACCTCACCCACCCGCTCTCTTTCATTTAAAAAAAAAAAAAAGTAAGGTATGCTGGTTGCTAAGAAAAGCTTGAAAATGTAACCCAAGGATAACTAACACAGTAATGTCATCCTGAGTCTGCAGAGAGAGTCAACAGTTCTGAGAGGTGTGAAATGTCCCATTCCTCTCCATTAATACCAAGACCCACTGCTTTGGGAGCCTTACCAACCAGCCTCCCTCACCCGAGGACTCATGTGGTTGGAAGAGAAGATAGCAGAGGGTCCGGCTTCCCACCCAAGCATATTCACCCCAGCTACTGGAGTAAGTACTTGGGCACTCCCTTACTACCTCTCCTTCTTCCCCCAGGAGGTAAGGGTCCCCTTGCTGACACTCCTGCAGGGAGCATAATGCTGCTGCTTCTACCTTTTTGGAAGGGTAGGGAAGACCCCCTGCAAGTGCCACCCTAAGCAAGGGGGCAGGTCATAGTGCAAGGGTGGGGCCACAGAGCACTGCAGTGTGGTATTTCTAGGGTCCCAGACTAGCTTCACTCAGCCCTGGTCATGCCTCAGAAGGGTCACCAGTAAAAAGAGAAGAAAATTTCTTCTCCTGGCAGCCTCAGGGAAGTAGGATGGGATAGTAAGTAATGATGATAAACAATCCATATCACTGCTGTACTGCTTTAAAAATACCATCAGTCATTAAACCTACCTTGTCAGAGGAAGAGTTGCTAGATATGTCCCTGTTTCTCCTTTGCTGCTGTTGAAGCATCCCCAGTCTCTTCTATCATCGTGCCTGGGGGACATCAGAAACAGAAGGGGAGAAAAGTTAATAAGAGCAAGACCTAAAAGGAAATAATTCCCACAAAGGGAGGAAATGAATAAATGAGGAGGGTTCTGCTGCTAGGTGGCAATTACACCGTAAAGTCCTTACAGCCTAGAGATAATGCTGCTCTGTGACTTCTGCAAATCTCTTGCTTTTCTAGGCAGTGCATTGCCACCTAGCAGCAGTTTGGGTAAGCAGCATGGTTATGACTTTAAAAATCCAAAATTTCTTGAAGTACAGAGTGGATTGCAGTAGTAATATGCAAGGGTAGAAAACCAGCTAGCAGCTTTCACAACCGTATGGACTTTATGCAAATACAATACAAGGCCCTGAAGCATTTGAGCAGCATGTCATTTAGACAAGGTGTGAAGGAGTTCACTCACCACTAGAGTTCCTCCTTCTGGGTAGGCATGGTGTAGCAGCTCTCTCCCCATCTGGCACCCGCTGCCAACCATCACTCTGGTGGTCTCTCTTCCCATAACTCGGCCCTCCACCCAGCTCGCAATTTAAGTCCAACCTTTCCAGATTACCAGAAAAGTGCAACAAAAAAAGTCCAAGACCTTTTATCAGATCTTTTGCCCCTAGTCTGAACCTCATAGTCCTCACACCCTTTTCTCAGGACTCTTCACCATCTTTCTCCCTGCCCACCCCCTGGGGCTTCATGCCACCTTCCCTAGTGGCTGGAAGGGGAACTCATGCCTTTCCACTACACCAAGTTCCAGCCCAGGGATAACCAGTAGCTAAGGTCTGCTCCTTCAGACTATTTGTTATGGCTTCTTCCTACCATGATCTCTTCTCAGGCCTTCTCCCCAGTAACCTCTCTAGGCTCACCCTTCTCTCAGGGCCAGGATTTTCAAGGCACTCCCTTGGAATCCCAAAGTCTCAAACTAAAATATAAGCTTAAACACCCTGCTGGCCTTTTCAGGCTTTTTCCACTCTCTGATCCCAGAGAGCTACAGCAGAGTTCCTGTCTCTTTTCCTACAACCCCAGGTTCCTTTCTTCATACTGACTTCCAGCTCTTCCTCAGCTGGGATTCATCAACAATTGGGACTGGCCCACCAGGTACCTTAATTGAACTCTCTAGCTCTACCCTTTTCAATGCTAGTGTGGGAGTATGTATCACATCACACAGGGTAACATTCAGTTTACAATGGTTTTGGCTTAGCAAAGGAGACCCACATAGAAATAAATTAGGGCCATGTCTTGGAAACCTTTATTCACATGGGTACTCCTTAATTGTGTGAGCAGTCTGGCTGCAGTCAGGATTTGTAGGATGCTGACCATTTGGCTGGTGAAATCTGCCTTGGCGCAGCAGCACAGGTCAATTGGAGTGCCAGCTCCTCAGTCACAACTTGTTTTCAGCAGGGCACCCAAAAGCTGAGACTCACAAAATTAGTGAGCCCTTCTGAATAGCTGACTACCTTGAGATAAGGGGAGATTTAGTACCATTATGCAGGATGCTTGTTTTAAACAAGAGCTCAATTAGAAAGCAGAGCCACAGCTGCTCTCAATTCCGTGAGGAGAACAATGACCTCTAGGGGTTTAAAACAAATCTTTGCTTTTTAGGCATTTCATTTAAGGAAATCTGAAATCTTTTTGCTGCACCCAGCAACCAAGGGTTGTATATCTGGGTGTCCAATGCATCCAGCTGCAGGGGTCAGGGCCAGAAAACAGGTTAGCTGTTCTGAGAGATGAATGTGAGGCGCTAGATAATGAGGAAATTGATGTGTCATCAGGGATGGATCTAATGGGCAGCATACAGGCCTGCTGCTCATGGAAACAAAGGTTTGGTAGCACTTCTGGAGGTCTGGCTCTTTGATCTGAGTAACAGAGCCAGCTGAGGAGCAGCTGCTAGCAACAGACCTGGCTACTGCTACTCCTTCCCCACTCCCCTTCCTCCCACTAAGTCTTTGCCAAACCTTTTCCCACCAGCTTATCAACCCATCACTCCACTGCTCCTGGCTCCCATCAGTCCCAGCATAAGGGAGGAACAAAGCTTTCCCGGCTTTTCTCGGTCTCCCGCCGAATTACCGACGCAGATCGTGATCGCGGCTTTTTTGTTTGTTTGGCTGCTTGGGGCGGCCAAAACCCTGGAGCTGGCCCTGTGTAGAATGATTGGTATATCCATCTATAAGCTGCCTTAAGCATATCATTTACCCCTGATTACTTCTATATTGCTGATGCTGGAATAATTAAAATACTGTATTATTTATTATTGAATTTTATTATACCTCTATAGCTAAAAAACAAAAAGCTCTTCCTGCAAAAGTAGTCAGTAGAACAGAACTAGGCTCCAGGGTGTGAGTACGTTCAGTAGAGTATAAGATCTGCAATGTTCTGTAAGTAATTTGATACTTCATAGTTACCAGCGCCAGCCTGAGAGCAATTGCTGTCCCAAGTGAGACTAGATTACATTGCCACACATGCAGCTAGTGACGAGAGAGGATTTTACTTCCATTCAAACTATGCCAATAAAAGCAAATACCCCCATGGTGCACTGGTAGCAGACATACTAGTAACTTGACTGATGTGTTAGCATAGGAAGCCAAAAAACGGGAATTCTGCCTCTGGGTGCTGAAATACCTACTCATTTAAAAAATGTCAGTAGTTTTTTTACATTTTAAAGGAAACTAAAGCAAGTACTTTTTTTCCAGCGAGACAAATGAAAGTATACCACATCTGCACCTCTGACTGCCCCATGAGGCCATTACTTATTATATGTACCCTTGGTCATCCCTGATAGCTATAGTGAATTCACTGAGAAATATTTAACATGCTCTTCAAACCTGCTTGTTGCACTGACATGCAAAAGACTTGAGGTTTATTTTGAGGCAGTGTGGAGGTGAGTAGCGATCAGGGATGGCAAAGTTCACAGGTACTATAAGTGCAGTAAGATGCTTTCATTCTCTGTGAGGAACGTACCTATTGTCATGCTCCTATTTCCTTCCCACCCCTCACCCCCTCAGCTAATCCTTGGAGATGAAACAGGCTGTCCCAAATGAAAGGAAATAAACACATGGGGGAGTGTGAAGCTCTTTCAAAAGAGGAGTAAATCACCACTGCCAAAAAACGTAACTGCCGTGGGTTTTGTTTCTTTGTTTTTTTTTAAAACTCCACAAACATAAGAAAGGGGGAAGTATAAAATGGTTGATTTATTTATTTTATTTTATTTGTTTATTTGGTAATTATTTTTTAAAAGCATAGACTGATGGAAAATGTGCCTGCTTGAAACCACGCAGTGTTCGGACAAGCCCCTGAACCTCTCTTTATGCCTGTCAAATGAAACCCTACAGTTTCAGATGCGAGGTGAAGTGTGCAGTCACACTGGGGAAGTGATGTAACATGCACTGACAGTGGTTCTTCTCCTTATCTGTTCACCTTCTGAAGTCCTTTACTCTAACAGGGGAGAGGAAGAAGGGGATCCCCTTGGTGGGAAGGACATGGAGTAGTAGAGCATAGTGATGCTCTTTAAGGTATGATGAAAGATTTAGATTGCTAGATTAAAAAGAAAGATATTTTCATATCTCAGTGAGGTTAGACATTTCCCACTGCTGTCATAGTACATTGTATGATTAATTGATTCAAAAGCAACAGGTAATTTTGTGATACCTGTTTTCCTTATTCTTTTACCCCGGATGGAAAAAAAAAAGGCTGAGCTGTATAAGGATGTACAGTCTCACATATATTATAAAAAGCTAATTTCTCATAATACTTGAGTCTTTAAATATAACCCTTAACCCTTTACAAACATTAAATTAAGCTTTCCAACACTTCTGTGTGATATTATTGTACACATTTTACAGGTATATAATTCAGACAAGGGGAACAAGTGACTGGTCTACAGCTAACCAAAATAAGTGGCAGCTCCAGGTGGCCTGATTCTCAGTCCTCAGCTCTGAATGACACATAATATCCTCTCACAAAAGAGCCCATCGATTCAAATGCAGAATGTCTATCATTTGTATTAAAGGAGAATCTCCATTATCATTGAGCAGTAGGGTTCACTGTGCACTTTGTTATATTTGAGGAATCTTGCATAAGGTCCCTGCAGTGACAGATGTCTCACAGAGGAAGGAAAATTGAACCAATAACCACCCTGATCCCAGTAAATAGTGTGACTTTCTCACAGTAAATAGGCTTTGACTAAAGTGGGGGAATGCAGTGAATCACAGAAAAGAACCTTATATGAATCAAGAGCAATGAACTTGAACCACAGAAAAGTGTGAATGTAACTCTGAGATACAAAAATAGATTCTTTCCTCAAAGAACACTATAAAATTCAGTCTATAAAACCTGACCCCTCTAGTTAATTAGCACTCTGTGCAGTAGATTATGTGATATGTGATAGTTTGATTTTTGTGTTATGAACTATGGCCTAATAAGTCCAACCAATTAATCTGCACAGATTTCATGATTCCTTTTCTTATGCTTTCACAGTAAATCACTGGTTGGATTCTTTTTTGGTTTTTTTTAAGAGAGTGAGCCATGATTGCTTTTTGTCGCATTTCCAAATCCTCAGTCCTGTGTCTTAGAACATCAGGCAGTGGAACATTTCCAAAACTGCTAATGGTACATAATGGCCTGATCAGACCCCAACTATTGCCTTCCAGAGGAAATGATTCATTTATTAAGGTTGTAATTACAGGCAATGAAACAGCTGCTTATGGGCTCTTTCCCCAGGCCTCAACTACTTTCTAACATCTGTTCATGTGAGCGAGAGCAGGCCACTGACTCATTATGGAGAGACTATTAGCTTCCACATATATAATATTGCAACCACAGCTTCATTATAAGATCTGCTTCCACTCTGCCCCCCTTTAAAACTCCAATACAAAAATTCACATATTCAAGGTTGAGATTAACTTTTAGTCATACACGATGAAATTCATCTGTGTACAAAGGGCCAGCACAAGGCCTAGGGGGCAGATTTTCAAAGGCATTTATTTAGGTGCCTACTGGGATTTTTAAAAGTGAATATACAGGGTCAGTGCCTAACTCTCATTGGAATCAATGCATGTTAGGCACCTATCCTTCTTAGGACCTTTTGACAAACCCACTAGGCACCCAAATACTTTGGAAATCTGGCCCAAAGCACCACTTACATCTCACTTAAGTTCCTGAGGAAAAGGAGCAAGTTGTTCTTTTAGAGTATGACAATTAAAAATGATTTCTGGTTGAACTGGTGAAAAGTATCTATCTTTTGCTTTCTCTATGGCTGGAAAATGGAATCAAAGCATACTTCATCACTCACCATGGCAATCATTTCCATAATTACCTGGCCCCAAGATCCCCCCTAAAATAATGAAAATCTAAATTAGAATTTTTTAAAACTGTGCAAGTGCAGCATTGGCTGTAGCCAATGGAGAACCAAAAAAAGCCAGCCAGCCAAAATGTTTGATGTCAACTATTGACATATATTCACTGACATAGTAGCTCCCCATGTCCCTAAGGGTGACTGAGCAAAGGGGAGCATGGTGCAACAGAGGGGAAGGAGGAGAATCTCCCCTCAAGCTTCCCAAACTGTACGGCAGAAGGTGGCAGCTCACACATATCTCCAAAGTTTCACAAAGGAGGGAAGTAGCTAACTTTAACTCTGACCCAAAGCACAAACCCATCACTCTTCAGCAAAGTACTTAAACATGTGCTTAACTTCAAGTGTGTGCTTAAGCGCCACTGAAGTGAAGGCAACTAAAGCACAACTTAAACTGTACAGAAGTGCATTCCTGAATTGGGCCCCAAGTACATATTTTGCATAGAAGTTGTAGGCATATTAGTAGTCTATAAACTGAAAGAGTTTACATTTTGGGGAGGTGATCAAATCTGGAATAAAGCAAAAATTCAACTACACTAAATTTTTGTGCAAGATTTCACACACAAAAACAGTGATTGTCTCATGGTTCACATACTTAGTGTCACCTTAGAGACTAACAAATTTATTTGGGCATCAGATACAACCGCATTTGCTCCGATCCCTCAGACAGGGCCGCCCAGAGGGGAGGGCAAGTGGGGCAATTTGCCCCAGGCCCTGGGCCCCGCAGAGGCCCCCATGAG
The DNA here is from genome assembly GCF_013100865.1 of Trachemys scripta elegans. Classification (NCBI taxonomy): domain Eukaryota; kingdom Metazoa; phylum Chordata; order Testudines; family Emydidae; genus Trachemys; species Trachemys scripta. The sequence goes on along the minus strand of NC_048303.1, from coordinate 58,449,798 downwards.
AATATAGTATTCTATAGTATTGCAACTTTTTTTTTATGGAAGGGGCCCCCAAAATTGCTTTGCCCCAGGCCCCCTGCATCCTCTGAGTGGCCCTGCCCTCAGACAAGGAAAAACACCTACAGGATCTCTATCAAGTGTTCTTAAAACTACAATACCCACCTGGTAAAGTGAAGAAACAGATTGACAGAGCCAGAAGGGTACCCAGAAGTCACCTACTACAAGACAGGCCCGACAAAGAAAGTAACAGAACACCACTAGCCGTCACCTACAGCTCCCAACTAAAACCTCTCCAGCGCATCATCAAGGATCTACAACCTATCCTGAAGGACAATCCCTCACTCTCACAGACCTGGGGAGACAGGCCAGTCCTCGCTTACAGACAGCCCCCCAACCTGAAGCAAATACACACCAGCAACTATACACCACACAACAAAAACACCAACCCAGGAACCAAACCCTGCTACAAACCCCAGTGCCAACTCTGTCCACATATCTATTCAAGGGACACCATCATAGGACCTAACCACATCAGCCACACTATCAGGGGCTCGTTCACCTGCACATCTATCAATGTGATATATGTCATCATGTGCCAGCAATGCCCCTCTGCCATGTAAATTGGCCAAACCGGACAGTCTCTATGCAAAAGAATAAATGGACACAAATCTGACATCAGGAATCATAACATTCAAAAACCAGTAGGAGAACACTTCAATCTCTCTAGTCACTCAATAACGGACCTAAAAGTGGCAATTCTTCAACAACAAATTCCAATGTGAAGCTGCAGAACTGGAATTAATTTGCAAACTGGACACCATCAGATTAGGCCTGAATAAAGACTGGGAGTGGTTGGGTCATTACAGAACCTAAACCTAATTTTCCCAATACTAATTTCTCCCTACTGTTACTCACACCTTCTTGTCAACTGTCTGTAATGGGCCACTCTCATTACCACTTCTAAAGTTATTTTTCCTCCCTTGGTATCCTGCTGTTAATTGATTTGTCTCATTAGACTGACCTCACACTTGGTAAGGCAACCCCCATCCTTTCATGTATTTATACCTGCTCCTGTATTTTCCACACCATGCATCTGATGAAGTGGGTTCTAGCCCATGAAAGCTTATGCACAAATAAATGTGTTAGTCTCTAAGGTGCCACAAGGACTCCTCTTTGTTTTTGCTGTTATAGACTAACCTGGCTACCACTCTGATACTTAGTGTCATCATTCAAGTATGTGCACAAACCAGAGATCTTGTTTTAATGTTTAAATTCACCAAATGATCTTGTGTTAGGGAATAAACAACAATTAAAGGGGGTAAAAGTACCCTTCTGTAAAAATGTTACATTGTTTTCAATACCTCTGATGTTCACTGCCCTTACTTCTGGGCTCCAGGCAGGGAAGAGTTTGAGATCGTCAAATATCCCAGATAAGATACTCTAGAAAAAATATTAGTAGCTTCTCCTACAAGGAGTGACATGAATGTGTCTGCATTTCAGTGAGGGGGAAATGTAGAAAAATCCATGCTGGACTGTGATATCTGTGTAGCTGTTATGTAATAATCTGTAATAACTGTATGAGAACTGCATGGGTCAGTGAGGGAAGTCACTATATATTTGAATTTTCTGTATGACTGTAGCCACCTAATTTATGCTGGGGGCTGTGGGAAGAATAAACAGAGAAGCAACATCATAACTTCCTAGATAAGAGTACACACTTGAAAGATAATGGGACAAGCTGTTAGCTTCAAGGATCCTGTCTCTTCTGTGGCCAAAGAGTTGCAAACCTTGTTTTTCCAAAGCCGGGATTACCAGATCAAAGGGCTATAAACAGTTAAAAAGTGACTTGATTCCTGTGAAGGGAGAGCTGTCTAGGGTCATAGGCTGACACAGACAGGCTCTGTGGAGGAGTTAGAAAGAACTGGGCTTTGCCAAGTAGAGGACAGAGACGTGGCACAACTCTTGTGAATTGTGAGAGACACAATTTCTAAGTAGAATTAAGCCTGATTCATGATCTCACGATTGCACTCCCAAATGTCAGGATTGTTTTTTCAGACGCAGCTAAGATCATAAGTCAGCTAGCCTCGGGCAGCCAGGGCTCCCACTGTCAGCCAGATATGGGACCTGAGAGCACCTTAAAGGCTCAGAAACTGGAAGGGAAATAAAGCAAACCCACATTTCATTAAAAAAAATCCCTCATGATTTTTAAGCCAATCTCATGATTTTCGGGGGTCTCATGATTTTCCAGTGGTGAGGGTTGGCAATATTGAGATGTGTCATGGGCCTGACTGTTCTCTGCATTCCTTCTGAGGTTGCCTCTCTTTGAGGTTCACCAGCAGGAAATAGTCTCAGGACAGCATGGATGCAGTTATGTCTGGCCTTGGCAAAGCAGTACCAAGGGGGAAGGCTACACTTACGTCTCACTCAGGGGCTCTAATCATTCAAAGTACTAATAATTCCCCTGGGAGATGGATAAGTATTATTTAAGATAAGGAAACTAAGAGGTGAAGTGATTTGCCAAAGGTCACACAGCAAATCATTGGTAGAGCCAGGAACAGAAACCAGGAGTTCCGGACTCACGTCCCATGCTCATTCCTTCCGACCTCCCTGCCATGAGCTGCCTCTGTGTAATTAATTACAAATCTGTAACTGAATTACAAGATGTGATGGGAATAGACTTCACTAATCTGATTTCTCATGCTTTAATAAGGCACGTTATTTAATAAAGAATTGGTAAACAAGAGTTTGGGTTTTTTTTTTTTTTTTTTAAACTGTACAGCCTCAGTCTAGTCTTTCCATGTGGCTGTTCTCAGCAGAAGGCTACCCCCAGAGTCTATGAAAGAAGATGCAGGGCTGTGCTAATACAGGGCCAGATTCTGCTACCTTTGCTCACAGCGAATAATATCCTACTCTGGGAGTAGTTCCACTGAAATCAATGGGACTACATGTAGAGAAAGGTACTGTTCAATGAGAGCAAAGATAGTAGAATTTTGTCTGCAAAGAAAAGAAATCACACCATCTGCCCTCCAGGTCATGTTAATAAAGACATGTAATATTCAGTACAATACCCAGCCTCTCTTAAGCATAAATATTCATCCACATCTAAAACAAAATTCTTATTCTGTTCATTCAAGGTAATTTGGAATTTATATTGCTCCATTTATTGTATTGTGGCTCTGCGCTATGTCCTGCAATTAGCTGGTATCCCACAGCCACAAAAGCTCTTTGGAAACATGACAATGTCTAACCTTTCAAAATACATCTAATGCACATAACAGAAAAACAATCCCTGGAATTAATGAAGCTGTAATAGGTGCAATGAAAGGAATGAATTGAATTATGATAACATTGTTAGCAATAATTGAACCAATGTTATAAAAATGAAAAGTTGGCCTGTGCTTTAATAGCATGGAGATTTGTGAGGCTATTGTTTTAGAACTCTTCTTTTAGGATTTTTGCTTTGTTGTATTGCGGCAAATTATAAAGCAGTACATAGGATTCAGAGGACTCTGCATTTCCTGATGTATCTTTGTCTTCCAGGAAAAACTAGTGGGGAGGATGAGAGAAGCAAGCAGGGAGGATGAGGTCATTAGAAGCTTGCACTGTGGGTGATTGCAACAGGTTCAGATAAGGGACTTCAAGTTTTCAGGCCTCTTTCCTTTAACTATGATGAGCACTTTTAAAAGATGACCCTTCTAACCATGATTGCAGTGAGCTGCATTTCCAGAAGAGACCAACACAGAAAATGACCAATGAAAATTAGTTAGCTACTTGCTATACATTCTGAGTACGAATAAATGTGGAGGTGGCATTCTATCACCACATTGAATTAGTCATTGGATTCATTAAACCCCACCCTCAACAAGTCAAACTTCTGGGATCTGTACTGTCCTGGGAATAGGACAGTGAGTTGTCAAATCTGTAATACACATTTTCTTTCTGTTAGAATTTTATATTGACTGGAGAGGGAATGCCATGCTTGACTACATCCACAAAAGTGAAGATAACACTGGATAAATTACAGAGGTGTGTTGGTGCACTTGCAAAGGACAATGTGAGTAGCTAATCCCATCCATATGGTATCGTACCACTCAGAATGTACTAAATGCAAATGCATGCTGCTTTCATTATTTCCCTTCTGCAGTATTAATATTGAACTATAAGCTAAATTACACCTCTTGCCATAATATTGGCTTCTTTGGAACACCACATGAGAGATTAATAGGCAGTATTATGATAGCCTAATTGTCTTTGTCTGTGCTTGGTAGTTAAGTCCTCATTCCAGTTGATAATGCAGGATCATCCCTTAATGGAGAACAAGGGGCGCTTTCACATAGCTACGTATTTTTTCTACATTTATTTGTTTTAAGAAGGCATGCCAGGTTTAAAGTCCCACAGATTGCTACCAGGATGCCTACAAGGATTTTTAATCTTCTAATGAAGCTACATATCCAAACACTTAACAGTCTAGGAGAAGGCGTTCACATCCCAGCATACATACATCAGGATGCTCATTTTACTGTATAGAAATTATTGTCCACCATCACGCATTCATGTCCATAAGAAAATGGAGTTTCCCGTGATGTTGTCTGGGATAATCCCTTCAGACAAGAACAAAGTTTCCTCAGAATCACTTGATGCCCATGCATTCAGCTGATTTACATCACAAGAAGAAAATGACACAAACTTGTGTCTTTCTAAAATAAATAAAAACCCTTGTCTTCCACACATCTTCTGAAAATTAGATACTATATGAATCATCATGTTCTGTACCTCATTTACTAAAGACATTACTGGACTGAGAAAATATCTGTAGTTTAATTCCACATTTTTCCTAATACAAGGCCCATATTGTTAAGATTTTTTATTTTACCTAAGGTTCTACAGCCCTAAGTATGGCCACAACTACAAATTAGAGAAATCAAGGAAACAGCCCTTTGCAGGTCAGTTTGCCAATTACTATAGTTTGCTTTCTGTCTGATGGACAAGGAGTCCGGTTTCAGTCTTCAGATTTTTGGTTTAGTTTGCTTCAGGTGCCAGAGATGTCCCATTTTAAAACATCTATTTAAACTAGAGTTCACTGGGTATAAGTGATAACATACTTAAAATTTAATCAAAGCTAAGGAAAAATTGCCATTTGATACAGCAGCAAGGAACATCTATAATAATGGTCCCTTCGTAGAGTTTTAATCCCGGCATCCCTATGGCTACAACCCTCCACTCTTGCTTGGATTCGTTCTATGATGTTGGCATGGAGTTATTTCAAACCTCAACAATTGCACATTCCTTTTTGCAAACACTTGGAAAGTATACTGATTTTCTTGGCATACTCTAATTTTCATTGCTACTAGAACTGGAGAAACTTTGAAGGAACCATATTCTATCAGAATATGTAATTTCACCAAAACTGAAACACTTCACAAAATTGGAAATTAGCTGGGATTTGGTTTTGGAAGAAAAATGGAAAAAAGTTCTGACAATGTTGAAAACATCCCGTTTTGCCATTTTCAGAATGAAACATTTCATTTTTTTCTTTCAAAGTCTTTTTATTCTGTGTTATAATATAATACAAAAATAAAAAATTGAAATCAATTTTTTTTTATTTTGCCAAAACTAAACATATCAATCACTTTCATAACAATTTTTTTCCAGAATTTTTCTTCATGGAGATTTTCTAAATGTTTGGTTTTCATTCCTAGTCATAACAAAGCCAAATTTCAAAAACTCAAAATCCTTTGAGAAATGGAGCTTCTGTCCTCCACACAACCCTAAATGCTACCAGAGATTTGTGAATACCTGGTTATCTGAGCACAAATATCTATGCAAAGTGTAAAGAGAAACACAGCAGTAATAATGTTCACGACAGACTGGTCATTGTAAATATGTGAAAATTACAAGTTCTGTGCAATGAACTGAAACGTCTATAAAAGTGATCTTTTAAAGACCTTTCGATTAGTGCCAAGAATACTAAAGTACATGCATTTAAAGAGCACTATGACCAAAGTGTTTATTTCATTGGTGAAATATACACTACCCCCTATGGATATGCTGAACAATAATGAAATACAGAGGCCATGTACAGTACTCTTTTATTATACTGTGCAGTACACTATTATGCTGAATATTGTCACCTGTTTTCCAGGATAGCTGGTATGCCAGGAGCTGCTCAGAGGGACAATAAAGTGCAGGTAAGAGACTGCAAAGAAAACAATCAAACTATTTTACTGTATTCCCAGAGCCAGGGGAAGTGATAATCACAAGGCAGGTCCAGGAGGATGGTCTTAAGGTACTCAGGAAATCAGGGTTCAGTTTCTGGCTCTGTCAGAGACTTCCTGTGGAACTTTGGACAAGTCACTTGGGGCCTAATCCAAAACCCACTGAAGTCAGTGGAAAGACTCCCTTTGACTTCAGTGGATTTTGGATTGGAATCATAATCTTTGTGATTCAGTTCCCCATCTGTAAAATGGTAAGAATCATATTATATGTCTTCTTTGGACTGTAATCTGTATCAGAGGAGTGATTTACTACCTTCTAAAGTACAAAATGAGAAATAAGGACTGCACAAGACTGATTCCTAAACAAAGTATATCAAAATAATTCTATTTCACAGTGCTCTTCCGAACAGCTTGGAAGAGTCTCCTAATCTTGTAAAATGATCACAGTTCTGCATTGCTGGATGCTAGGCACTGCAGTGACACCAGCTGTATAAGTTCCCTCAAGAATTAACATCTGATAAATATAAACTATAAATGTATGAATCAATTCCATCCATCTCCCTAATAAAACAGACTGAACAATCCTCCTTTCCAGGCCTTGGTGCTTACGTAAGACTGCTTATTGTCCACATCCAGCATTGTTCTACAACCAGAAGCATTTCAAATTCAAGTAATACAATCGCCACCAAAAGGCTGGCTGTCATCCGTAAGCAATGTCTGCTTTCCTCAGATGGGCTGCATGCTTTTTCTAGGATTCCTCTAAGTAATAAATAGAAGAGTGATGTGTTTTAGGAATGAAACAAGTCACAACATTTAGATTTTCATACTTATGAAATGCAGCAAATCTGGATTCAGGGAAGCTTACCTTTTGCTTTCATAGAATCATAAAATATCAGGGTTGGAAGGGACCTCAGGAGCTCATCTAGTCCAACCCCCTGCTCAAAGCAGGACCAATCCCCAACTAAATCATCCCAGCCAGGGCTTTGTCAAGCCGGGCCTTAAAAACCTCTAAGGAAGGAGATTCCACCACCTCCCTAGGTAACCCATTCCAGTGCTTCACCCCCCTCCTAGTGAAAAAGTTTTTCCTAATATCCAACCTAAACCTCCCCCACTGCAACTTGAGACTGTTAATCCTTGTTGTGATCTGAGAACCATCTAGATCTATCCTCTTTGGAACCCCCTTTCAGGTAGTTGAAAGCAGCTATCAAATCCCCCCTCATTCTTCTCTTCTGCAGACTAAATAATCCCAGTTTCCTCAGCCTCTCCTCATAAGTCATATTGGGTCCTTCCCATCATGTGGCCAAGGAAGGTAAGTCTCTTTCTTCCTCTCTTACATGGTCAAAAGAGGCCCAGGAATTCATTTCCTTTCACTTACTTCAATCGTATGAAATCATTCTCTTTGCTCCCATCCTTCATGATCTAACATAAACACAGCAACTCAATCTCCACTCTCATTGGATCTTTTGAACTAGGCAGTACAGTGATTGGCAGAACTAGTGGAGCACACCATTAAATGTGTTTGAACTCTCAGCTCCTCCACCCCCAAAGAGGATTTTCCACCAGAAAATGCTTCCAGATAGTATTGGAAAGGGGTCACAAAGACATTCATGAAAACATTGCCCAAATCCAGAATGACGCTCTCAAAGGATCAAAGATGTTGCTTCAGCCCCAAATACTGCAAATTTTGTAAAATTCAAGCTTCAGGCCTGCGCACATTCCCAGTATCTTTTAAACGGCACATTCAGTCAGAGAATTTGTGGCCAACAGTGTCTTGTGTCCTTCTGTGTGACACTCACAGTGGGCTTCAAATATATTTCTTTATCTTGGGTATTTATAAAGCAGCGGGCACCATAGTGGTTTGACTAGGATTTAGGGCAGGGTGTGTGTGCATGTGTTCATGTGTACTTAGCTGTGAAAAGCCTATTGAGTGAGTTACACCATATGCCACACTACCCATTGTGTGCTTTTAATTTTAAATGGGTTCAGGTTATCAGATATGAGGCTGAAAATCACAAACAGCTGGTAGCCTACAAATGATAGTCTACTAGCTATTGTTGTTGGGTGGTGGGAGGTTAAATATACAGTAAAAACATTTTACATCACTGACAATTCTAGACACTCCGTTTTTCATAAAAATATAAAATGTTCATGTGCCATTGTAAGCCTTCTGTATTTGCTCCATCCTATATCCGCCAGGTGCTGTAATCTGTTACACATCTAGGTTTTGCTTTGTGGAAGTTTTCTGCTCTTAAACAGGAACTGTACTCGCTCTCAGCAGTAATAGTAAGAGGGAAGGTACACATTCTCCTCTTCAGAAGTATATTTACCTCTATGTTAAAATTGCAGAGAGGATAGCTCTTAAATAAGATCTAGCTTCTCTGGTGCCAAGCTGCTTAAAAAAAGCCTAGAAAAGAAGAGCAAAGGCTGCTATAGATCTTATCCATGGTTTGCAGAATCCATCACAAAGCGACTGTGCTCATAACCAATTTTCAAATTCAAATGGTGGTGGGCCATTCTTTTGGAATATGTTCCCTGTGGGGAATCTGAGATGAAATTCCCATCTTCCAGGAATGAAAGAGGCTGAGAGAGCTACAGAGGCAATGTGCTCCATTACTGTGGTTAGGGTGCACCTTGAATCTCTCTCAGGAGACACTCTTTGGGCGTGCCTACACTGCGGAAAAAAAAGAGGAGTATTATTGACATAATCCCAAATATTAGCTGAGTTACAGCTATAGCTCTAAATCAAAAGATTCCTATGCTTATAAGCCACACAGAGGGTCCCCTGCTAAAAGTACACTTGTGCTCTATCAATTTTAGAAGCCAGTAATAATATTAATATTAATTATCCAAGTGGCTGAATGGATCTTCCCTTTACATCTTTTGGTTGACTGTCTGTCAAGAGAACAGGAGTACTTGTGGCATCTTAGAGATTAACAAATTTATTTGAGCATAAGCTTTTGTGGGCTAAAACCCAAGCAGTACTCCTGTTCTTTTTGAGGATACAGACTAACACGGCTGCTACTCTGAAACCTGTCTGTCAAGGACAAAGAGAACTTCTTTTTACCAAGTTCTTGCTGCTGTCTGAAAAGGATACAGAAAAGATCCATTCATTCATTATTTTATATGACTTTTTTTCCCTCCTGCAATTACTAAAACAGAGAGATACTATGATTAGCCACTTGGGTGTTGCCTAGCATGACTAATACTTGAGGCAAAATGCACCTCCAGTGCTTTCCTGGATGTACAGATACACCCTTTGAAGTGCTGACATTAGCACTTGAGAGAATGCTATTACACTCCTGCACCACAGTGGCAACAAGAAAGAAAAACAACAAAAAAGAGGGTTTTGTTTTCTTGCCAGCAGTCCCCTATGTTCTTGCTAAAGTTCCTTGGAAGGTGAGATTCAGTCATTTGTCAGTTTCATCAGTGTCGTTATTGTTTTTTATTATTATTATTATTACTTGTTTTTAAAAATTAAATATGCCACTACATTTTGCAAACTACCTAGTCTGTCTTTGATTAACACTCTTGACCACAAAGGTTACAGTGAACATTTATTCATTATAGCAGGTGCTGGTAGTGACCACTGTAATTAAAGTTGCTAAACACTTTCCATTTTCACCTCACCCTAACCTCCACTGTTTTTCACAAACTCTTAACTCCCCAAAATATTGACTCTTGGGACTGAAATTTTCCATGCTGGGCCTCTGCATGAAGGTTAATATTTCTGGAAATTTGAGCATAATCCATTCAGCCATTTTGAGTTATGGAAGAGTTGTTTTTTTTTAAATGAATCTTTACGTACTTATAATTATCCACAGCCTTAGAGTACCCTTAACCAATCTTAAGGCTTTAGATCAGTTTCAATTATAAAACAGACAGACATACAAAACAAAAAGAGGAAGAGTCTTGGAGGAGAGGTGACTAGAACATTGGACAATTTATGCAGCCTAATCTTGCACTGAGAACTGCATGGGCAGACTCCTGTATCTGTGAACAGTCCAACTGAAGTGAGGGTCTATGCAGGGTCCACCCAAACGTATGCACTTGTAAGAACAAGGCCTTAGCCATTGATGCTAAATAAATCTAGGTGCCCTTTGGCTGAATGGTGCCTCTTTTAGAACTAATTTTTTCCCTTTTTTTCCTTTCTAGGAAGTTAAGTGTAAAATATGCATAAACCAATTTTAAGGTTGTAGAGTTAAACACTCAAAAGTCAGAAAATGTGAAGGCCATCTTTGAATGCACAGTATTAACTTGTCCTCTCTGTATGCATGTATATATATTACAATATATTTGGAATTATTGTTATGAACAGTGGCCACTCACACTTCACCACAAAATCTCGCTAAATTTGTCTTAACCCTAACCTAGAGGCAGAACACTGCTAGCCCTAGCATCATACTAAAGCATTGGTTCAGTGCCAGTTGAGAGAGGTGAGTTCTATTTATTGAATTATCACACACTTCCTAAAACATCTCCATATGTTATATTGTTTAACAAAAGATGGGGGGTTTGAGCACAGGAGAGAAAAAAAAATGAGAAGGAAAGAAAAATTAGACAGTCATAAATCAATATCCCTAGTATGGATCAGTATTTACAGTTTATCAAATGACAAAAACAAATACTCAGTATGTTATAAATAAAGTGAATATTTTATTTATAAGTGAATAAAAGGATAATGAATGAATATTTTAGTTTTCTTACATTGCTAGTTAAATTTATGTCCAATCCTGCAAGGTGCTAAGAACTCCTATGAAGTGGGAGCAACTTCAAATGTCAATGGGAGCTGTGGGTCTCTGGTATCTCACAGAATTGGGCCTACTGTGAGTTGTGACTCAGAGACAGACACAATCACTCTTCCTAACAGGAAGGCATCGTAAGTGAAAATGACTACTTGCACCCATCTCTCTTAAGAACATAAGAATAGCCATACAGGGGCAGACCAGTGATCCATCTAGCCCAGTATCCTGTCTTCCAACAACAACCAATGCCAGGTATTTCAGAGGGAATGAACAGAACATGGCAATTATTGAGTGATCCAGCCCCTGTCATCTGGCAGCCAGAGGCTTAGGGACATTTCTTAGGGACTTCCTTTTGGCTTTCCAATTTTACAGAGATTTCATGTTACCACCACAGATTAACCCCAGATTGCAGACCAAATACATTTAACTAATTTCCTCATATGTTTAGTCTTTGGAACTTGTGAAGGAGGAGTGCAATAATAAGGATCTATACAATGTTATAAAGTAAACATCTCTCCACAGTCATAATGGAAAACTCTACCCCACAACCATTCCCCTCCTCCCAGTCCTGGCATGTTCTGGTTTTAGGAAACATGAACTAAAGAGAGAGGCCTTGAATCATGCCTCCAAGCTGGCAGAGGTAGCAGATTCCACCATCATGGATCCTCCACCAAGAATACTTTAGGGACTGACAGTAGCTGTATCTCAAGCTCTTCTCAGCTACCACAGTAGGCCAGGGGAAAGGCAACCTTTTTAGGTAGCTGGTTCCCAGATAACTTGAGGAGAGGAGGAAGGGCCAAGGTGCTGTTGCAAAGTCCTGACGCCATTACAGCTGCCTGTCTATGCCCAGGTCTGCCGGTCCAACTATAGGCCAGAGTATCAACTGTTGGTAGTAGGAAGGAGCTTGGAACCCCCACGGCCCACTTGACCACTATCACTCAAGAGACACCTACCCCCACCAGCTACAGGAGACCTATACTATGTGTGGGGCCTTAGGGCAGAAGAGGGATAGAATAGAAATAGTGGGTGTTTTGCTGAGGGAAAAAGCATGGAATGGACAGATTTTTGAGGAGACTATTTTGTCCAGAGAATAGCATGCCTCTGACTGAGGCAGAAAACAATTGAGGGACGTCCTTGCTAAAATTTCAGCAGTACACACTGTTCATGCTATCTTAATATATTTCTATTGTTCCCAGCACTGTGGTGTTCAGACACAATATGCCTAATTAGGGATAACATTATTTCTGGGAACAGCAGGCCAGTTGCTCACCTATCCCTCATCATAAACCATTTCCCCTTGTGTGATTAAATTTAGAAAAGATAAACAACTTCAATTATGGCCAGAAGTGAATAGGGAAAGCAGGTGTGTACTAACATGAATGACAAGATAATGTCCATAATGATCATATACTGTACGGAACCAGACCTATGCCCATATAGCACAAGATACAGGTACTGTGATCCTGAACAGTGAACCTACAAGAAATGCAGAGCAATAAAGGGGTTAACAAAAGAGCATTTCCCTTGAAATGCACTCAGCTCTTATCAGAGAGCAATCTTCATGAGCTAGGATTTTGGGTGCTGTAAAAAGGTGGTTGTTAGCGTGTGAGTAATTACAATGAATTTCCATAAGGCTGGAAGCCTTGTATCAGAGCATTAACATGACTGAGACGTGCATATCATTTTTGGACTAGCTTCAAAGAAAATGTATGATTCTAAAGCAAACCACAGTTTGTTTTATTGTAAAATGGATGCTGGGCTTTACAGACTGAAAATTTTCAAAGAAAATAGTTTTTATGTTTTGAAAATTAATGTATTAATCATGCTCTTAAGGTTATTATAAAATAAATACTTCATGATCAAACACATGTTTTTGATATATGGCTTAATTAAATCACAATGATTTGTAATACAAAGATGCCAACGAATATGAAACGAGCTCCATTTTACTTAGAAAGGTCATTCTTTTTTCTCCTGATTAAAACTCCTAATAAAATTACAGCAGCTATGTTTTTCATCAAGGAAGTAGTTAAACAACTAATTTTTATATAAATACATTCCATGCCAGTTCAATAAATTAGAAAAAAACAAGAATAACCTAGTTAAAATGCAATTCCGAGGAAACAGTGGGCGGATGGCTATTTACATGAGAAAGCACAGACTAAATGAGCCTCATAAATTATTCACAGCTAACCAACAGAATTTAGGGGATCAGATCTCTTTAGAAATTAAGTGAGAGCTACTGGCAGAGACACTCCATTTTTTCCCCCACCAGAGCTGACAGGAGACTCTACTTCGAACATCCTAATGAATTTCAGTCCCACATCTGCTTGCGAGCAAGGCCAAGATCACCTTAAAAAGGAATCGGTGACAAATCACTCTGCCAGTAGTCGCTATCCTGATATATTCCCAGCTTTCTGAGACATAAAATACAAAGGATTCAGTGATGAGATCAAGCAGCAAAAGAAATGCATGCTTTTTATGATTTTTTTGTCTGTTCTGTGCATTGTTTTCCCTTTTTCGCACCCGAATTAATTAAATCTTTCCCTGTAAAAGCCAGACTCTATTTCTGTCAACTGCCTCTTTTTTAAAAAAAGGTTTAGTAAACTACAAAGTTGCCTTGCACCCACCACAGATTTCATTCTCATCTCTCCAGCAGTTCTTTTTCTCCAAATGGGGAAGAGAGGAAATGACACTCTCTCATTCCTGCTTTTTGCGCCCAAACAAAGGCAATTATGTAATTTTCATTTTTCACATGTAATGTCAAGGCCTTATTAAGTTTAATTTAGATTAATAAAATTGGAGCCAAGGAGAGGAAAGCTGCTCTCATCATAAAGGGAAACATCTCAGGAGCTGGCCTCTTTCCCCCTCCCCCCCCGCTTTATCACATCTTGTCCTATCCTGGCTATTTCAAGCTGAGAAATAAGCTAAAGGGGGGGAATTAGGCCCTCTTTTATGGCTGGATCCCACAAGGCACAGAGCTCTTCAGTGCTGATCCAGCAAAGCACATACAATTCTGGCAACTGCACATACAAATCAGGTATTTGTATGCATACATGGCTTATGAGGAATTCAGTTGGTTATTTACATCTACTTGAGTGAAAAATTACAATAATTATGCATATAAATATGGCATGGAAGTCTGTATGCAGTTTTAAAAATCAGCTCTTTGTGACCATGTTCCCTCCCCACCCAAGCTTCAGAAGGTTTTTCAATATGGCTCAGCATCTGAAGTATGTCTTCATTTTAAGTTATCTCCCATCTCTTCTGATAATGAATATGGCTTCATAAACTAAATCAATTCACTGCTGTCATTTTGTTTCTGCAATAATTATCTAGGACCAGGTCACAAATAAAGGAAGATACAGAGTGAGGGGTCAAATTAGCCACTGCTTTTGTTAAATAATAAAGTGAGCCAAATCAGCCAAATCTAAGCAAGGTAGGATGTCCTTGCTAAAAGTGACTTAGACCATTGTGTGCTAGGTAATCTATACCATAGCAGAAACCAAAGGTACTACTCCACTGGGACCAGCAGCCACTGGTGAAATCCTACCCTGGGATGGGTTACCCTGGCAAAGATGCAGCCTGGTATATTGGGCCTTCATGCAGTCATGTCTCTCCATTTGATGCCCCTTACAGACGCCAGTAGCTTGAATCCCTCAATGTTGCACCTGGCATAAATGGATCACTTTACCACATGAGGTTCTTTGGGAGTTCCAGGTTTGATTGAACATAACATCAAGTGAATCGTAACAAAACTGTCTGGTTTTGTAAGGTGCCTGGCAAGTTTCACTATCCCCACCCTACCCACAAGCAGCTCCTGGCACACACTCTTTCCCTGTTTATGTTTTCTGGGTGATGAGGCAGTGACCTCTATCCCCAATTGCCCCGATAGACTTATCTGGTGTCAGCCATTACTTTGTATCTGACACCTGTGATTATAGGTGTCAAGGGGGAGGGTTTGGAGACTTATAGCAGGTAGAATTTTAGCTCCCCCTCCCAAGCAGGCACCCTGCCCTGCAGTTCTACCTTCATGAACAAGTCTGTTGTCCTATGGGTGTCTTCAAAGGAACGGGCCCTGAAGAGACAGTCATCCAAGAATGGGTAGATCATGATCCCCAGGGTGCGTAAGTGTGCCACTACTATGGAGAAGACTTGGAGAATACTCTGGGGGCCCATGAGAGGCCAAAAGGCAGTACTCTGTACTGGTAGTAGTCCTGACCTAGGGTAAACTGGAGGAATCAGGGCCAGCGCAACCCATTAGGTGACCTAGGCAGTCGCCTAGGGCACAATTTGGAGGATGGCAACTGTGGCGGTATTTCGGTGGCGGGACCTTCTGCCGCCTCTGTGAGGGGCGGCATTTTGGGGCGGGACCTTCCTAGGGCGACAGAAAATCTGGCAGCGCTCCTGGGAGGAATCGTCTGTGGGCCGGTAGAATCAATATGTGGAAAGTAGGCATCCTGAAGGTCAAGGGCCAAGAACCAATCTCCCTGTTCCGTGGATGGAATAATCACTATTAATGTGACCATCTTGAATTTTTGAGCCTTCACATATTTGTTCAGTGCTCTGAGGTCCAGTATGGGTCTCCAACCTCCCTTTTTCTTGGGGATCAGGAAATATCAGGAATAAAACCCCTTTGCCTCAGAGATGTGCAGGCATAGATGTGTCTATGGCTCCTAGAGATAGGAGATGATCTATGTCTTAATAGTCTCTCATGAGAGGGGTTCCTGAAGTGGCAGGGGGGGACGGAAGTTCAGATCACTGTCGAGGATCTCCCCTTCAAATTGTTTGCAGATAAGACCGATGCCATGCGCCATAAGACTCCAGAGCCACACTTCAATCACTGGGGCTAGGCAAAAAAGGAAATTTACCCCTCAGCCTTCCCAAAAGTCATGTCCAACCCAGTACCCATTACAGTGCTATTATGAGCCACAATGGAAAAAGTCTAAAATTCAGAGGTGTAAATCATCATGCCCTCAATCCTCCACATCACAACCTTCCACCTTGAGGAGGAGGAAGTATGTAGAA
Organism: Trachemys scripta elegans; assembly: GCF_013100865.1. NCBI lineage: Eukaryota > Metazoa > Chordata > Testudines > Emydidae > Trachemys > Trachemys scripta. The sequence goes on along the minus strand of NC_048303.1, from coordinate 58,433,816 downwards.
TGTCCAGCAGTTTATGGTGGGTGTCCCTCATCTCAAGAGGGATTTGTACTGAATCTGCCATCCTCTTTGTAAGGTCCTGCAAGGACCTTAAATTGGCTGCCATGGATGGAGGAAGGGGCATTACGGCCTTATCTGAAGAAAAGGAAGAAAAGTGAGTTGGTGTTGTGGTCTTCTCTTTGGGCTCAATCTCCTGCTGTTTGGAGATTTCCTCCGTAGGCTCTGAAGCTCTCGATCAGCGGTTCTTAACCCATAGCCCAATTAGCACACAGCTGCAGCCCAGCTGTGTGCTAAAGGCTATGGGGCTGGGTTACTAGCTGCCTGGCTGCCCAGCACCTTGGGGTCTGGGCTGCCTGGCTGGACAGGGCACGGTGTGGCACAGTGGGGTCAGAGTCCAGAGCGGCGGGTTCCGGGTCTGCCACTCTACCAGCCCCATGTGGCGGAGTCCAGCGGGGTCTGGGGCTGCCTGCATGGCGGGGTCTGATGGGGTCTGCGGCTGCCACTCTGCCATCCCCGCATGGCGGGGTCCAGGGCTGCCGCCCAGCTGGCCCCACAGGGAAAAATCAGTCCAAGTTAATGAATAAGCTCTCGCTTCCTGTCTTTCTGACATATGACTGGCACCAAGACATTAAAAAAGCAAACCCAAAACACTGGTCTTTTGACTAAGTTTACTCTGTTACTCTATTACAGCCAGCGAATTAATCACACTTATGAATTCACAGCAGTTCTCTTGAAGTCAGGGGAGGCTCCAGACACCAGTGCAGTGGGTTGGCTGCTGTGAGGGTGGCAGTCAGGCAATGTGCCTGTGGGAGGTCCGCTGGTCCCGCAGTTTCGGTGGCAATTCGGCGGCAAGTACGCCAAAGCCACAGGACCAGCAAACCACCCACAGAAACACCGCCGAATCCGCGTGACCACGGACCGCTTGCAGGGATGCCGCCGAAGCCCGCCTGATTGCCGTGCTTGGGGCGGCAAAAAACATAGAGCCGCCCCTGCTTGAAGTGGTTGGTGTAATCATTGCAGAACACTTGCTTTTGGTAGAACAGAGAAAAATGACACAAGCAAATATATTTCAGTTATTGCATTCCTGTCTGCACCCATCCCAACATCAAGGCTCTTTGGAAAGTTAAATGCTCCAATGGACCTTCCGATCTTACTAGAACAACAAAAATACTATGTCTACAACTTCAGTTTTTCATTCACCAGAAAATAAAACTTTATAATCTTTAGAATTAACAAAAAAGTGATTTAGAATAAAAATATAATATCAAATTTTAAAAACAGGAAACATTGCACACTCAATTCTGACTTATTTACATTGTTGTTCTCAGTAAAGTAAGGCTCTCCAAAAACCATTTGTTATCAGTAAACATTGTGAACTCAATCCTTTTCTCCTTGCATATGTAGTAATTTGGGGCATTCAAGAGTTTTATCATTCACGCGAGCATGGGAATCTAGAGGGATTTCCTTTCAACACAGATGCCAAGTCAAATAAAAACAAATTTATAAACATTTGTCAGATGGTTGTGGTCTGTCAAGCCCACTATGTATTTTTGGTAATGAAACAAAACCAAGCCTGGTGCCAGTGATTTATTTTTTTAGTCATTCTATAATCTTCATAAAGTGTAAAAACACATCTGTGATGAAACAGCACATACATCCAGCATAACATTAGTACAGTCCATGTGCTGAGTGCGTATATTACCTCTTCAAAAGCTATTCATTCTCGTTTAACACCAGCCCTCTATTTCTGTCCTCCTGGTTTCATGCATTCTAGCATGAATACTAAGGACCTGATCCAAAGCCCATGGATGGGAATTCTGTCATTGACTTCAATGAGCTTTGATCGGGCCCCCTATGAGATTTCCAACACCATTTACAAGGTGTTGAATGCCCTCAGCCCCCTTGACTTAATTCTTTTCCCAACACCTTGCAGGACTGCCCCTTGCCCCTGGAGTTCATCATAACACAGAATATTACAAACTAGCTCAGACCATTTTTGAAGAAAAAGATATTAAAGATAAAGTGATGGTTAATCTTGCCAAGGTGGCCTTGCAGTGGGGTCTTCATGCTCTTACTCCTGTGGGAGCTCTTCCCCTTCTGGTGAAGGGCTAACCCCTTAGAACTCTGCTGCTGCAGCTTGGCTGATGAGTTGCTAGATGCTTCTGCCATCGCAGACACATGTTTGGGCAAAAGACTCTCACTGTGTGGAGGCAGCAGAGGTGTTGAATCTGGCACTGGGTTATCTTTTGAAATCTTATCCAAGCCACTTGCAGCTCCTCCTCCTGCACTCTCCCCTCCTTCAGACTTTGAAAAATGAGGAATGGATTCTGCTTTCTTCTCTTTTCGTTCCTTTCTTAAGATCTGAAGGTTTTCAAAGGCCAGTACCAGTTCAGTTTGTAAGGTTTCCATTTCACTGGTTGCTTTATCCCGTTGTTCCCCACAGTCTTTGAGTGAATGCTCCAAAGAGAGGAAGAATTCTTTTCCAAACCTTGACAGGGCCTCATCACCTTAAGAGATAATAGGGCAGTGAGTTAAATTACAACAGACATTTCACATCAACAGGAATAATCAGGGAGATTTATAAGTGCCAGTAGTCACATTAAAGTATAAAAGCATAAATCAGTAGTAGTTTTGACATGGCTTGGAATGTGTCAGTAAAGCTTTAAATCTCTTGTCCTGTGGATCACCTGGTTCTTTGCAACATGTGGTTCATCATTTATCTAGAAAAGCTAAGACTGACAATACAGTGTGTTAGAGAAAGTATTTCCCCCTCTACCAGAAATCAATAGTGCCTGTGTGTAGTAGTCACTAGCCTTCTGCCAAAGATGCCTGAATGCTACTCCCAAATTGGTCAGACAAATTGTTTTCAGATTATGTAAGCCACTCCCTTTCTCCCTCTCAGTAGTTGTCTAAAATTCAGATCTTGTACTCCCATTAGACTGTCAGCCCATACCTTGGTATTTCAACTAGAAAAACACTAGCCTAGAGTAGCCACAATGGAAATTATCACTGATTGTGCATGTTCTTGTTAATCCACAGTTTAGACTCAATAACGAAAAATGGTATAAGACAAAGTCAGGATTATGGAATTTCTTCCACTTATAAATTCAAGTCAAGGTGCCAGTGAGAAGTAGCACTTTTTCCTTTTATGGGTTTGTCTTTTTATTGTTATACAAATAAAATACAAAGGCACACACACTGTTATACAGTAGAACTGTGCAGAACTTTTTCCTTTTCCTCCTGGGTTTGATGCCAAGACTATTGGTTAGACACTGCAGAGTTCAAAGCTTCTAACTGATACAACAGTATATGATAGCACTGACTTTCTTTTTTAATAAGGTTATGTTTGGAAAGGTACAAAGAAAGGAAATATTTAGGAATCTACTTATTTTTTACCCCCTGCATAGAGTTGAACTTCTGCAAGATCTATAATTGTCTACTTCCTAGATCCTAGACAGAAACAATCCATCCCCTTCCATGTGTGGAGAAGAGAAAGGAGGGAGATTATAGTCAATTTAAGATCCACTTATGATCTCATCCTGCACCACCCTGTCCTACAGGCAGGATGTGGCATTTTGGGGAAGTTCTCTTCAGGTGATTTCACTGTCAATTGACAGTGGCCTCACACCTCAGTCGAATTAGGGCAATAAAAATCTAAAAGCCAGTGTAGCTTCTATGGGATAATAAATAAACCTGATGTAGGAACATAAAAGCTCCTATACCACCCCTTCCTTGCAGCCAGTGTAAGATGCATGACTGGGGCTTTCCCTCACCCTGGTGATCCTTGACTGAGGTGTGGTCTACAAGAAAGAACAGAAGACTAGAATCCAGGGACTCAAGTCTTGCTGTGTGATGTGGGATAGAGACCTCTATATTGATGCAAATATAATATTAATCAAATGGTTATATCTTATTTTTAAGTCATTACTAACTTGTTTGCACCTTTATTTAATATTAAAGAAATATCTACAAGAATGTTCTAGCCAGGATGTTTGGAAATATAAAACATATGTTTAATTTGTTTTGTTACAAAATGTTAAAGCTTATCAAAGAAATTCCAGAAGGTTTCTGCTTCTATATCCCAAGGACAAGCAAACATCAAGATGACAGACCATGTCAGACATTAAGCTGTTAAGTGGAGGCCTAATTATGTTGTATTCTTAAAAACTTTAGAGAAAAATATGTCAACATTTTTAAACTTTTATTTCTCAAGTAATGAATAATTATTTTTTAAATGTTGAAAAGACAAAAACCTTTGTAAAATGCAGACTTGCAAATACATTAGCTAAATTCAAAACTGTTAATATAATTCCTGATGTTATTGCTATGTAAATGGTAAAATGCTTTATGTACCACCTTGCTAAATTAGTGTAGGAAGTCATTTAAGTACAGACTATTTATATTACTGGGGAACTAATTACATACTGGCAGTACACACACAAACCCTAACCAATTCTGGAAGATGAGTATCATCTCTCCAAAGTCATCAACTTTAAATTATTTAAGATAAAGACTTTGTAAGAGTTATTTAATTTTAAAAGACTATTTTGAAAACTGAAAACTTTCATATAAAGAACAGGAGTGTTTGGACTTTTTAAAAAGAGAATTTTATTTCTTCTCAAACTCTAATAAAACTGAAAGATTATTTCAAACTGGATTGAATAAAAAAAGAGTTAAAACAAAGTTTAAAAGTTGTCTGCATCATTCCTGCCACAAGAAAAACAAAGGCAATTAAAGAAATGTTGCATATTCATTAAACAGAATATGTAGACATATTTAGGAACTGAAAGTGTCACCTAAGCCAACCCTAAAGGCATAAAGCCAATGAAAGGGTGACAGTGACCAGTTTACAATCTAAACAAGCCTAGAAGAGGTGTGCTTTCCTATAATCTCAGGAAAACAGAAAGAAGGGTTAAAAAAACCCTGTAAAGTGAGCTCCTCTCTCTCTCTCTCTCTCACACACACACACACACACATACCCCCTATGCAACCCTGCTCAAACACAGCATTCCACAAGCAAAGTGCCATAAACAAATTAACAAAAACAGAGAAGACTCAAGATGAAAGCAACCCAAGGAAAACCTCCCTAAGACTTCAACATGGATTGGTGAGAGGAAATTAACTAAATCAGTGCCAGGGGATTAGATTTGCAATTCTTGCAATGATTTTCCTGGAATATTAAAATGCTGTTGTAACTTAAAAGACTAACAGTTTCTCCTGAAACACCAAATGATTGGACCACATATTTGGAGAGGAGACAGGGACTAAACATTGGTAAACAGTGAAACAGTGGAAAGTAAAATTCTTAATATTCATAACTGGTGTTTCTTAAGACAGCTCTTCAAATGGCTTTTTCTAGGTAACTAATTTAAATTTGTTCTTTATTTAGTTAAGATTGCTTACTTTGCCAACTGTAAACTGGCTGATTATTTATTAATAACCAATAGGTTCCCCCCCTGCACAAAATTATTTTGCCCATTGTGACAGTACACACCATATTCTTCATGAAAATATTGTTATAATATGATTATAGCATGACCATGATATGTTTTGTGCAAGATAAGGAATGTGAGATATCATTGGAAAGGTTAAGATTTGCTGAATATGATTATTCCATTTGTATGCATGTATCATTTTTGTATCTAAAGTTAGGAATATTGACTATACATCTGTACTACAAAAGTATTTGCACCAGAATACAATCAGTCTGGCTGGCTAGCTGGGGACAAGTCAATGGACCATTAGGGAGAACGATAGGTCTTTGAAGATGCTAATCTTACACCTTCCTAGGATGCTACAAATGGCTGCTTTGACACTGCAGGGTCATATAATCATGTCACCTGGTACTGGACTCCATGATAGAATACCAGTATTTTTCTACCTGAGGGAGGGGTGACCACAATGGATAACAAAGGGTTCCCACCATATGTAAAATCTATTTAAGGCAAAAGGAGGGACATTATCAGTGGTCGTTCTTCCCTGAATCCCCACCCAGGATGACTGCTGTGAATATCTAAGCAACAAAGACAAGGGGGGAGAAGGACTGAGCCCAGGCTGGGAAGGTGTCTGGCCTGTGAAAGAAATATCTGGAGTTTTAAGCTACAAGCAGGAGCAGCTTGCCTTCAAGAATCTCTGCAATTTGCCTGAAACATTTAAAGTGAGAAATTACTACTTGTAACCAGTTTCTTTAGTCTATTAAACTTAGTTTGCGTGTTTATTTCATTTGCTAGGTAATCTGCTTTGATCTGTTTGCGATCCCTTATAATCTATCTTTTGTAGTTAATAAACTTGTTTTTCTTTTCTCTAAAACCAGTTTGTGGAATTCATAACTGGGAGCAGGAGGGGGACAAAAGCTGTTCACATCTTCCTCCACACTGAGGGAGGGGGTGAATTTAATATGCAGCGCATGACAATACAATTTTGGGTTTATACTCCAGAGGGGATGTGCACTGGATGCCAGGCAATTCCCTAGCTGAAGCCTATTCATGCAGAGCTGATTTCAGTGTCTGTGTCTTTCTGCAGCTGGGTGTGCCCCTACCTGTGTGCATGCTGGAGGATGCTTGAGGGCCTCACTCAGCAGGACAGTGTAAGGGAGCCCAGGCTGGTGGAACAGCCGGGCTCAGTGGCACCCCGGACGTGTGGGGGGGTAACCCATCACACCCATCTATAAACATTCTTAGTTGTCTAAGAGTACACTAAAGAATGGATTCACAATAATTTTGGAAAATAATAGAGACTTTGGTCTAAATTTACACACATACACAAAAATTCATGCATCCCCAGAGGTGGTTCACTCTCAAGGATGTAATCTCTGTTAAAGTTCTCCGAAGAGATGTACAGAAAAGACTGTAATGGAAGTCACCAGTTTATTTGCCCGTATTCTGACATTTGTGTTGTGTTGTTCGGGGTTTTCTTTTCCTTTCTTTAATAGTAAAATAGCCATGGTTAATAATTGTGATTATTTTGCTTGGTCTTGATATGGCATCCCCTAAGGAAAGTAAAATAATCCCTGTGACTAAATAGTGGGAGCCACACCCATGAGTTGGCACTAAGAGAAACAATTATTAAGAGCTGGCCTGCCATTTCTTGTTTCTCTAAACTAAATATTTTTAGTAATTTTTTCAATAAATTTACTCGGTGTCCAAAAATTGTAAAGTACCCCTTCCAACTGCACACTGACCTTTCAATGTCTCTATATCTCAGTATCCCCATTTGTAAAACCAGGATAATGATACTTAAATTACCTAATTCAGATGGGTGAATATAAATGTTTGTAAAGTGTTACAAATGTGTGAGCATGTAAAGTTCTGTGTAAGTGTTGAGTGGCTTTGCCATTAACATACACCTTATTTCTCTACCATTCCAGTTTCTCAGCATCTACTCTCTCAGCATTTGACTGAACGTAGATGTCTTCTTGATTACTGCAGAATCACCACTGGAGGGGCAGGCAGTACAACTGGCCACTACAACCCATATGCAGCCTCTGGCTGGGTCTACACTACCCGCCTGAATTGGCGGGTAGAAATCGACCTCTCGGGGATCGATTTATCGCGTCCCATTGGGACGCGACAATCAATCCCCGAATCGACGCGCTTACTCCACCAGCGGAGGTGGGAGTAAGCGCCGTCGACAGGAAGCCGCAAAGGTCGATCTTGCCGCTGTCCCTACAGCGGGGTAAGTCGGCTGCGATACGTCGAATTCAGCTACGCTATTCGCGTAGCTGAATTTGCATATCTTAAATCGCCCCCCCCCCCCCCATAGTGAAAGATGTAGCCTTTGTTACTTTTAGGTCCTCTTATATCACCACAGAACTGATACTTATTGCTGTTGATGCTCACTCCAGTTTGCAAATGAAAAAGGCCCAGTTAGTGCAGTTTTCTATATTTTGGGGGGAAGAGATATACATCTCCTGCTGCGAAGCCTCTGCAACAACATTCAGCTGTTGCATAGTTATCTCCAGTAGCATGACTGTTAATCTGGTGCCATTTGGGGCTAGTGAAGCCCAATAATGAAGAAGGAACCACAGTTTTTGAAGTGGACAAGATAAGACAAATGCCAGGTGCAGATCCTCTATCCTTTGCACTGTTTTGCCAATAGAAATCTAACTTAACCTGCCCAAGGACAATCACCTCAGTGATCCAGCCAGATCCTCCAGTGGCATACAGCAGATGTAAGGGCTCTTTAGCTACACATCTTCCCTGGAGCAGGGGAAAGAATGTATGCCCAGAACTCCCCAATGCAAGACCAAACATGGCCTGTGAATTCAGCTATGCATACATTACAACCTATGTTGGCATAACTTATGTCACGAGGCTAGGTCTACACTACCCGCCTGAATCGACGGGTAGAAATTGACCTCTCGGGGATTGATTTATCGCGTCCCGTCGGGACGCGACAATTGATCCCCGAATTGAGGTTCTTACTCCACCAGCGGAGGTGGGAGTAAGCGCCGTCGACAGAAAGCCGCAGAAGTCGATTTTGCCGCCGTCCTCACAGCGGGGTAAGTCGGCTGCGATACGTCGAATTCAGCTACGCTATTCACATAGCTGAATTTGCGTATCTTAAATCGACTCCCCCCTGTAGTATAGATGTACCCTCAGGGGTATGAATAAACCACCCCCCCGACATATGTTACTCTGACATAAGCGCTCGTGCGCACAGTGCTATGTTGGCAGGAGAACTTCTCCCACCGACAGCTTCTGCTGCTCCCAGAGGTGGTTTTATTATGCCGACTAGGCAACTCTCTCCCATCGGCATAGAGCGTCTTCACCAAACGCGCTGTTGCAGTGCAGCTGCATTAGCACAGCTGCACCACTGTATGTGTAGACATGTCCTAACTAACTGTGCCTTGACATCAGGTCCTTAACTGCAAAAGTCCATATGTTTGTGGATTCAAATCACAAACACTGCACTTTAAATATAGTTTTTGCCTGTGGACTTGAATTTCTTTTGACAGATTCAAATTTTTGCTAACGGAAGCTCCATCTGATACCAAAGTGAAACAGATAAAGAATTTTGAGATGGAAAACAAAGCCAAAGGTGACAAGTGTTGCTAAAATGAAAAGAAAACATGGCTTATTTGCTCTAATTTCCAATCAGTTACAATACATTACATAGCAGCCATACCAATCAGCTATTCTAGAAAGCCAAATAAAATCTAGCACTATACATAGATGAGCAAAGCTACAGTGAATGTCAGAAAGTAGAGATGGTCGGCATAACAGGGTCCCTTATTTCTTCTTGTTGAAAGAAATACTGATAAAGCCCAGCTTGAGCACTCTCTGTCAAGTCTCTTGGATGAAGTTGGCAAGGCAGAAGTTGAACACAGCTGTGGAAAGTCTTCAGAAGTGTCATGAAATGTTATAGAAAATGGTCATTAAGAGGATGCTATCCTGAAATAGAAGGCCTGGTTCCTTGTTAAGTCCCTTTTGTGCCCCATCCAACACAAGGGAATCCTCAGCCATAGGCACCGACTCCGTGGGGACTCCGGGGCTTAAGCACCCACAGAAAAAAAATAGAGGGTGCTCAGCACCCACCAGCCACAGCTGTTCAGTGGGACTGCTGCTCAGCTGCTGGCAAGAGGCGCTCTGGGAAGGGCAGAGAGCAGAGAGTGGCAGGAAGTCGGAGAGGTCTGGGGGGAGGGGACGGAGTTGGGGCAGGGCCTCGGGGTGGAATGGGCGTGGAGCACCAACCAGGAAAAATAAAAGTCAGCGCCTGTGTCCTCAGTTGATGAAAACCAGCAGCGCTATAGCGTTGTGCCACCTGCTCTCCACTCCACAATGTCCTCAGCCTCAGACCAGGGTGGAGCTATGGAGACACCTTTGTCTCTTTCACTTTCATTTGCATTGAATCTGCGCTCAGCACAGCTGAGAATCCAGTCTGAAGAATTATAAAGTCATTTTATAGCAGCCTTTCCAGACCATCATGAAAATTTACCAATCCCAGCACACAAAGTCTACTTGTCCACTCTTTACCATTATGTCAAATGATTGGAGGGTAGGGAGGGGGAATAGGTATTTGAATAGCCAGTCAAAAGATAGGCTAAACACCATGATATCTGAGCAGTTTTCTACAGAACAATTTATTTCATCTATCCACCCCAGTACTGGAGTTCATTTGATCTCTGCTCCCAACTGCACTGATACTTACTATACATATCTCTCATCTGCAAGGTGCTATTTTAAGGGTCAGGTTAGGACATTTTTGGAACATTAAAACTTAGAGCCCTAATCCTGTAATGGAGGAACACTCCTATTCCTGCACGTAGCCCACTGAAATCAATGGAGCCCCATGCAGCCAGGTGCAATCAATTTCAAGATTGGGTTTTTTGTGTATCTTTGTTTATTCTTTAGTCCTTGAGACACTGAGATGGACAGTTCTGCATTTATTTTCTAATTTGCAGAAATTAATAACTAATTGCAAGTTCTGGAAAAGATATGAAACTTTTACAGTTTATAATGTCATCAACATTTCTGCACCGCTGATGAGCTCTGAAATGTCCGATGTTCAATAAAAATCTAGATGCCAAGGGGGTCTCAAACCAATTCTAAACTAATCTATGTTTCTGCCTGCTACACAAGTGCAAAACTTCCAGGCAATAAGTCAATTTTGCTGTCAGTATATCCTGAAAAACAAGGTGTCATTCCAGGTTCTTTTTGTTTTTATAACAATGGCCTTCACAAAATCTAGTCTTTATGCCTCTGACATATAGCAGTGCTGTTACTATTTATGAAATGTGGCATATAGCACTAAGTATAATTTTACCTCCTGTTATAAAAATGTAGTAACAATAATAAACTAAAGAATAAAAAGTCATATCCTGTGCTCCTTACTCAGTTTTTAATTAGGCAAACTCCTCAACAATTGAGTATGAACTTCCAGATTTGGCGCAATAAAAGTGAGGATATAGATTTACCGTAGTCTTGAAAAAAATGCCACAGTTTAAATGTGGACACAGTCATCTGACAAACTCAAAATGAGACACTCGTTGTTAAAGCTGACTTGAGTGTTCTCCCTCTAATGCTGCTTTCCCACACTTTATTCAAATATAATTGAATGTTCATGTTAGAATTCTTACAAGAAAGGAACCAAACAGCTGCCAGGTTTTTTTTTAGAAATAACAATACATGGCCTTGATGTAAAACAAAAGAGTGCAAAGCTGTATTACACTGAGAACTTCAGGGTGTTGATCAGTTTTAACTTTTCTGCCAATTACAGAGTTTCTGGTGTGGAAAAAAATCTACTGTTATTTCACCTTTTCTTTTGGAAGGTAAGTGTAGATGAAGTTAGGTAGAGAAGAGCTCAGTTGCAGGATGGTGTAATTTGTGTGTTTTAGAAGAAAGGGTTTTTTTGTGTTTTTATTTTTTTTCCCCTGATGTATTTACTCATGAACCTTTTGTTTAGATGCAGTATCTGGTTTTCACTGAGAACATCTTGGACCCTGAGTTGAGTAAGACACAAAGGAACAAAATGACTTGCCTTTTGACACACAAATCCTGCTTGTGCTATGAATGTGTAACCTGTTACTAGCATGGGTCACCCTAAATATTTTGTGTTGGCACACAATGTTATTAAAACTCGCTTAGTGACCATGGCAAGCTAACAGTATTTCACCGAGGCCCATGCCTATCTTCCATAAACAGTTCAGCTCACTAGGTTTTCCAGCGAGAACAGGACCCACTTTTAACTGGTTTGGCCAGTCCCACTTCCTCCACGCTCTCTATGCGAAGGACATCCCAGAGTGCATTGTCCCAGTGTTGCTATGTGCATGTCTTCTGGATATTCTATTCCCTATTACAGCAGTATGGGATAGTTTTCATGATATTCTCAGAATGCATTGATACAAATACAATTAACCATTGTGATAAGTGTGGATATATAAACATGATTGTGATGTCAGAAAAGCATTTGTGTGGACACAAAGTGAACCATATTACTTGCAGGTGGTTAAGATGACCTTGTCTCTAAACAGTTATGAAGTCAGTGTTAACATCCTGTACACATGACTTGTTCTATATTTGAGCCAGTAGTTCAGGCCAAATTGTCACAGCTCCAAGTCCTTCAGATCTAATCATATGACTTCTTTCACAGCTCTCTGTTAAAAATAGACTTCAGAAACCTATCTGGAAAAAAAACTATTAGTGCCTAATATTTTCCAGTTTGTTACTATGATAGTGTAAATGTGAATTAATGAGGTTTATTTCTGAGTTTGCATTTACTACCATGTTATGACAGATAATGATGAGGTCTTAGTATTGCAATTAGACCCAAATTCTTGCCCAGCACATATCCCAAGCAACCATTCTCTGCACTGGGAAGAACCACGGGGCTTGGCTGAAAAACATCCTTCTTCCCAGGCAACTCTGAAGCTACTATTGCAGCCTCATGGCTGCTGTAGCCACCATATTCATGGCTGATCTCCACCCTCTATACACACACACACACACACCCCTCTCCCTCCTCAGCTCTATACCACCCTGTAAGCTGGAACCTAGGGAGCCTCCAAGGGAACTTATTCATAGTATGTAGAAGCCACAGATCTCCTGCGCATGCTCCAAGAATCTTCTCTCCAATTAACCTCTGTGCAGGCATGTGGGATTGGTGAAACAACCTGATCCTTAATGTATTCATTTACAAAGACTGACAAATTATATCAATGTCTATTTGGCTTTCAGTGAAATCAGTGAAGATCGCTGTACAGGCCAAATTTATTGCTTTATTTTGCCATCCAATACTCAGGAGTGTGCATTGGATAGAATTATATCCTGCAATTATAATGCACACATCTATATTTGATGGGAGTGACTGAGCCCTTTGTGTATATGCATGAGCTACTTTTACTATTATATTAAAGGGTATAAATAAATTGCTTATTTTGGGGAAAATGACTAATTTACTACAGCTTGGTTCAATCTTCACTTGCTTTCCGATTACACTACACAAGCATCAATATATTATCTTCTAATAGCAAAACAAGTGACTAGTAGCCTTTATAACATGTACTACAGATATGAACCTGAAAAGTGTGTTTTCTGATTTTGCCTTTGAGTCTCATATTGTAGGTTACAAGAATCAGTGGCTAGATCTTCAGGACTAAATCCTCAGCTATGTTGAGGGTGGGAGTTAAGAGATGGGGGAAAGCAAATAAGACTCTCTAAGCCACGCTTTCACCTCTGACCAACTTGGGGCTGGCCAGGAGCCAAATAAGCCCCAGCACAAGTTAAGGCAGATACTCGCAGCTTTTAACTGATTCCAGGTGGAACACATGCACACCCTCCATCCTCAGCCTGACCCAGAAAGTCCCCTGCAGAGAAAGAAGCATGGGTAGCGATGCCAACTTCAAGGCACTGGGAGAGTCTTCTAGGACAGCTTTAAATCCCCTTTGTAAAGGAGCACAAAGGGGATGTGTCCTGGGCTGAAGAGTCAGTCCTCAGACCCTGAAGCTACTGCAAAGTAAGCATTCATTGTCTAGATTTGTAGTTCTTTTCCTGCTGTAAACTATATTAACCCAAACTGTAATAGCTGTGTATGCTCAGTCAACCTGAATCTTTATCTTCCTCCCAGTAGTCTGATCACAAACTGAGAGATGAAAAGATTAGAAAATGCATAAAATTATTTCATGCTTGGAGGATTTTCCAAAATGGATTTAATAGGTCCCAATTTAGATAACTGAAGAATTATGGTAAAACTTTAAAACATATTAACAAATCTGTCAATACATACTTGCTACTACGTAAGCAAAAAAATACCCAATAATGTAATCTGCAAGTATTTATTGAGCATACTGTAAAATATGCAGAATTCATGCAGTTGTCTTTGCAGTCATAATAAATAATACAACTTCACGTAAAAAGCACCTTTCATCTGCGAACCTCAGAGCTACAAAAGAGCACGATCGGTGGCTAATGGGAAAAGTGAAGCATAGAAAAGTCCAGTAACTGGCTAAACGTCCCACTGAGTCAATGGCAGCATTGAGACTAGATCCTAGGTCTCCTGGCTCTTACTCTCATGCTCAAACCACTAAAACAACACTGCTCCACCAATGAAAAATTACTGTTTTCCCCTCTTTGCTCTGAATAATGTTTACATGCACTAAATTAATTTTAAAAGTGCCATAGTGACACAACACTGCCTGCCTCCATCACTGACCTTTGTTCTTTCTGCCATCTTGCCCCTCATGCTTGGGAGGAGCTCCCAGTAAACATCCACAAAGCTACCACACCATGCTCCCTCAAATCCCTCCTTCAACTCTCCTTTGCTGTGATGTCTACAAAAAACTTGATAACAGCCAGTGTCACATGACCAGCATGTGGGTGGCTGGAGCAGGAGTCAGGCCCAGTGGTCAGAACAGATGTCAGACCTAGTGGTTAGAACAGGAGTCAGTAGCCAGGAATTGGAGCCCAGGGTCACAGCAGGAGTCAGAGCCCAGGGTCAGAACTGGAGTCAAAAGGCCCGATGCCAGAGCCAAGGGTCAGAGCTGAAGTCAGTGGTCAGGAGTCAGAGCCGATGGTTAGAACTGGGTTACCTGGAGTGAGACAAAGCAGGGACAAGGCTGGGTCCAAGGCAGGGGCAAGGCTGGGAACAAGCAAGAGCAGGAGATATTTCAGCTGTGGGCGAATGTTTTGAGCAGCCACTGAACTGTTGTTGGGTTTAGGAACTGGTCTGCTGACTCTTCCAATCAATCAGGCAGTGTAGCCAACCAGTTAGATCAGTGGTACACAGAGTTATTTGCCTAGTTTTACAACAGGCTACATAAAAAGCACTAGCGAAGGCAGTACAAACTGAAATTTCATACAATGACTTGTTTATACTGCGCTATTTACTATACATTGAAATGTAAGTACAATATTTATATTCCTACTGATTTATTTTATAATTATATGGTGAAGATGAGAAAGTAAACAATTCCAGTAATAGTGTGCTGTGACACTTTTGTATTTTTATGTCTGATTTTGTAAGCAAGTCGTTTTTAAGTGAGATGAAACTTGGGGGTACGCAAGATAAATCAGACTCCCGAAGGGGTACAGTAGCCCGGAAGGATTGAGGGCCACTGAGATAGACTACTACAGGCCAGCTGCGCTCATTAGGTTGCCCAGCTACTGGATCTGCTGCAGGCCCTGACTCCTGACAGCTAGTACGCTGGTGTGCAGAGAGCACTGCTAACCTATCATGCCTCACTGTCTCCTTGTAACAAGCGCCTCCCTTGATTGGTCTGTATCCATCTTTTTTCTTATGCTTGGATTGTAAGCTCTTTTGGGTGGGGGACTGTCTCTTTGTTCTATTTGTACAGCACCAAGCACAGTGGGGTCCTAGTCCATGAGTGGAGTTCCCAGGCACCATGGTAGGCATAAAGATAACTACAACTACCACGACCAATGTGGCTCAATATTATTTGTATTGAGAGATTGGTAAAGCCAATCTCTAACAGCAAGAAGATAGTATCAGAGGGGTAGCCGTGTTAGTCTGAATCTGTAAAAAGCAACAGAGGGTCCTGTGGCACTTTTGAGACTAACAGAAGTATTGGGAGCATAAGCTTTCATGGGTAAGAACCTCACTTCTTCAGATGCAAGTCTGAAGAAGTGAGGTTCTTACCCACAAAAGCTTATGCTCCCAATACTTCTGTTAGTCTCAAAGGTGCCACAGGACCCTCTGTTGCCTTTTAGCAAGAAGATAGTTCAGTTTCTTTGCCCATTGAGCCCTTGGCTTCTGGACTAAGCTAGTCAACAAGCTACCAGATCACTAGAGATGGATACTTGTCTTCTAGGAACTGAGACTATCAACTTACTTCATGTGTGCCACCAGAAGTACATCAACTCACTGTTTCTAGGTAGGTCTACAAATGTTCGAGTTTATTAGAATACCAGGATTACATGAAAATTGGAGTGCAATTGCTTTAGAAACATATACAAGCCTCATTTTATTTATGTATTATGAATGCAACTACAGCTTATTAGAGCTGTTCAATGCAGGGAGCACATTTCACCTGTGATAGCACTGGCTAAAGGCAGACACAGTGTGAGTAGGCACTCCCGAAGTTTACCCAGCACAACAATCCTGAATATTAATATAATCACCAAGCATCTCCAGATGCCAGTAATTTATACTGTATTGTAACAGTCACCTTCAAATCTTCCTACTATAAGTAATACTGAAAATATGGTATAGAGAAATTTAAGTAATGCCCAAACTGAGGCAACTGTATTGATTTATTAATAGCCAATCAGCAAGTTTTTAAGGTAATTATTGTAAATCATATGAGAGATTTTTGACATGAACGAACAAACAAACAAACAAAATATGTTTTTACTAACGATTTAAACAGATTTGTGCCCAGGTATTCAAAGACTAAAGTCTAGAATGATATTCCACTGAATCATCTAGCCCAATCATCTAGCCCTTGAATAAAATGTACTGGCACTTGACTATTATGTTCTACACTGTAAAGTGCATATATGAAAGTAATTAACCACTAAAATATGTTTTTTAAAAACACCCTCAAAGTCATATATGGTAGTTTTGTTAAATGATAAAGACAAAAGGCTGCATTTAATTGTTCTGTGCTACTAAAATGTGTCAAGACACAGATAATTTTACACACATTGTTTAATCATGACATCTGAAAATAGTTGCCTATCCTGGTATTCAGCATCTGTAGGAAGGTTCAAGTGAAGCACTACTCTCATGAGCTGCTGGTGGCAGATGAAAGAGTAAAAAGTGTTTCTCAGAGCAGCAGTCGGGAGGATTTTATAAAACTCCTCAGGACTGGCCTACTCTGCTCCATTTACGTCACTGGGATAACTCCCACTGATTTCAAAGAGAGCCGAATTGGACCAACGCTGAGCACATTGGAAAATCCCACCAAAAGTGTGCAATAATCAACAGTAGTATCCCATAGCTAACATAGTAAAGGGTCAAAAACAGAACCAAAGTAATCTAACCCTGAATTGTGAACTTCTGCTATTTACATGTAATATACCCTGAAAGTCACAAAATTTACTATTTCTCTCCCATAAATTAAAAGAAACCTGAACTTATGTCCAAATATTACTATTTTTAACTACTTTTTATTGCCATAAAAACTGTAACTTGTACCTTTAAGGCACATACCTAGAAAACTAGGAAATATTTAAATTTTTGCTCTCATTTGTTCTAGAAGTTCAAAGCTTAATGCTCTGTATGGTAACTGCAACCTGAAATCATCCTTGTAATGTAGTAAAGCATGATAATGTTTTTCAGTCACTGAGATAAGATATCTTTAGTTCTAGTAATAAACAAATCAAAACTTCAAGGGCATTATTTCGATCTCAGTTACACTAGTGTAAATCTAGAGTAACTCTCTTGAAGTCAATGGACTGGAAAGATTTAATGTAAATGCGATTGGAATCTGGCCCCAGGTGTTTAATTATTTTAACAATAGGATTCCATTTTTCAGATTTTATTAATTCTAATTGCAGTCTCTTAAAGCAGCTGAGATTTTTTAAGGAGATTAATGCACTAATCTCCAGATGATGGGGCTCAATGCCAAATTCCCAGTATAATATATTTGGTGGTCTTACCCTACAGCCTGATCCTGCATACACTTATGCACATGAGTGATTTAACCCATGTGATAAGTCCATGGAACAACTCCTGTAGATTAATCATTCACACCTAGGTCTAAATCTTTGCAAGATCAGGCACCCAGTCCTTAGCTAATATTTACCCACAATGCAAAAAGAGTTAAGAGCCATAGCACAGAAGAGGACCTCAAATGGCATGTCAGGAGTACTGTATGTCAGAATTGAGGTACTATGGCTGAACCATGTGGGGGAAAGCTTGAATATTACAAGTACTTGCATTATACATCATAGATTTTAAGGCCAGAAGGGACCATTATGATCATCTAGTCTGATCTCTAGCATAACACAGGCCAAAGAACCTAACCCAATAATTCCTACATCAAGTCCATAACTTCTGTTTGAGCTAAAGCATCTCTTTTAGAAAGCCATCCTGTCTTGATCTAAAGACGGCAAATGATGGAGAATCTACTACATCCCTAAATACTTGGGCCTCCATCCAATGTTATCAGCTTCTTAATTTCATGGTCATTGAAATTCACTACAAATATACACATAATGAAAAAGAAAACATTCAATCCTTCAGAGTTTTAGTACAATTTTAATAAAGCTATAAACAACAGGGAAGACTAAACAGTAAAGCAATGGTGAGCTAAATACTGCTCACATTTGCACCACTGTAAATCTGGAATAACTTCACTAACATTAGTGCAGCTACTCTGGATTTTATCCCATGTAACTGAGGTCAGAATATACTATGACTTTAGTCTATAAGAACGCACAGAGGAATTACTTTCCTTCCAAAACATATAACTTGTTTTTACAGACTCAGGAATACTGAAAACAGCTATTTTTTTTTCTCATTTCTTGCTGTCTTAAATTGAACAAATAAAAATTATTACCTTTGTGCTGCTGATTCTTTGATGGAGTCAAAGTGTCAACTGTATCTTGGATCTATTTGGCATTGTTTTTAAAAGCAGTGAGAAAATCCCTTAAAGCAACCTCTGAAGCTTCCGCTTTAAGGTTTATGTAAGAAGAAAGAACATCTGCAAAGAAAGTGGGGTGGGGGAGAGACAGAGAGAGGAACAGGCATGTTATCTAGTGTACTCTGGAGAGCAAGCCCAGTTCTGACAGCTGAAATACTACAACAGTACAGGGGGAAAAAATCGTTCTACACTTCCTACAAGGAAGTCCAGATATATAGTACACTTATGTTTCTATGTATGTACATATGAACACAGAATGGCTGCAAAATGATGAGAAAGTTTATCCCATAAGCATGGTGAGTATCGCTTAGGATTGAAAATTCCACCTTGATTCATTAGCACAAACTATGCCAATTTACATGGGATGAGGTGCTGAATTTTTGCATAAAAGTAGCTGAATTTTTTTAAAATAGAGACACCTTTAGAGAATGAACAGCATTTGCAGTATTGCATTTTTATTTTTTTATTAACTAAAGTAGAAATCAGGCTGTCAACACTCCATTTTAAATTTGTCTATTTATATCTCGTATTGAGTCAGTAATGTCGTTACCTACAACATTCTACCACTCTCTGAGTACCTCTCCCAGACCTGAAGAAGAGCTCTGGCTCGAAAGCATGTCTCTTTCACCAGCAGTAGTTGGTCCAGTAAAAGATATTACCTCACCCACCTTGTGTCTCTAAATTATTTACTACTATTTTTTTTTTAAGATCACATTTGTAACTAGTATATAATGACCATATGGTTGTGGACTTTTCTATGCTAAAATTGAAAGGAAAAAGAAAAGAGACAGAACAGACTTGTATATTTGCATTCCTTTGTTGTGATATGGGCTGTAATGATTTTTTATTAATTTAAATGTCTTCATCATTGCATTAGATTTTAGTTTGTTTTGTACTCTTCGTGAAAACTTAATAAAGAAAATATGAAAAAACCCACACTAGAGTTCCTACTGCATATGTAGCATGGATTTTTACATATATTTATTTCCCAAGAAATTTTTTTAATAAAAAGTAATAAACACATTCTTATTTTCCTTATGAATGCCATATTATATTGTTATATTATTATGTATTTTGTGTAAGGAATTTTGAATTTTTGAGTCTACAAGTGTGCATACAAAATCCAATATACGCATGAAAGGATTATTTAAAATCCAGGAAAGAAAAAACGGTGCTAGGTGGGATTGGTGCTGATTGTAAATTACAGCTTTGCAGATCTTTTATTTAATGCTTATCAGTATTTTCCAACTGGTTTCACTTTGTGCTGCTGGAAATACCACAAAAACACACACTAACCTTGTAGCGGTGAACATAGAACTGACAACATTCTCTTGAAAAGTGTGGTAGGCTTGCTTTATCCCCTCAAAAACAGCTTCAGTGTACTTAACTTGGAGGTTGTACATGCTTCTATGGAAATTGAGTTCAGCTTGCAGAGCATGTATCTAGAAGACAAAATAGATATAAAACATAAGGATGGTTAGCTACAGTAACTACCACTATTCACATCCTATGCAGAGGTCACATTCAAAATTTTCTTCTGTTTTGAGAGACATTACCAGTCCCAGAATGATTCCCCATTTTAAGTATAGACAATCGCTCTCAGATTGGCAGAATCTTTCGAAGTAGAGGAATCTTCTAAAGTGTGAATAGACTGGGAATTGGAATTTCCATCCTTTGGGAAATTTCACATTTCTGATTTGTTTGGTTGTTTGTTCTGATTTGGAAGAAGCTGGAAATCCAGATTTTTCCAGGGAACAGACATTTTTGAAAAGTTCAATTTCAGAAGAACCAAAACAGATTTTTTTGAAAATTCTGCACTAGCAAACCAAGCAGCCCAGGAAGCATATTTGCAGCTTAAATACACCTTTAAAATACTGAATTGCAAGCAGTGCAGTTCAGCACAGAAATCTTTTAGGGCCTGATCCAGTGTGCCATTGAAGTCAATAGGGAATCTTTCCATTGATTTCAATGGGCTATGGCTCAGATCCTTAAAGAATTATTATAAATGAAATTCTAGCAAAATCTCTGTGAGCATTGAGAAATAGATGGTTTCTGGTGACCACATTTTTTTTTCTTTCAACACCATAATTTTTTTAAGTGTTGTGAGGAAATAAAAAAATATGTCAACACAAAGCTGATATAAAACATTACAAATATTTTCCATTACTTCAGTGTGTTAAAAATAATAAAATCCATAAAATATGGATGGTCTTAGTTTCTGAGTAATACTGATATGCAGAAACAGTTTTCTCAGCCCAGCTGGAGAGTTCCCCCTGAAGTGAGCAGAAAATTGGATGTGGAAATATTCCACTCTCCACTTGGCATTTCAGAGGGAGAAGTTATAGCTGAAAGCCACAGTAAGGAATCAGATTCTAGTAAAGAAAAGGTAGTTTGGCATTATTAATTACTATTGTCATGACTTATTTGTTAAGCACCAAGATGTACATGGTACTATACAAATCAGTCCCTGCCCTCAAAGATCTTGCAATCTAAAAAAGAGAAACAGAGAAGATTAAGAAGGATGGAAAATTCGGAGGAGAAATGGCGCTTTTTTAAAAAAAATATATTGTTAACTAATTTGGATTAGTGCTGTAAATTCATGCAGTAACAGGTAACAATCAGGAAAAAGGGTGGCAACTTTACTATGGAAAAAAAAATGAGCTCTCTTTCATTGCTAACTCGGTGAGTCTGGATAGCCCATAGGGATTGACACAAAAACTGATGGCCTCTAGAAAACACGATACTTTGCCTACATCTCTGTTCATTTGAAGTGTGCAGAAAAGAACCATCCTCCAAAATAGTCCAGTCTTAGACCTTAGATCAAACATTTCCAAGACTAGTAAGCTGTACTGGAAGAAAAATGCAGAGCAGAACTACAGGAAACCCAAGGAAGTTGTCATCAACATAATGTAACAACTGTCATATCCAAATGTTAGTCAGGTAACAGAGTAGTGCCTAGAAATGCAATGAGTAATATCCTGGACCCACTGAAGTCAATAGTAAAACTCCCATTGACTTCAATGGGGCTTCTATATTCCTAGTAACTGAAATGACAGTCTGCAAAATGCTTTCTCAACACAATGGCCTTTCTGTGGGCTCCTCTTCATGAATGATACGGCTGTCTGAACAGTTATGAAGACTTACATTAACTTCATCAAAAATAAAGAGGCAAAAACCTGTAACTAGTAATGTCCTAGTAATTGGTCCCTTTGGCAGGCCTGATAATATGAAACTCTCATATAATGAGAGTAACCCTCTTATCCATCCTGATAGCATTAGACCTCTTTGGATTGGAGAATCCAACAAAACAGAAACCCAAAACTGAACTATATTCTAGGCTCGGAGAACCTGATGTCCATCTTTCAAAATGTACCATATGAACTGATATTGCCAGTGAGCCTGGGTAGAGATAGGAGACAGGAAAAACTACCTACACTTAGTTGTCAAATGCTTCTAATCACAGCTAATTAAAATTTGAACAAACAGCTCTTTCCTGAGCACCTAGCACTTAGTAATAGTAAAGTAGAGAAGGACCTGATATAGCATAACTTTCCCAACAGGGTTACCTAAGAGAGAGAGAGATTTAGCCTTTACTCTTTCCCCCCCATTCTTTGGTTCTGACATTCTTACAGTGACTACAGTCCTATGCCATATGGAGACCAGGCCTATCATGACAACATGATCAGTGGAAGATGCTTAAAAGAAAGTGACTCTTAGGCCTTGGCTACACTTACCAGCTAGTTCGACGGCTGGAAATCGAAGTTCTGGGTTCGACTTATCGCGTCTAGTCTGGACGCGATAAGTCGAACCCGGAAGTGCTTGCCGTCGACTGCGGTACTCCAGCTCGGCGAGAGGAGTACCGCGGAGTTGACGGGGGAGCCTGCCTGCCGCGTGTGGACCAAGGTAAGTTCGAACTAAGGTACTTCGACTTCAGCTACGTTATTCACGTAGCTGAAGTTGCGTACCTTAGTTCGAATTGGGGGGGGTAGTGTAGACCAAGCCTTAAAGGAGTAAGACCTATGGACAATTGGACTCTCATTCTCAGACTCCAAATACAGATCTAAAATCACTTCGCTGAAGTGATGCTCAAGAAAGGACTGAGTGCTTTCAGGGAACCTTGTTTTGAAAACTGGACCGTTGTTGATGTTTCTTGATTCTTTCATGGCTTTCATGGTCTTTGAAACAGACAAGATTGTATGAACAAAGGAAATTATTGGAAGAACCTGGTAAAGATCTTCTATGGACAACCTAATTTCCCCATGACCTGAGAGAAGACTGAATTTGGATGGGGACAGCGTCATTCATTTGGTTCATCTTAGCACTATATGCAATGAGAATGTGCATAATTTCTTTTTTTTTATGTAATTTTTATTTTATGTTCTAGGCTATGGGCCTAACCAGTTAGTACTGCCTTCATACTCTAGGGTTTGGCATTCCTTGAAGTGTAATAAGTTATTCTCATTGGTCTGTAGCTTAGAGCCTGACATTTTCTTTGCTCGTTTCCATCCCTGTAAGTGGAAAATTCATCCAACAACTAGATCTCCTGCTCTGCTCCAGTCTTCCAGCCTGACCTCTGCCAAGATGATGGGCCTTTATCCATCAGAGCAAACTCCTACCTCAAAAGACAGCAACCACAGCCACCCATCAACCGCTTAACTTCTTGATCAGCCTTTTATAAGTGGGAGACTGGAATAGCTGTGCTGAAAAAGCAGAGATCACAACTGTTTTCACCTTATCGTTCTTTGACTTACAGTTTTTGTGGCTATTGCATCCCATATTTCTATTACAATAGTCTGCCAATAAAATTCTTCATTAAAGCACATGGAGGATCTCCCTCACTTCCACTCCCCTTCTCTTAAATATAGGAAGTTTACATAAAGTTACCCCCAACCAATATTTCCATTAAACTTGAAAAAGTGGTTGATTTTAGGATCACATTGTGAGTGTGTAAGCACTGCCCATTACCTTACCTGCCTCATCTTCCCACCTCCAAACAGTTTGCTGGTTCCCTTTTCCCCATTTGCAGGACATAAGAACGACCGTATTGGGTCAGAACAAAGGTCCATCAAACCCAGTATCCTGTCTTCCAACAGCTGCCAATGCCAGGTGCCCCAGAGGGAATGAACAGAACACGTAATCATCAAGTGATCCATCCCCTGTCACCCATTCCCAGCTTCTGGCAAACAGAGAGCAGGGACACCATCCCTGCCATCCTGGCTAATAGCCATTGATGGACCTATCCTCCATAAATTTATCCAGATTTTTTTTAAACCCTATTATAGTCTTGGCCTTCACAACATCCTCTGGCAAAGAGTTCCACAGGTTGACTGTGCATTGTGTGAAGAAATACTTCCTTTTGTTTGTTTTAAACCTGTTACCTATTAACTATCTGCGTTCCCAAGCTAGATCTTTAGGAGATAACGTATAAGATGGGAATGGTGTGAAAATATCTTTGATGTTAGGTTCAAGAGTGACCTAAAGATGCTGCATAGCTATCCCAAATTAACTGCGGTTTAGAACACTGATGTTAGGGAAGGAATCTTTGTGACATGATAAGTGGCATTACAAAGCCCTGAGAAGACCATAATTTAATTGTTCTGAAAGTTCCATTTTACTGAAAAGTTTTATCCATTTTTGTTTTGTTTTTTAAGACTGGTCTGGTCTCAAAGGTTGAATAAACTGTTATTATGGATGCCAGTTTGGTTACTGAAATTACAACTAAAACTGCAAGAGGAGAAATGTGGGGACATAACCTAAATTTACTTTTATTCAGTTAATATGCAAATGTTCTCTTCTTTCTTCATCTTTACCTTATTGTCAACATTTAAATTTGGTTGGCCCTACCTCTGCACAGAAAACTGTGTTAGTGAAAGATCTGAATGACATGCACTTTGAAAACTTATGTTGATTACTAAGGAGCTATATCTTGAAAGAAAACATTTGTCTTTAATCAAGAAAAATATTTATCTTTTGGAACAATTTCAATTTCCAGCCCTGAAGAATCCCAATCTTACTCTACGGGGAGGCCAGATTGAGAGACTGTTGCATACAAGAGAGATCCAGTAAACCTGCCAAACGTCTGGTGAAGAGACCCAGAGGAATACTAGGCCAGATCAAGAAATGTCCTGCTAGTTCGCTGATGAGACAGAGATAACTTAAACAACTGATTGAGAGACAAAGATGTAAGAAGACAAGACCATAACCAGAGGCCAATTACTTAGGAATAGGGAGACCCCAGCTCCACTTGGAACAACAGCATCCACAAATCTATGTCCGAAACATGCCTGAATGTATTATGGGAGAAAATGGCTCCTTTATTAAAATCCTTTGCAAAAGTGTTTGGTGTTTTCTAATGAAGGATTTACAAATGAATTACTAGGCATATTCTTAATAAACCTTGTTAAAACAATTTCATGGGTTATTTTAATTTGCCAAAGAAAAATCCCTGCAAACATGAGCCAATAGAAATTTTCCAAATTTTGATTTTTCTGATAAAAAACAGATGACATACTATAGAGCCAGCCAGAATTTTTCAAAATTCTGACAAAAAGAGACTTTTTTGCCATAATTGTTCCCCTTTTCTGACCACTAAAATCTGATGTACAAAATGAAAACTTTTGTCTCACTGTTTTATAAAGTATGTTTTGTAACGTCTACACATACTCAGCTGAATACTTACTACTACTACTACTGTTTTCTTGTGTTTATATTTAACAGAACATATAAAAGCCCTTGTTTGTACTCATTGCGTCTTAGCTAAAAAACATTGGCTCAGGAGCACAGCTTTTTTTTTTTAAAGAGTAAAATAGCAACTGAAGCTGAAATGGGAATGTGCATTTGAAATTTCAGATGTTTTTCTGATTAACCTTTCCCCCTTTCTTTCTTTTGTATATTAACCAATAAATATGATCCCTCTAACATTTTTGTTACCATCTGTGCCTGATTTATGGTTTATAGTCTTCCCTCTGTTCTAGGCTGTACTTTTGTTGCTTTCCCCCACCTTAGAGAGGGAGCTAATCTGCAAACATTAGGAGATGAGGGATGGGTGGGGTGAGGGTAGACAGTGATATCCCAACTCCTAAAGGATTGCTGCCATGAAGAAAAAGGTTTGGCATTGTCATGGAGGAACCAGTCCTCTTTATAAATGTATCTACACAGCTAAAGGGTCATTTTCTCTGTCTCCTCCATAATGCCACAAACCCCTCTCCATGATGAGGAAAATGTGTCAGTTCTCTTGTAGGTTTGCCACGCATCCAGGTTTTCCCAGGATGATCCCTTTTTGAGGTAGCTGTCCCGGGAAATCTGTAAGGGTGCTCAGTAGATACTGTTAGCTCTCCACTTTTGTGGGCTGAGGATCATCCAGGATATCCCTTTTTTGGGGGGGGGGGTACCTCATAGGTGGCAACCCTACTCAAACGCCACTGAGACTCCAGATTTTATTTTCCAACCTCAGGTTTCTGGAGAGTGAACAAACCTATGTGATTCCCTGTGGGGTTACCTAGAGAATAAGTTAATAAAACCCAAGAGCCATATTATTGAACTCTTAGGAGGTATAGCAGAGCTTTTATATCTTATATTCACCACAGAGAATTCCTCCAACCCATTGCAGTAACCCCACTTGACCTCCTCTGGGATGCTCCTCTACACCATGTCATCAGAGCAGGACTCAACCCCTGCCTACAACCTTTCCCTAATACTGCACCAGTGCCCTGCATTTGCCCCATGCACCTTCTTAGGCCTTCCCTGCCTCCTACAATGCCCACTTCATACATTCTCTTCCTGCCTTTCCTAGAGCCCTTCCTCCTACTCCCATTCCACGACTGGAAAGTATGACTCTGTGCCATAGAGTTTCCTCCGAGTTTGCAACCCTGTCTTTGCCCCTCCCCCTTTATGCACATACAACTCTGCCCAGAGTGCTTCTATGCTGTGGCACAACACATGAGGAGTCAGGACTGAGGCATTTCTCAGCCTGGTCCAAAATCAGGCAAAACAGTAAAGAATGGCTTTCATCTACCTGGTGTAAAACCAAACACTTCTTTACTAAGAAAGCCTCTGTACCTCTTGTAAGCAGTATAGCAACTGGCTTTTTCTGGGAAGGCAGGATGGTCAATTTCCCAGTTCTTCCTGGGCCCCTCCTGACCCTATTTTTCCCGAGATTGGGAGGGGAGAGAGAGCTCTTTTGTCGCCTCCTCTTTCTAGCTCTGCTCTAATGAAACACATTGTTAGGGCCATCCCTGACTACCTTAAAGTGTAAACTATGTACATCCCCATCAGAAGCTCTGTTAATATATTCACAATTTCTCCACTAACCCGCTCTCTCTCACAAAACACAACAATAAATTAAACTGCACTCCTCCCTAGTAAAGTCAACAGCGCAAATGTGAAATTTTGGAGTGTTTAGTCTAAACTATTGAGTTTTGAGGAGCCAAAAATAGATTTTAAAAAAAATAACATTAAGAAATTATGTCTTGATTTTTTCCAAATGTCAGAAAAATACCGCTGTGGGATGCAATGTGGCATGGGAAGTTTCTGGGGAGCATATTTCTTTTGGGGGATGATGACTGGGAGAGGAGGCTGCTTAATAATCAGGCCTAAAGTGAAAAGTTGGCTTCATCCTTTACTCTGGAGTGGCTACCACTCTCACAACTCTAAAACTGCTTTTCCAACAGTGTCATATTAAGTGAATATACATGAACCACCCAAAAGGAATTTTATATGCAATACATTTCAGTTTGAGAGACACTGTTCAAAACATCAAGCCCAAGTGTTTCTGGAGAGTTGTACATCTGGATTGTTATTTTTTCCTACTGTTTCTTGTTAGTAATAGAGTATTCTGTTACATAATTCAATGTCAAAATATTGACTATTTTATTATTATTTATATAGCATCATAAATAATAAAGGCAATAATAATTGCTGGGGAGGTTGACTAGGAGGTGGAATCTCCATCATTGGAGATTTTTAAGAGCAGATTAGACAAACACCTGTCAGGAATGCTCTAGATAATTAGTCCTACCTGGAGTGCAGGGGACTGGACTAGATGACCTCTTGAGGTCCCTTCCAGTTCTATGATTCTATAAGTATAGTGGCACTGAACACAAGCAGGCCAAATAATAAAGTTCATCCCCCACATAGTTTGTAATCTAAAGGAATGGGCAGATCCAACATATAAATGAGATGTAGTCCTCATAGTCCAAATATCTTGCTACTTATTTTTATCATGTTTTTATTGTGAGGAAGGTGGGGAATGTGCATATCTGGCATCTGAGTATAACTCCCACTCTTCTAGAAATGTGCTCCAGACATGCTTCTATACAATGCTAATCTAACTCTCCTCCATATACTGAGGCATCAATTATACCACATCCCCACACGAGTCCAAGGACTAGGATCTGATCAGGTTTGTTTTGGCATTCAGAAATACTGATCGGATGCATTCATGAGAAAGTGTATGTAGTTTTCTTCCTACAGTAAAATCATTCTTGTAACAAATGATTTCAGCAAAACATGTTTTGCAATAACTGGTTTAAGAACAAAGAATATGAAATAATCTTTTAAAATGTTTTGAATTACACATTTAGACCTCAGGTCAGGACAGCAACCCCATTTAGGGAAGGTGCCTAACTTTAAGCACATGTAAATGTTAAGCATGCGCTTAAATGCTTCCCTGAACTGGAACCTAAATCAATTCAACCGACTGTTCTGAGGCCAAGAAAAGGTGGATGAGGTAATGTATTTTATTGGACTACCTTCTGTGGGTGAGAAAGACAAGCTTTTGAAAGCAACAAAAGTTGGTCCAATAACAGATATCACCTCACCCACCAGGGCTCTCTAATAGACTCATAGACTTTAAGGTCAGAAGGGACCATTATGATCATCTAGTCTGACCTCCTGCACAAAGCAGGCCACAGACTCTCACCCACCCACTCCTGTAACAAACCCCTAACCTATGCCTGAGTTACTGAAGTCCTCAAATCGTGGTTTAAAGATCTCAAGGTGCAGAGAATCCTCCAGCAAGTGACCCGTGCCCTACGCTGCAGAGGAAGGCGAAAAACCTCCAGGGCCTCTGCCAATCTGCCCTGGAGGAAAATTCCTTTCCAACCCCAAATATCGCAATCAGTTAAACCCTGAGCATGTGGGCAAGACTCACCAGCCAGCACCCAGGAAAGAATTCTCTGTAGTAACTTAGAACCCACCCCATCTAATATCCCATCACAGACCATTGGGCATATTTACCTGCTAATAATCAAAGATTAATTAATTGCCAAAATTAGGCTATCCCATCATACCATCCCCTCCATAAACTTATCAAGCTTAGTCTTGAAGCCAGATATGTCTTTTGCCCCCATTACTCCCCTTGGAAGGCTGTTCCAGAACTTCACTCCTCTAATGGTTAGAAACCTTTGTCTAATTTCAAGTCTAAACTTCCTAATGTCCAGTTTATATCCATTTGTTCTTGTGTCCACACTGGTACTAAGCTTAAATAATTCCTCTCCCTGCCTGATATTTATCCCTCTGATATATTTATAAAGAGCAATCATATCTCCCCTCAGCCTTCTTTTGGTTAGGCTAAACAAGCCAAGCTCTTTGAGTCTCCTTTCATAAGACCGGTTTTCCATTCCTCAGATCATCCTAGTAGCCCTTCTCTGTACTTGTTCCAGTTTGAATTCATCCTTCTTAAAGAGGGAGACCAGAACTGCACACAATATTCCAGAAAAGGTCTCACCAGTGCCATGTATAACAGTAGTATCCTGGGACCAACACAGATACAACATTGCATACAACAATGTGCTGAGGCTGTACAGTTTCATAAGAAATTTAGTTAATCCTCTTAATGGAGGCCAAAGGATTAGAATTGGCTACAGTTACCAATCAAAAGAAAGATGTTTTTCTCCAAAGTTAAAAATGTAAATGGCGTTGAAGCAATACCAAATTCAGACTTTAGTCCCTGTTGAATCTCAGACTTCTAATCCTTTCATACTATGGAAGTGCTTCATTGAACTACCTAATTTCTTTACATATCTATTTTATTATAGCCCCTTCATGATTATCCACTTACTAAGGTCCAAAGAAAACATGAAATTAACATACAAACTGATTCCATTGCTTTTCTTGCAGACTAACTTACAATGTCTATTGCTGTGATTATACACTTGGCCAAACTATAGACTCCGCCACAAGGCCCCAATTCCACAAACACTTAAGTGTTAACTTTAAGCTTATAAGTAGTCCCAGTGAGCACACATGTTAAGTGTTTGCAGGATCAGGGCCTGAGTTTATACCAGTTCTGCCCTCCAGACATTGACTTGCTCCTTTGGGACTAATTGTTTTGTTTATACTTAGCAGATCACACAGTAGTATTCTGAGTTTTACTGCTACTTAACACATCATAAACTGACCATCAGTTTTTCAATTCTCTTTCACCACCTTCTTCATCTTAGGCTGATACCATATTTAGGGGAGTCGTGACAAATTTACTTCAAAGGCTTGAGAAGAATTCTCTGGGAATCAATAATGGATAGTTCTGGAGATGCCACTGTATTGGCAAGGTCACTAGGCAACCCAGCAAGCACAGCTGGGTCCAGTGAGCTACCTCAGATCGTTGTGCTTCCTGATTGTCCACAAGAGTCTGCAGTCTGCTACTTGAGCCTTGCAGCTCCTCAGTGTGTACCATGCCCGCAACTGTGCTTACCCTGCTCTCACTTCTGCTACCTATTTCAGTCCTTGCTCAAGTCCTGCTCCTGCTCCAGCACCAGCCTCCCTACCCGTTCTGATTTCTGACTCCTAGCTCTGATCTTCTGGCTACATCCATGACTCTGACTCCAGCTTACTCTTCAGTTTAGACTTCAACTTCTGACTCCAGTCCTGACCTTGACCTGGCCCCTCAACCCTGACTCTGGTTTTACCCTTGGACTAGTGCCTGCCCCCTGGATCTTCACTTGTCCTTACCCAAACTGCCACCACAACCACCAGGCGAGGTCCCGCTCCACTCACTAGATAGGCTGCCCAAGCCCCAGCAGCTTACATGTATGCTCCAAAATATTAAGAAACAAGAAGAGCTTCAACATTGCGCTACTCAGTTATGTGATCCATGACATAAATAATGTACTGAAAGAGCACCACTAGGGTGGATTATCAGAGAAGTCATTCATGCTATCTAGATACTGATCCATCCATAATGGTATAAATATAATAAATACTAATACTAATTATACAAGAAAGCTTCTGATATTAAAGATGAATATATTGATATAATTTTCATTATATTCTCTGGTAGGTTTCAAAATGACTTGATTGCTCTCACAAAAGAGCTACTGGGGAAAAAAGATTTAAAGCTAAGGAAACTGGAAAACATTTACACGTTTGCATCTTCCTCCTAAATCAAAACATTATGCAATTTTCTATACTTTGCTATGATATTGTGCCTTAGTAAATGTCCTTTGTTGTAATTTTGGAGTTATAAATAAATCCTTTGTTTTTTCAACCAATTGCTATCGTGCAGCAATTCTTTGAAATCTACAAGCATTAAACATCAGAGATAAGTTCAGGCAGATGTCTTTTTCTATACTGATTCTGCATCAACATACGCAGAAGAATTAAATCCTTTATTAACATCCCCAAACCACAGCAATCATGAATAAGATTACAAGCAATTCAGATTAAATGAATGAATACATAAAAATCTTAAAGATCTAGTTTCTCAGGCTGTTTTTGACTGTTGCATTGCCATTAATCTGGAATAATTTTTTGTTTTTGACTGCTATGGTGTAAATACTAGTATTATAACACTCCTCAAATATTGTTTTATACATTTCCTGTTCAACATGTGCTCAAACATAGATAACTTGTTTCTTTAATATTAAAGTAGAGTGGGAACTAACTAGTTGCAAGATAACTGATTATCATAGCCTACAGTATGGAATTTCCACAGATCGTTCACATAAAAGTCCAGACAGAAGCAGGGCTGTTTCTTCTTATGAGTTTGTACAGGACCTATAATAATGGCTCTGATCCTGACAGGGAGCCTCTAAACTTTATTATAGTATTATTATGAAAAAATAATATTGAAGATTAGTAGTGCTTACTGTTTAAACACTGCCTCATCAAACTCTTATGCTTCAGTGTTTGAATCCAGACCAAAACCGACTGTATATTATTCCAATCATAATATTAACAAGTCACAAGTTTAATTACTTAAAGCACTCTTAATGCTTCTCACAGAACTGCCATAAAATCTGATTAATTAGACAGGCTCTACTTTGATAAATCCATAAATTAACTGTGTAAATAACGGAGGGTCTCATTAATACCAGCTCTCATCAAATGTGAGGTTAAAAAGCTTTGGCAGACCAGGAAGACTGACATTCTGATGGTCTTAATTCTGAACAACTTGCTAATGTCTCATATTGTTAATTTCAGCTTTGCAAACATTAGACAATATGAAAAAATGGTAAAAATTGTAGTTATCTTTTCCCTCTTGTTACAGAGTTGGATTCAATCTTTTTCAAATATTTGAATTTGCTGTTTGTTGATATTTTTAATGTTAAACAGATTCAGAGACTAAAAAATAAACATGCTCCACACGTGGTAACATTTATTTATGGGAGAGCATTTTACTTCCCTTGATCAATGCAAAATAAAGCTTGGTATTAAAAATACTTGGTTCTATAGCTGTTTATAACTTAGAAACACTTTTCTTTATCAGACAAGCTGTAAAAATGTTTTGATAAAGTATATTGACAATTCAACATAAAATAATTTATATTATACTGAAACATGATCTAGTATATATAAAAATACAGAAAGTACAAATGGGCCACATGTGGAAAAACAAAACAAAGAATCAGATTTTGGCTGGCTTAGAGCTAGGAGCCTTTTCTGATATGTTAAATCCCTGTACCAGTGCCTGTACTCTCTCTGCTTTACCACCATCACCCACTGCTACACCACCAGTCAGTGGAACAAAGTCAGCATAACAGGAGTGTCACTGGATTCAAAGCAATTAAAAAAAACTACATGTGCAGAAAAAAATTTAAAACTTCAGTAAACCCAACAATATTCCCTCACCTGTTGCATTGCCATTAATCTGGAATAATTACAAGCTTTCACCAGGGTTTCTGCAGCCCTTTTGGCCCGTTGCTGAGGGGCCCCCTTGGGAAATGCAGGCAATATTGCAAGTACATTCTCCACAGTGAATTCTTGGCTCAAGGAGTGCTCCAGTTTTACCTGTAAAACATTTGCAAATTCCAATTATACAAACCACCACTTTAATTAACCATGTTTTTAGAATTCATTAAAGTTTCCACAAAACATGTGGAAAGAGAGTACATGCTGCAGGACTAAATAATTCAGTAACACGCAAGGCACCTACTGTACACCAGAATGAGTTTTAACTGCTGAGCTCTTTATACTATCTGCAGGAGACACCACTAATCCAAACAACTCTATTTAAACATTTCAGAGTGTAACACACTTTTAAAACATGGAAAGCAATAAACTTTCAAGATAAAAGACAAATAAAACAGAAAGTGTCTGCTCATTGGTTTGAAACCAGTCTGTCTCCATCTGATATATCAGCAGGAGGCTGAAGGTTAAAAGCCTCTTTTGTTGTTGTCTTGTGGTACTGTTAATATATGATTTACAAGATTATGCACAATTTGGTGTTAACACATAAATGTACATTTCTCTGGTACAGCAAAAGGGAGCATAAGCCTAATTCTACTAGTGATTCATGACAGAAATAGCATTTGTAAGCAAATACTGTTAGGGCTTGTCTTCACTACCCGCCTGGATCGGCGGGTAGAAATCGATCTCTCAGGGATCGAATTATCACGTCTCGTCGGGACGCGACAATTGATCCCCAAATCGATGCGCGTACTCCACCAGCGCAGGTAGGACTAAGCGCCATCGATGGGGGAGCCGCAGAGGTCGATTTGCCACCATCCTCACAGTGGGGTAAGTTGGCTCGGATATGTCGAATTCAGCTACACGTCTTAAATCGATCTCTCCCCCCGCCCCCCACACTGTAGACCTAGCCTTAGACTAAAACTTAGCTCACAAATGCTTTACTAGGTTACATCTCTTACAGTGACAGTTAATGGGATGCTTGGGAATGCACGTGAGCAGACCTGGAAGCCTTATTCTGCTTAGTGCAGAATGAGGAATAATCTATGAAGTGCATTCAAGCAGTGGGCACTTACTAAACCTGTGCAAAAGGCACTCCCCCTGTCCCGCCACTGGTCTCTAGGTAATAACCAGTGTGTTTGGGGGGAAGGAAAGCTATGGCTTGCCAATGCCCCCAACCCATTTCATTAGTGCAGCAAGCAGGGCTTCATCTCCCCTATCTGCCCTTGTACTCACAGCTGCATTATTACTATGATCTGTTCTGAAATACCGCCAGGCTCCAGATACTGTCTGCCATTGCAGCGCACCCGTGCAGTGGTAACCATAATTTGGCCCCAAGTATTTTGTGTGATGTGTGAAATTTGTGGTATTTATAATAATTTGTGTCAACCTATAACCATGTGTAGGTTTACTTTTACACAGAACTGCAGAACTATAGGTAAATTATGCAGTGACGAAGACGCATATCACCGCAAGAGTGTGTGGTTTGTTTTTAGTCCC
The DNA here is from genome assembly GCF_013100865.1 of Trachemys scripta elegans. Lineage (NCBI taxonomy): Eukaryota > Metazoa > Chordata > Testudines > Emydidae > Trachemys > Trachemys scripta. The sequence continues at coordinate 58,399,654 of NC_048303.1, read as the reverse complement.
TTTTCTAATCCTTCCTTTATTTATATATTTTAAAAATGAAGCTCTACAGCAACTTGTGGAAGAGTACCAAAAGCTTCTTTTTTAATTTTTTTAAACAAGGCTCACAAATCTTCAGAATATTTCACCCACAGTCCTTTTCAATGATCAAATGGTTGGTTACTTCTTTGTAAAGAGATAATCAAAGAAAGCTGCCAAAAACTGTCAGCATGTTAATGCTCCAATGGAATTGTGCTAAATTGCATGCCCTTTTTTTTTTTTTTTTTGCAGACATTCCCACCACTCCATTCCTAGTTATGTATGTGTCCGTGCTCCATGGAGAATTATTTGTTCTAATTAAATATAGTTAAAAGAGCACTTAAAGAATATCAAAAAACAGACTCAAAAACAAACAAATGATGTTCAGCAGTGGAAACCACTACCTAATCTAGACAATTTTTTCTTCCAGCATCATCATCATCCTGGTGTAACAGACCCACACATGATTACAAAGTCCTAACAGTCTACTATAAGAAAAAAAAAGGGTCATTTGGAACTAAATTTATTTTTTTAAAAGAGCACAAAATATGCACCAGGACCCTACTGTGCTAGGCACTTTACAAACACAGAACAAAAAGACAGTCCCTTCCCCAAAGAGCTTCCAGTCAGTATTACAAATGTCACCAATATGCCCACGTTGTCACACACTCACTCTTGCTAGGTGAAACATCACTCATAGCAGGGTTGCAGCCAGTGAACAAGGTTCCCCCTTCATTTCCTTCTCCCAGCTACCAAACGCTACTCCTGGGCATTACCCCCAAAGATTCACTTTTCCCTCTGCTGGCTCCCTCATCCTCCACTCTGCATCTCAGTGCAGCACACTGGAGCAGGAAGCAATAGGTGACCAGCAGTGCTGCTTCCTGCTCCTAAGCAGCAGCAGCATTCCATCCTTGGAGGCGCCTATGGCATGAGGCAGATAGGGCTACAGGGAATGTAATAAAGTTCAGGGAGAGAAAGGATGGAGGCAAAGTGAGAAGAGGGAGACTGGTCCATTGCAGGAAATAGGCCAACAAAAAAAAGTGGCAGAGAAAGGGCCAAGGCTGGGATCTACATAAGGGGCTTAGGCATTGCAACACCTAACTTTTAGGCACCAAGAAAATCACTGGAACTACACTGGAAACCACAAAGTCTGAGTTAGGCACCTAGGCTCCCGTACAATGAATGGGGAGAAAGAGGTGCCTAAGAGTGAAATCCGCAAAAGCCAGCATGCCAGGGGTGGGGGGAGCCACCTAAACTAGCCAATGGGAGATGCCAACAACGGGTGTGACCTAAGCCTCACCCCCTCACGGAATTAGGTGCCTAAGTCTGAGCTGCAGGGAGTCACTTATTGCTGATTGTGATCGATAGCTGGAAATCCCTCTCCTGGAGCTTAGGTGCCTAAGCAGTTTCTTGTGGGAATTAGTTAATCGCCTGTCTCACTCCACACAAACAGCTGGAGAAGGAAGCGGCAGCACTCACCTTATAAATTTTTAGCCCAGTGGTTAGAGTACTCAACTGGGATGTGGGAGACCCAGGTTCCATTCCCCACTGCCTGATAGGGAGAAAAGATTTAAACACGTGGTCTCCTACCTCTCAGGAGAGCGCTCTGGGCTATGGCATATTCTGATGTGGGGGTTCTCCCTCAATCTCTCCTGTGGAATCTGATTTGAATCTGAATCTCCCTAAGTCTCTCACCTCCTAGGTGGGTGCCCTAACCACCAGGCTATAGAGTCATTCTCAGTGTTCTCTCTCAGGAACAATGACTAAGGCTATGCCTACACAATAACTTATGTCGGCAAAACGTACGTCACTCAGGGGTCTGAATATTCCATCCCCCTGAGTGACATAAGTTATGCTGTCATAAGCGCTAGTGTGCACAGAGCTATGTTGGCAGGAGAGCTTTTCCCACCAACATAGCTACCGCCGCTCATTGATCATGGATTAATTACGTTGACTTGAGAGCTCTCTCCTGTCGGCATAAAGTGGCTACAGGAGAGTTCTTACAACAGTGCAGCTGCATCGGTACAGCTGTGGCACCATAAACTCTCTAGTGTAGACATAGCCTAAGTACTTATCCAAACTGGAATAGCTTCAACAGGAGAGATTGAAGGAGATTCCCCCCCACCCCACCCCCAACAGAATACCCCATAGCTCAATGGTTAGTGGGAGAGCTCTTTTCAAATCCCTTCTCCCAATCGGGCAGAGGCAGGAATTGAATCTGGGGTCTCTTACATCTCCAGCCATTGAGCTAAAAGAAGTTATAAGGTCATCTCCTCCTCTAGCCAGATTTTAATGGAACACAATCCAGTAGACAACCTCTGAGCTCAGCTACCAGTTCAGGCCCCACAAAGAAGACAGGCATTCACCTGCTTATCTTCCCCTGGCCTCTGGATTATGCTGGGGCTTAGGCAAGAGATAGGTATCCTGACACTTGCAATACATGTGCCAGAGACAGAAATGTAGGCATCTACGGGGACTTTTCCAGCACAAATTTAGGCACTGAGTGAGTTTAGGCCACAACTGAGCTGGGGTTTTGTGGATCACAGTGGCACCTAAGACTGGGACTTAGGCACCTAAATCTGATCCCAAGTGAAAGACAGCACGAACAATGATGACCAAAAAAAAAGAGATGGGGAGAGACTGGGACCGTGAGAAGGAAAGAGAGGAATGAAATGGGGGAGGATGTTATTGTACTTAACACACAGGATTGGGTGTCAGGACTTTCAAATCCTATGCACAGCTGAGTCACTATATGACCATGGGAAGTCATGCCAGTTTTTGGTGCCTTACCCATTTGCAAAACATGGATAGCAACCAGGTGATAGCACTTTATGGTCTTAGGGTAGAAGTATTACAATTCATTTATTATTGTTAGATGGGGAAAGGAAGGCTGACTTGTAAAAGGAGTTTCATTCAAACACTTTCATCCACAAAAATGTCACTTGATGAGGGACATAAAATTTGACAGCTGTGCCTGGTGTGAACCTGAGCAGTAGGAATAGAGCAGTATCTCTTTCTATTATGCTTTCAATGGAGTAAACAATGCTACTTAGAAGATTAATTAGGCTCAGGCATTGTAGGCAATTAATTAATCAAACAGTCTTAACTGCAGGTAAGGAACAAATTCTGGAGTGGCAGTGTGAATACGGGTTTTTGGAGTGAAAGATTTCTTAGGAAAATGTATGAAAAGCCTCACCGGAAACATAAAACCAGTTTTTCTAGTTCACCTTGATCATTCATCAATAACCCCATATCTATTGCAGATGAACTATTTTTCCAAGATTTAAGCATATTACCATAGTATTCTAATTATTTGTTCCCTGCTACAGAAATAGCACCAGAGGATTTCTTCTCTCTCCATTTCCATGAACACTTGTTCCAATTTCCTCAACACGCAGAAGAAAATTAGATTTTAATTACTTTGTCCCTCAAATATATAGTAATAACATCTGACGCTCTAATGGTATAAGACAAATTAACAAATGTTAAATTCTTCATGGAGGATCACACTGTAAAATGTGTATATATATAATTTCATTCAGGAATTTTTCTAGAGAAGTTATTCCAATTTAGTTTTAGAACAAATATAATATTTATAAAGTGTTTTCTTTTCTGAATGACTATACTGCTTAACAATCATCTTATTTCTTAGGTACCTACCATCATAGAAGTTCTGTGCATCTTCAATAAGAAATACTGAAACAGATAATGTAAAAGACATAGGTAGGCAGAAAAGCAGTCTGCTTTGTTTAAGGGTTCCGAAATAAAGATTTTTAAGCCTGATTTATAAAAGGTTAGTTCCATAGTCATTTTAAAGGTGAAGAAGAAAGGATACTCCAGTGATCCAGAACTACAGAAGCAAACATATCAAGGCTTCTGGTTCTAAATGTTATAGGTTTCATACTATGAGATTGTAGAGGATGAGTTGGTACTTTACATACAAAAACTACATTACAAGAACATTAAGGCTGCAAATTCAAGTACGCAACAGTTAGGAAATACGAGAATTATGTTTGCCTGTGCAACCTTAATTCAGTTATCTAGTGCATATGCATTATGATACAGTCTTTAATTACATGATCACATATTTTTTTCCACTTAGCACTTACCATTTTATTTGTTCAGCACAGAACTCAAATTGGACTTCAGTTGCAGCTACACAGTGCTCAGCACTTCTGCAAATCCAACCCCAGAGTTTCAAGATGGGCATCCAGAAAATGGGGAACACACAATTAGTGACCAACTGCGAACATACTGGTTTAAGTGACTTGACCAGCATTAAATAGTAGCTTTTCTCCAGGGCAGTATTCAACTGTCTTAATAAGATCATCCCTTCTTTTTCTGCAGTCCACTGGCTCCTCATTTTCCTGCATTCTGGTCAGGTAGTGCTCTCTTCTTTGCTGCCTGGGTCATTGGCAGGGGGAGCACTGAGAGCACAGGAAAGATTTTCTGCTCTCAGTTCCTTTGCCTGGCACCACAGCAGCTTGTTGCAGCATGGAGGAGCAATTGCAGGGAATCTTCTACAGATGGAATCTTTGGGGAATTTAGCTGCCAAACTCTAACAAGTTTCTACCAAGCAGGTGCTAATTGAGATTTTCAAAAGGCTCATAACTTAGACAAATTTGGGTGGAGATTTTCATGGGGACAGCCAATGGCACACATCCTTGACACCAGAGCAAATATCCCCCGCCGTCCCCCCAATCCCCTTTCCCCCCACTCAGCCAAATGTGAAGTTCCTGCTGTTTGGTAAAGTTATAAGAAATTGAAAACAGGGTCTTTTTATGGAAATTGTCATGCAAGCTTAAGTATAGGTATCACTACCCATGTTTCCTGAAATGTATTTGGGAGCCAAAGCCCAGTAAACTTTCTGGGACTCTATCTTATTTCCTAATTGAGTTTCAATGAGAGGTAGTTTTATTTCTAAAATGGCTTATATAATGCCTAAAAAATATTATTATTATTCAGAATTTATGCAAAATAACTGCTCTATACCACTTAAACAAAAACAATAGTATTTAGCATTGATTAAGATTAATAACCCTGAAATAGATATTACAAACTGGGGAAGATATAGGCACTTAATAATTTCACAGTCACTGGAATTTTACTGTTTAGTATTTGAGCATTTTTCTTTCATAAAGGAGATTAGTTTATTCCATGAACAGTGCACACCAAGTAAATATCCACTGTTTAATAGTAAAACCAGCTAGTTTAATAGTAAATACCAGAGCCAGTATTGGCATGCTAGTATTGTACTGTACAGTGGGATTTGACGATGAAGTTTTCACAGAAAAAGAAAAAATGATCAAAGTCCTAACAGAACAGTTTATGATTAAACATTATTTAAACTTAGGTTTTTTGTATTTAGAGTCTGAGGTTGCCATTTGTAAATTGGGCAATTATTACTCTATCTTGAAGTTATTTTATACTATATTGAAATTGATAATTAGATGCACTGTCTCTTCACCTTGTAATCATTCTATTGTCAGCTGGTAATACTTTTGCCACAGAAAAACTACTAAGTATCTGAATCTTGTGCTGAATCCTTTTCAGTATTACGTGCTGTACAGTGTATGAGACTATATTTTAAAGATGATGTCAAGGCATTAGAAAGAGTGTAATTAACTGTCAGATTCCTAATAACTAAATTGCTTGTATGCTACATTTGAAGTTTATGACATTACACTGTGCAAGACTCTTTCTGAAAACATATGGAAAATAACACAGAGATTGCAGTAAGCTGAAAGGAAATAATTCCATCAAAGGGCTCTGATGTCATGACCCACAAAGACCAAAACTCCTTGAAATAATTAGTATCATGTAAATCACTGAAGCCATTGTTATTTTTTAATTATATGGGTGAAAACATTAATCTATTATAACATTTGTTCATGGTATAATTGCAATATTTTATGAGTGATTAAAACTACTAACATAGTAGTTATATGAGTAAAAGCAAAGACAATCCATGCTGTAAACTCTTTTGTTCAGGGCCCATAGCATCTTGTGTGTTTGTATGGTGTCTAGCATAATGATCCTCATAGGGGCTTTTGGGAGTTTATTTAAAGAATTGTAAAGAATAATCAGTTCTCAACCACTATTTAACAGAGTGCTTGAACTACAATTCCCAGGATACACCTTGTGAGTCAATAAAGCCATAATAGCCATCAGATGGATGATAGATTATGAATTTCAGATGCAAAAATGATGTTTTAAGGCTTTTAAAAGTAAGTACACTATCATAGTTATATTAAACAATGTCATTATATTGCCATGGGACAATCATGAGGATCTGTGATTTATCTAACTTGATTTCTCAGTCAACAAAGATACCATTCAAAGGCAATTCCAATCCAGTTTTGTAATTCCCAAGGTAAACTGAGCCCCCATGCATTATGCTGTCTCCTCCATGAAAGCAGAGGGCCCTGAAGGCAGCAGAATTGATGAGCAGTAGAACAGCAATGGAGGGTGAGGCTGAGGGTACAGACTTTTACATGCTTTAGAGCAGAGACTGTGGGGTCTCCATGCATCTCACTGTGCTTTCATGGGTGCTGAAGACAGGGAAAGACATTGCATGTGTAACACCAACAGACCCCGGTCATGGGTGGGCGGAATTGAACCTGGTACCTCTGGAGCTAAAAGGATGAGCCTCTACTGCATGAGCTAAAAGCCACGTGGCTTTTAGCTCAGGCTATAGAGCAGACTCATTAATCTCTCTCTCTAAGTGACCTTGGTGCCACTAGATGGGACAGAACAACACAACAAGGAGGTGTGTGGGTTACACATGGATCACCTGGTAATCCCCGCTGTAAGGGGTGCACTGAAGCCACAAAGGATACTGCAGCCCTGAGCCTTTGGACCAGCTAAAATTACTTCTCTGCCTGCCTCCTTGGTGAAATAATGCATGAGCACATCACCTCTGTAGGCATATTGTCATGCAGATCTGATTTACCTGGGAAGGTCTTTAATGATGGATGCTATAGAAAACTCAAAAGTAGAGGGAAAGAAATCTAACGTAATCAAATGAATTACATTTTGAATCACTACTTTTTAGACCATCTGCCTATTGCTTAAATTTCCCCCACTCAAGACAAACAGGAGCCAGCAGCCCCATGTTATATAGTTATTCATTGCAGTGCAGAGAGTTTGGAGTGAGTGTGGTTTAAAGATGAGAGAAAGTCAAAGCTAACCTTTTCTCATAAAGCAACTAGGGCCATGTTTTGTCAACAAAACTTGTGTTGCTCAGGGGTGTGAAAAAACATACACTGGTGAAACTGATGTCACTACAGGGTAAGTGGTAGTGTGAACAGCGCTATGTTGGCAGGAGAGCTTCTCCCACTGGCATAACTACCGCTGCTCCTTGGGGGTGGTTTAATTATGTCCACAGGACAGCTCTCTCCCATCAGCATAGAGTGGCTACGTGAGAGAACTTACAGCGGCACACCTGCATTGGTACAGCTGTATTGCTGTAAGCTCTCTGGTGTAGACATAGCCTAAAACATGAGTATCTCCACTAATCGTAAAAAAATAATCAGCTCCACTCTCTTTATCCTCTTTCCTTCAAGCCATCTGTTCCCTCCATCCTTGGCTAAGTGATTCCCAACTCACCATGTTTTCCCACTCCTACACCTCGTGAACATTCCTCACAGCAGGTAGGTTATAATGTAGCCTCAGGCTGACTGATTTGGTGTGGAGTGGATCTCTTCTATTGCTTCACTAGGTGGAGTCAAGTTGAAGAATGGATTTTCTTAAGTTCTTGAAGTGGGTGGTGTGTGTCGCCTGATTGCTAGCAATCTCATTTCGGTAGGAGGATGGGTCATATTGGGGAGCAGGTCTTTTATGGCTAGGGTTTAGGGACTAAGTGATGTGACCATTGGACACTAGTGCAGGAGCTCCTCTTGCAACAGCTGCCATACCTACACCTGGCATTGAGAAGAATGTTTTTTTAGTTAAGCCACTGGTTCAGCATTCTATTACAGACTCTACTACAGACTTCCTGTGTGCCCCAGGGCAAGTTACTTAACCTTTTAGCTCCTCATCTGTAAAATGGAAATAAAAGTACTTCCTTACCTCACAGGGTTGTTTTGAGGATAAATTAGTTAAGTGACTAAGGCTGTCAGATACTATGGTTATGAGTGTGACAGTAAAGCTTATAAATAAATATTCAAACCTATAAATGAATATTCACTCATGATGCAGCACATGCCTGAGTGAAAAGCCACTGCCTTAGTCATAGCTTCAAAAAAGGATGAAAATGAAAAATTTAATAAGCAGAGCTAGCTTTAGCATTATTAGTGAACCTGCAATTTTTTTTGACCACTGAACTGCATATTAACATTATTCCACAACTATACATGGGCAGAACCTGAATTTTTTGGAGAAGATAAGTTTCTTTAAGCTATAACCCAAAATGGCTTGTTGGGGGAGGGGGGGTCAGAAAGAGAAGTGGGGCTGAACATTAGGTTTCCTTCCCAGCCTCCTGCTGTAGAAGTAAAACCCAGATTCTTGTTCCTTTCAACCCCAGTGAACTGTTCCCATCTGTTTTCAAGCCTATCTTTGCAAGAGCTTTAAAAAAAAAATGAAAAATGAGGTTCTCTTTCATGAGGCCAATGATTGCCTCTTTTAATAAGAGGCTTGCATAAACTGTCCACAAGGCTCACCAGTTCAGTGAGAATGTGGTATTTAGCTTTCCTCCCCACAGCCATCAGTTTTGTAGGAGTCTAAAGCTGCCTCCACTTTGAATTCATGAAAGACTATCCCTTTTTTCCAAAGAAGGATATTAGATGAAATAAAGTGTCATAGGCTCCTGAAGAGTTATGGAGGGACTGTAACACGTACTGGTTCAAGTTATACTCAGTTATGTTGTGTAAAGGCAAAATAATTTCACTGACTTCAATGAACACACACACACACACACAAAACCACAGTCCAACCATCAAACCCTTCTTGTTAGTGCAACTTTTCATCCTCAGATTTTGTTTACACGGCAATCTTTACTTGTTTAAAAAGAAATATTTTTCTGTATGTTTGGACAGAAATGAAGACAAAATAAATACTCACACATTCAATACCTGGTCTTGTCAATTTTGCAAATTCTTTACGGGATTAATGAAAGTTATATTTATGATAAAATTATGTGGTGCATGACAACATATCAAAGAATGAAAAACACATCTGACTATATTTGGGAAAACTTAAGGAATTATTTCAGCTATTCAAAGAACATTAAGTTTGCCTATTATCTTGATAACTCCCATATGGTTCTCATCTCTGTTGATTACAAGCATTTAGATTAACTATTTAGTTATATATCAATTAGATACAAATTAGTTTGTTTGATCATGGCACAAATTAGTTGTTCAATCTCACAGTGGAATTTTGACCCCACAATATCTAATGTTCCTTTGTCATGTCATCTGCTGAAAATGAATCATTGCCAAACCACTACAAAACTGTTAAATACAGGAGGAAAAATAGGTTATTCTGAAGAGAATATTACTATATAATGGTCCCACATGTCTAACCTCAATATAAGTACAGACTTTATTCAGAAGCTTTTATCTGAAAATTTAGATACTTTAACAAATAAGCTTGTTTGTCAAAACTGAGAAAAACACCAAAACAAAAACAAACAAATCATTTCCTTGTTGAGGTGTCAGCATTTTGCAGATATTGGGCTCTAGTCTGATATAGGCCTAGATCATTGGTTACAACTGAAAAACACACAAAAAAATTCAGACGTGGGTAAGGAGGGGGGGGTCTCTGCAAAGGTGGCTAAAATCCACTTTTATGCTCCTCTGATCCTGGCCTGATGCTGGTATCCCAGCATGATCTAGAACAGACTTAATTTAGCAGGCAGCCAAGGACACGTGAAGCCAGCGGAAGCCCTAGGCTCTTCCGCCACCACAGCCACACACCCTATCTATGCATACTATAGGGAAGGGGTGGTGGTCTATGAAGTGAACTTCCATGGCCAGCTAAGTCAACTTCAGGACAAGTATGGGATCAATGCTAAGTGGCCACTCTACAGCACAGGATTGTCCCATGGGTCTTTTCCTATAAAAGTATGATAAATGCAAATTAAAAACAGTTCATTTTGAAAATTAAGTAGGGCATTTACAAACACATCCTCGTTTCACATTTCATTTTTTAGGAAATAAACGATGCTATTATCCTGATACATTTAGCAATGTGAGGCCAGGCCAGTTATCCATATACATATAAAGAAAACTAGTTATACTTCAACTACCTGAAGGGGGGTTCCAAAGAAGATGGAGCTCGGCTGTTCTCAGTGGTGGCAGATGACAGAACAAGGAGCAATGGTCTGAAGTTGCGGTGGGAGAGGTTTAGGTTGGATATTAGGAAACACTATTTCACTAGGAGGGTGGTGAAGCACTGGAATGTGTTACCTAGGGAGGTGGTGGAATCTCCTTCCTTGGAAGTTTTTAAGGCCCGGCTTGACAAAGCCCTGGCTGGGATGATTTAGTTGGGAATTGGTCCTGCTTTGAGCAGGGGGTTGGACTAGATGACCTCCTGAGGTCCCTTCCAACCCTGATATTCTATGATTCTATGACTTTGGATAGATCAGGAAAATTGAAAGTGGTGCATTAGACAGTCTAATGGCTTCCATATAAATATCAGTCAGCTAACTTAAGATGTGTGACTAAAACTGATTACTAGAAATCTTTGAATATTACCAAATAAAATAAAATAATAATAATAATGCAGGATAGATCTGGTAGTAAACATAATTGTGTACACAGTTTGCAGTGTGGATTGTTAGAGAGCTTATTCTTTCCCTCTCCCACTTCCCTGGTCCTTCTGACATGAAGAAGAGAGCAACAATACCCGAATTCCGAAGGTGCAAACAATTTGATGTTTATTGGGGTGAACTTCCAGCAAGCTTAAATCCAAGTTCCTTTTTCCTTATTTTCGAATCCCAATTTACTTCCTGTTTGCCCCTAATTTATATAGTAATATTCTTAGCTATACCTTAATCAATCATTCTACTAAAATTTACCTAACCAATCCTAACATCTTGTAACATGATTAGCTAACCAATTATATCCCACCACCTTAATTAGTTTACACCCAGCAGACTGCCTTATTTCAGTCTGACTAAACAGGGCCTCAGACTGTCCCAGTAAGAGAAGGCCCTTACACAGATTCTTTCTCTCTTTTATACCTCTATAACTAGCTAAATAATAAACACATACCCAAATTCTTAAAGTATCGGCCTTTACAGACTGGCTTGAATATCTATAGCCTAACATGGATGTCGCAACAGGTGCAATGGTTCAGCCTAACCACTTGAGTCCAAGCCCACCCGAGCCCCTGGATCCACACTTAGCTGGTTAGCCCGAGACACCACCCATGCTACAAAATTGCCACTGATATTTTTAGCATGTTAGTTCAAGCAGCTGCAGTATAGACATACTCCTATAGTTTTCCAGAAAGGAGCACTCCTCTAAAGAAAAATTCCTACTGCCAAACCTTACCTGTTGGCAGGAGCCATGAGGAAGTATGAATTAAACAGAGGGGATGGGCGTTTGGAACAATGGGCTCATGATGTGGCTTTGGCTATGGCTAGGGTTGCCAATTTTGGTTGGATATATTCCTGGAGGTTTCATAACATGACATATTCTTTAATTAAAGATTAATCTTTCATTCCTGGAGACTCCAAGGCAATCCTGGACAGTTGGCAACTCTAGCTATGACCCTGATTGATAAGAATATAAGATTTAAATACTCGAGATACTCAGTGAATTTCAGTGAGACTATTCATATGTTTGAAGTTACACAGGTGCTTAAGCACCTTGCTGAATCAGGGTTTATATGAGCACTCTGCATTCAGAATAGCTAGTCAGCAAAACAGATGCAAACGCTGGTTCAGTGTCAGAGCTGAGATGGGGTAAAATGCAGGCTAGGGAGTGAAGACTTACATGGGTTGGGGACCAGGCTCCTTTCTGTCTAGCCTGACTGTCCAAGGGAAGATGATGCTGCTGTAGGAGTGGGAGTGGGGACTTGGAGGATGGGGGCAAGCTGAGTAGCATCAGAAAATAAAGTAAATGTTAAATCATGGCACTTTAGTCTGCTTGTCATTGTGGTTTTGACGAATCAGGAGAACAACGGATTTTGCATTTAACTGAAAATTTTCAAAAGTGGCCTATGTCTGAGGTGTTATGAAAGTGAGTATATAAAAACCCATGAGGACTCTCAGGAAAAATTTTCAATTTTAAAATGTTTCTGCTGGCAAAGTTAGCAAATATTTTACTCTAAAACAAATAACACTGAAAATTAAATTGCACTCTGAAGAGTCAGTGTGCTAAATTATGGAGACGAAATTCAGTGACTGAAGTGTGAAACAGAGAGAGACTCCACTGCTATTTTAAATGCAAATCTCAGTGCAAATTTAACTAAGGAGCTGCTAACTCTGTCGCTATAACAAACAAAGATTGAAAAGAGAACATTAATATGATGGGGGAGACAATGTGGCAGAGTGTTCAGATTTATTTGGGTTTACTAGAAAATGTTCAATTCATAGATGTTTTATTTGTTGCTGAAAATAAAATGGTCTGTCTTTGTTCTCACTTTTCACAGGAGGATTACATAAAAGGAAGACAAAAAATTTACAGACAAGAATATATGAAATTGCTGTCTTGAAAATGAACCACATGCAGCACATCATCTGATTGTCCCATAGTTAATTAGTTTTCATGAGAATTATTCTGTACATATAAAAATAGAGTCTGACTACAACTATTATAATCTATTGCCTAAGCAGAGAAAGAAAAAAAGTAATAAAAAAATTAATTTAGACTTATTTTTCAGCAAAGCTGTTTTACATCAGATCCCAAGTAAACCCTGCTACAAAGTAGAGGATTAAAAGCATGTATCCCCTTCTTCATTGTCATTTATAATATAGGAATTTTTCATTATGTCATTTCAATATATCATTAAAAAGGCAATTTGTATTCATATGTCATATATCATGTTCATGTCTTTTATATGATTAACTGTTTGTGTTTGTGATGATTAGCATGTTTCAATGCTGGTTACAAATAGAGAAATAATTAGTAAAGAAACAAAGCTCAAACTTAATTCATAGTCTAACTTTAGATCTCTTTTCCATCAGAATTTTGTGCCCCTTATTTTCCCACTAGTCGCCTATAGATAACAATGTATACAAGAGTGAAATCTGAAGACAACACCGTGCAAGTGAAAAAAGTAATGAAATGGTAAAACAAAATAGCTTGTTTCATAACCCTTTCAGATGTAAACCATTACAATTTGATATGGTGCAAATGTTAAACCCATATTTTTTCAAAGGAGAAGAGCACAGCAGAAGATTGCCTTTGCCAAGAGTATTTTTCTCAATGACAATTCAGTATCCCTAGAAGTTATGGAAGTGCTCTCTTAATTTAGTGATATATACAAGTTTTATAGATGCAACGCCATTCTTTCAGTGGCCTTTCCGAAGGAGCACAAATTGCTTGAGATACTTTTTTAAAACTTTAATACAGCAAAATCACTGAAAATTCTGTTTTCTGTCACAATGTTCTAAAATTTTCAATATTGTTTCCTGGATTATTCATTTCAAATGTAACAATTAAATTGAATATAGTATATATTTTGATAATGTTAGGAGGTTTCACTTAACCGTCTAAACACCAAAATTCAAATAGGTTCACTCATCCATACCATCTGAGTATTGCGTGAATCTCAAAACAGTGAGTGATCTTACAGAGTACATTACACTGTACTTAGGCACAAAGCTTTTGGCTTAAATGCTTGTACTCTTACACTAACACTGGTGCAGCTTCACCAGTAGGATCAATGATGGGAGTGCTAGAATAGACAGAGAAATAGCCCTTTTTACCACCATGTTGTGCAATGGTGAAATAATTTAAGAAAAGTCTAAGGTAGGTGAAGATATAGTGGTCCATCATATATGAAGTGGCAACTATAGACTGAAGTTAGGTCCTTTTAGCAGTTTATATCAAATATTTAATGATGCTTTACTTATTTTGCATTTTATTAACAACTTCATATAAATAAAATCTCACTGAACTCTGTCAGTACAAGAGTATAATTTTCATAAAAATGTAATATATCACTGAATCCAACGTAAAGAGTGACCCAAAGTTAACTCACTAGCAGCAGAAGTTATACTATGTTCAACTTCTCCCAAACACACTTTCTTTTAATCCTGTCTTCTGTGGTCGTCATTCAAGATATAATTCTCATATTAAATACTAATAGTAATTGATCTAAATACGACTTAGTAGCCAACAAGTGGCAATACTGTGCAATTAAGATATATTAGGCACATATTTGGTATTTTGTGGATGCAATCATCCGTTTATTTCCTCTTTGAAGGGTTGTGTGTTTTGTCCTACATCACTTCATAGTCATGTATTTATTTCAAAACTAACAGACTATTACCAGAAACTCATTACTGCTGCTTCTTTTCAAAAGGAATTATGCTATACTGCACTGTAAGACAGGAATATTTTGAAGCAATAAATATCACAAATCTCTTTTACCCTTTTCCCCAGATCAAAAGATAGCACCTTTAGCAGAACTTTCACCTTTTGCTTCTTAGTTCTTTAGGGAACTGAGGCCAATGTAGGCCTATCTTTACTCATGGAAATAAATTGGCCAGCAGTGGAGAGTTTGGCTGCTAGGGCCTCCTACAGCAGAAGGGCTCGGACACTCCTTGCTCACTGGGAAGGGCAGTGTCTTTCTCCTAAGTTTGCTAGACACCTTGCATGGGCATTGGAAACAAGACAGTTTGACATCTCTTAAATACTACCCACTTTCTCTTAGGATCTGCACAGGATCTGTGAGACCACACCAGAGGGCAGAACCTACAGGCACCTCAGTAAATAAAATTTGCTACTTTGAATAAAAAAGGATTAAACTTGCTAAGAACAAGTACAACTAGCTAATGGCATTGTTGATTGAAGAAGTGGAGGTTCCAGGGTATCTGCAACCACAGGTGGAAGAAAATGAGGCATCTGGAGGACCCATACCCCCTTTTTACAGCCTCTCCCTCAGAATGTTCAGGAACAGCGAGGGGAGGGGCAGGAAGGAGTAGAAGAGCGCTCTCAAGTGGTAAAGGTCTGGGGCATTGCACTGTCACAGCTGCATCGCCAGCTCAGCCCGAGTGGGAATGTGTTGTGGCCACTCTAAGAATAAAGGTTTCTAAACCAAATTAGTTTAATCAGTGCACAAACTGTATGTAGACAAAGCCTAAGAATCCAAAGAGGAATGACTCATGAGTCTGCATATTGTGCATCTGTATGTGTCCAAAACCCTGTACAGAAGAGAAAAGCAGCCTGCATCTGTTACTCATACCTAAACCCAACAGTCACAACCACTCACTGGATACATAGGTTGCCTTTTACAATTCCTGGAATCCAGTCTTTTTTAAATTGATGACCAATTAATATTTTAGGTTCATATAAGAACATAAAAAGGGCCATACTGGGTCAGACAAAAGGTCCATCTAGCCCAGTATCCTGTCTTCTGATAGTGGCCAATGCCAGGTGCCCCAGATGGAATGGACAGACATGTAGTCATCAAGTGATCCATCCCCTGTCGCCCATTCCCAGCTTCTGGCAATTAGGGGCTAGGGACACCATCCCTGTCCATCGTGGATAATAGCCATTGATGGACCTATCCTCCATGAACTTATCTAGTTCTTTTTTGAACCCTGGTATTGTCTTGGCCTTCACAAGGCCATTTTCCGGCAAGGAGGTTCACAGGCTGACTGTGCGTTGTGTGAAAAAATACTTCCTTTTGTTTGTTTTAAATTTGCTGCCTATTAATTTCATCTGGTGACCCCTAGTTCTTGTGTTACAAGAAGGAGTAAATAACACTTCTTATTCTCCACACCTGTCATGATTTTATAGACCTCTATCACATCCTCCCTTAGTCATCTCTTTTCCAAGTTGAAAAGTCCCAGGCTTATTAATCTCTCTTTAGACGGAAGCCACTCCATACCCCTAATCATTTTTGTTGCCCTTTTCTGAATCTTTTCCAATTCCAATATATCTTTTTGAGATGGGGCAACCACATCTGCACGCAGTATTCAAGATGTGGGCACACCATGGATATTTATATAGATGCATTATGATGTTTTCTGTCTTATTAACTATCCCTTTCTTAATGACTCCCAACATTCTGTTCACTTTTTTGACTGCCGCTGTACATTGAGTGGATGTTTTCAGAGAACTATCCACAATGGCTCAAGATCTCTTTCTTGAATGGTAACAGCTAATTTAAGCAAGATAGCTGTATCATGTTTCTTGAGTTTCTTCCTCTCTAACGCTCTGGAAGGAGTGTTAAGAGTATGAGTAGCTTTTATTAAGTACTAATTACAAAGGATAAAAGATAGTACATTTTCACAGACCATTTACTGTTATCCTTTACACACATTAAACATGAACACCCTTATTAACCACACCCGCAGTAAAATTGTCCCTGTGCTCTATGTGTGAAAATTGCTTAGTAACTGAATATAGTACCTTTTTTAAAGGTACAGGACACCCTTGAATTGTATTAAATAATTTGAACTTGCATATATTCAAATGTTTCTTTACAGTATAAAGTTTTGACTTGTCTAGTAAATTCCCTTCACCCACTCTCCTTGATATGCAATAATAGAAACCAAATTACCATCAGATAACTTCAAGAAACAAAGAATTTTGAAATAGACTCCTGTGCTCTCAACTATCAAATATCTCATAAAAACGACCTTATCTGAAGAAGCTCGATAAGATTCTGCCTAGAACATCTCTAAAAATCAAGGATATCATACAATGAAAAAACGTGTTCTAAAAAGCTTAACAGTTCCTAATAAAATGTGCGTACATTGGAGTCCAATAACATTTGCATGAACAACTTTAAAAATGTCTTAGGAACAGTCAGATACGGCCAGACTCAATCACCTACTGCTAACTATAAGAAGCTAAAGATACTTTTGCTATCTCATGGGCTACAAGGAAGTCAAATGTGCGTCATTCATAAGATAAAATTCATGAGAAAGCTAAAGTCAGTTTTAGATCTGAAACAATTATTGCATAGTTTGAGACAGGGGAAATTACTATGTTTGTTGTCTTTTTCCATCCCCAATCTACGACAGAATTTCTTACAATAAGTGTTACATTTCCACCAACCAGGAAGTAAAGGGGGGGGGAAATCAAGATCAGCTATGCCTGATTATTTCCTAACCAATCTTTTTGTCAGCCCTCATTCTTATCACCTAATGCAGCTTATTTGATCATGATTCTTTAAAGACAACAAAAGCAGCAGCAAAGAAGGAAGGGAAAAAAGGGTCGCGTTATATCGAGGTAGCGGTGTATATATACTAGTCCTTGCAATTGAGATGCCTAATATTCTTTAATGCTTCTTTTAGTAATCTAAATTGCCCATACAGATAGATAAAAATATATGATTTTTAATCTTAAAAATTGCATTTTTTATTTATATCGGACTTACATTTAAATTAAATACAGGTGTATTTTTTTTAAATAAATCCATTTAAAATTAATTTTGAAAATGATGCACTATGTTAAGGCTTAAACATATTATATTAAAATCGTTTAAATTAAATAAAAAATATTAAGCAGCACACGTTTGCTGCTAAGTTTTAAAGAAACTTAAACCATTGAAGAACGTCACTGACTAAGCACCTGAAATCAGTTTGTCGAAGTGTTAAACCAGCTTGTGGCAGCAGTCACCTCTTCTCCTTATTTCAGTTTATTCAAATAGTTCAGTTCAATGACCAGTTCATTCAACGTTAAGAAAGCAACTGGGAGTTGAAAAAGCAGGAAAGTTTGTTTTCCAATCTACAAATAAGTGTAAAAGGATGTAATCTATTAGTTCCACAATCTTGAAAGACATGATGACCAGAAACAATCAATTCAATTTACTAACTACAAATAATACTGCCTTTGTAAAATAAATCATTCAACTTTAAGTGCAAACTTTCTGTTAAACTTTTAAGGTAGTTTTATTTAATAAAAAAAATTAAAATACTGTTTGTGCACTTTTAATTGCATTTGAATTTCCATCCAAATAGAGCTTGACACAAATCACAAATAAAAAACTAATTATCTGAATAAATGTAAGTTAAGCAATATAATTTCTTAAATAAATAGATACAGTGTATCCTTGTCATTAGCAAAAAGAAACCCCACATTTAGGGTAAGGGCTATATTTAGTTGCAGACAAATATGTTTCAAAGGTTACCAACTAATGAGAATCAATATTTTCTTAGGAAAGTAACTGAAAAATACACATGCAAAACATGATTACGATCAGTGACGTAAATTGCTTTGATTTAAATCAATCCACCCTGCAAAATCAGGATTACAAACCCTGAAACAACTAACTTCAATCAAATAACTGAATGCAGGCCTCCCAAGGATCAAAGGGTGGCCCAGAATATTACCACAAGAAACTATGTACATTTCATGATAAGGACCAGGTCTACACCGAAGTGCTTTGCTGATATATACTTACCGATATACATATAGCCATACTGCTCCTAGTGTGGAAGCAGCTTATGGTGGCAAAACTGCACTTTTATTCCAGCCCTGTCAAATGAAGTAAGATGTTCCAAAAGAAGTGCAGTTTTGCTGGTATAAGCTGAGCCTACACTAGGGGCTTTTGCTGGCACAGCTATATCAGGCACAAATCATACATCTGATCGATATAGTTATGTCAGCAAACAAAAACAAAAATGTTTTTAGTGTAGATCTGGCAAGTCGCAGGACTATCTCTCAGAACACTGCTGAATTCAAATCCATTCAGTGTTTCATAACCCTAATCCTGGAATTTTGTACTCCTAACCATATTTTTTTTAACCAAAACAGATATAGATAATATGAACTATGTAAAATTACAGTATTTACATAAAGTCATTTTAAACCCATGAAAGACTAATTAGAATAAGATGGTCCAAGACAACCCACTGGTGTGGAAAACCACATACAAACCACTCTTCACAATAAAAAGAATGTATACAGAAGAAAAAAACATTCTCTCACTAAACTAGTCTCCAAGGCCATATCAATAATCATTTTCCAATGAGGGCAGTTGGGGAGCAGAGCTGTACTCTTTCCAGTCAGATATCAGTTTTCCCTTTTGGATTCTAAACTATTTTCACTTGCTGGTCATTTTCCAAAGCTTGAATCTCACACTTGAGGTTGCAACCCCAAGAATGTGGATATGTTGTAACTCATGTACATTTCAAGATTTTAATGGTCCTCTTAGACGTCAGAACAACAAACATGTTATTTATTCTTGGTTGAAATATATTCATGTCTTTAAAGCAGCCTGAAGGTGCAAAGCCAATGCAAACTTTGCATTAGCCCCTACTCCAGCAGAAAGCAAGGTGTACACATTCCTTTATGTACATCTGGTATTTGGGTCCATCATAGTCGTTTTGTAGATACATGTTGCACACAGTCAGTGTCCAGATTTTTCTTTTTTAATCAAGATCAGCTTCAAACTGGGCCATGCAAAACAAAGAATAGTTTAGTGCTACATAACAGCGAGGGCGGTAATAACATGGACTTAATTATCTTAACAAGATCACTACGCTGTGACTAAGTTATATATTTGTACAACCATTTTATAAATCCTATATGTGGAGGTGGTATCCATGTGATAAACTGGAAAGGCAAATGATAAATTTATAACATGCTTTTGCAATTTGTCAAATGCCTATGAGCTCATCAATTTATCTTTAATTCATCTCCCTCAAGATTTGTTTGAACATAGATCAAACCCTATCATATCAACAGCTTCAAAAAGCTACAATTTTAAAAATAAAAACAACCTTCTAGAGAAAAGTTTCTTCCAGCTTCCCATCAAAGTTGCTGCTGCCTAAGGCACAGGAGGGACAAAATTCAGTTGTGTACTAGTGACAGCTTTTCTAGACATCAAAATATCACAGCTTTAAAATCTGATTCATATATTAGTGGCTCTGCAATGCTAAAAGCTGGAGCTTTATACGTGAGAAAGGACGACTTCTGCCTTTCCAGTTATACAGTGCACTAATCATTTGTGGTTTCACCAAACTGTTAATAATACAACAATCCCAATCTCATGTTTATATCATTCCATTATGTATATTCTTCTCTAAACGCTTTAAATGCAGAGGGACTAAATTGTCCTATGAAGCAGCTAATGAGAATGATTGCTACAGTAGTAAGAAAGTAACTGGAGGTGACAGAAACAACAATCCCTTTTATAACCTCACACCAAGGCCCTGCCTAGACCAGGAAAATGAAGTGGGTTTAGAAAACATTTTAATTAATATTCATTTTTAAATTGTTAATTCTCGCCACTTAGCAAGTTCCATAGATAAAGACAGAGATGCTGAAAAATGTGTTTGCTGGTTTTGGTCAACCCTAATCTTCAGATCTTCAGCAGCACATGTGTATGGTCCAACAATCATTGATTTTTAGATGGTTCCTGGGCCTGTGGTTCACTTTAATCAACTTTCATACACATGAAAAATGCCAAATAGACAGCCTTGGAGATTGCTATTTACCCACAAATTAAATATTGCAAGTGCAAGCAAAGTGCAAACTTTCCCAAAATGTCCTGCAAGCATTCCTAAAACCCTTTTTTCTGGGTACAAAGGTAGATAAATATCCATGGCACATTCAAACCTTGCCTTCTCTACAAAGACGCCCCACAAGCATGCCAAACGTCAGTGTTTATGATAGATATCTCTATCTACCAGGAATTAGCCTGAGACCACCAACTTATTTCATAAGGATCACCAAGCAAAACAGCCAAGAGATAGTCATGGTTGGTCATTTCTGAGTGGGGCTAGCTTTGCATCAGTGACCTCAATGATTTTTTTGCCTCTGTACTCAATGATTTTTTTGCCTCTGTCTTCACGCACAAGGTCAGCTCCCAGATTGCTGCACTGGGCAGTACAGCATGGGGAGAAGGTGACCAACCCTCTGTGGAGAAAGAAGTGGTTCAGGACTATTTAGAAAAACTGGACGTGCACAAGTCCATGGGGCCGGATGCGCTGCATCCGAGGGTGCTAAAAGAGTTGGCGGGTGAGATTGCAGAGCCATTAGCCATTATTTTTGAAAACTCCTGGCGATCGGGGGAGGTCCCAGATGACTGGAAAAAGGCTAATGTAGTGCCCATCTTTAAAAAAGGGAAGAAGGAGGATCCGGGGAACTACAGGCCAGTCAGCCTCACCTCAGTCCCTGGAAAAAATCATGGAGCAGGTCCTCAAGGAATCAATTATGAAACATTTAGAGGAGAGGAAAGTGATCAGGAACAGTCAGCATGGATTCACGAAGGGGAAGTCGTGCCTGACTAACCTAATTGCCTTCTATGATGAGATAACTGGCTCTGTGGATGAGGGGAAAGCAGTGGATGTGTTATTTCTTGACTTTAGCAAAGCTTTTGATACGGTCTCCCACAGTATTCTTGCCACCAAGTTAAAGAAGTATGGGCTGGATGAATGGACTGTAAGGTGGATAGAAAGCTGGCTAGATCGTCGGGCTCAACGGGTAGTGATCAATGGCTCCGTGTCTAGTTGGCAGCCGGTTTCAAGTGGAGTGCCCCAAGGGTCGGTCCTGGGGCCGGTTTTGTTTAATATCTTTATTAATGATCTGGAGGATGGTGTGGACTGCACTCTCAGCAAGTTTGCAGATGACACTAAACTAGGAGGCGTGGTAGATACACTAGAGGGTAGGGATCGGATACAGAGGGACCTAGACAAATTAGAGGATTGGGCAGAAAAAAACCTGATGAGGTTCAACAAGGACAAGTGCAGAGTCCTGCACTTAGGACGGAAGAATCCCATGCACTGCTACAGACTAGGGACCGAATGGCTAGGTAGCAGTTCTGCTGAAAAGGACCTAGGGGTCACAGTGGACGAGAAGCTGGATATGAGTCAACAGTGTGCTCTTGTTGCCAAGAAGGCTAACGGCATTTTGGGCTGTATAAGTAGGGGCATTGCCAGCAGATCGAGGAACGTGATCGTTCCCCTTTATTCGACATTGGTGAGGCCTCATCTGGAATACTGTGTCCAGTTTTGGACCCCACACTACAAGAAGGATGTGGAAAAATTGGAAAGAGTCCAACGGAGGGCAACAAAAATGATTAGGGGTCTGGAGCACATGACTTATGAGGAGAGGCTGAGAGAACTGGGATTGTTTAGTCTCCAGAAGAGAAGAATGAGGGGGGATTTGATAGCAGCCTTCAACTACCTGAAGGGGGGTTCCAAAGAGGATGGAGCTCGGCTGTTCTCAGTGGTGGCAGATGACAGAACAAGGAGCAATGGTCTCAAGTTGCAGTGGGGGAGGTCCAGGTTGGATATCAGGAAAAACTATTTCACTAGGAGGGTGGTGAAACACTGGAATGCGTTACCTAGGGAGGTGGTGGAGTCTCCTTCCTTGGAGGTTTTTAAGGCCCGGCTTGACAAAGCCCTGGCTGGGGTGATTTAGCTGGGAATTGGTCCTGCTTTGAGCAGGGGGTTGGACTAGATGACCTCTTGAGGTCCCTTCCAACTCTGATATTCTATGATTCTATGACCTAGGAGATGATAAGCTCAATACTCCATTATTAAACTTGTGGATCAGTAATGTTCCAAGAATGATTTTTCTTTTTTTCTACATTCCTCCACTAAACACATTCAGGCACCCTTGTTCATCAGCAAAATTACTTTTGTATAGCTTAATATGGACAAAAAATTGCACAGTATTTTATGTTGATAAATAACTTAAATTACAATCAAACTTTGCTGAACTTAATTATCTGAAATGCACAGAAACACTACTCTCCGACCCCATGGATGTATGCAGGACATACACACCTGAAAGTAATAAACATAATACAAAACCATGAAAAATGCGGAAACCTTCTAAAATAGCATGTTTTTATGAGTGAATTTAAAAATACGAAGCCTTGACTTGTAACTCACCCACGGTGCAGATGGTACAATAAGTGTCAAAACAAGCAAGTCGCTGCAGCATTCCTCCAGAGATTGATGACATCTAGTCACATGATTTAGCAATCTAGCATAAACAACAGTTGGTAGTATCTGATGAGCTTTCTCACAGGACTCCTGTCCTGGGGCAAGTATGAAGCTCAGTGTTTGCCTCATGGCAAGCAGGTGTTTGAGCAACTTGCTGAGTTTTCCTTCCAGAGCACTCTGTAAAAACAAAAAGGTTAAGGAAAGAAATGGTAAACATTGTGAAATAAAAGGAAGTTAATTATGCTAGGTGAAAGGCCACAAGTCCTGTATAAGCACCTGCATGAACCACCACAAATATGCTGACATTTATAAAACAGTCTCCTGGGAATTTATTGGAGATGTCAAACTCTAGGCATTCTGCCTTTTCTTTTTCTCCCCTCCAAACCATCTGTGGATAACATGTGTTGAGGGGGTATGATCTGACAAAGCACGAAATACAACAAATTGCCAGACTTTTAGCCTCTTACAACAAATATGAAAACAAAGATCAAAGCCGTCATATAGATTGGGCTGATTGTTTGGTTTTTCTAAAGAACAGCCCAAAGCTAGTATAAAAAAAAATTCAAACTTCTAAACAATCAGGGAATCAACAAAGCATAAACAAGAGCATGTTTATCTTATACCTACCACAGAATCTTCTTATGTCCTTTTCCTGTTTAAACCTTTAGCCAGCTGGACACTCAATTTATTGAACAGCATGTTTTCTTTTACTAACAAGAGATCATTTTAAAAATCGAGAACTTATTCTGAAGCAAACTCCATGAAAGGAACACACACTTAAAAGGTAAATGAGAAAGGAAATGTGCAATCATGTAACATCACCACCAGACACACCAAAACAAGTATAGCATGCTTCCCAAATTTAAAACAGAAACCATTTACATTTACAATAACTCACAATACAAACACACTCTGATTTAAAACTTATCTTAAAATATGAGCATTTGCTTATAAATTATATTTCATCTCCTTAATAAAATTGTATTCATATCTGTTTTTCTTGGTTGTAAATACTCATTTGATGTGTCCCATATAATTCAGTATTTTAATCTACTAAGATATTGCTCTTCCATTTCACTAAGAGACACACAGCAGTCATCACCAACAGAAATTTAGCTTACTTTTGGATTCTTACCACAAAGCAAAAAAGCTTGTAAGAGAGAGCTGTGCTACTAGATTCACAATCAAAATGAAGACTTATTGTTCAGATTCTACTTTGGTGCAAAATGTTCTAGCATTTTGCTAGAGATTGCTTGGCATTTTCCACATGCCTTATGAGGTCAAACCCGCTTGCCATGAACACTAATGGTTAGCGCTGACTGAAAGGAAAGTTACATCAGACCCAATGGAAGTTAACTACTTTTCTGAAGAAGCTGCACACTTGGATCCTGCCTATTTGCTCAAGTGATTGCTCAATTCCCAGCGGGGATAATGAACATTTGATGGTGCTTCATCAGTTAGTCACCTGCCCCAGAGCGAACTCAGTAACAGCCCCATGCCCAGTGTAGAAGCAAAGGCCTGTGTAGTCTGTGGCACAGTGAAACTACATTAGGTGTTAAGCCCACCTGTTTTCAGCAGTGCACTAGAGCTACATTATACAGAAAAATGAAGGATCTGGGGCAGTGTTAACTGATTGAAAAATCATTACCAAACTTATGAATGTAGTGATATAATTCTAAATTTCACCACACATGATAAGGGGCTATATTCAGTGCTGTGCCTGCTTTGCACTCCCCTACTGGCACAAAACAGCTCTAAAGCTGGTGTAGCTGATTGTGAGAGTGAGGCTATGTCTATACTACACGCACTACAGCAGCCCAGTTTCCACACTGCAGCTACACTACTGTAGCATGGTAGTATAGGCACTTGCTACAGCAGTGGAAAGGGGTTTTCCACCATTCCAAGAGGCAGAAGGTAGGTCAGTGGCAGAACTCTTTTCTCGACCTAGCAGTGCTATACCAGGGCTTAGAGTGGCTTAATTTTTCGCACCCATGAATGATGTCACTTGGTCAACTTATCTTTCAGGAATAGACCAGGCCTCTAAGGGTATGTCTACATTGCAATTAGACACCCACAGCTGCCCATGCCAACTGACGCAGGCTAAGGGACTCAGGCCCAAATGTCTTCACCTCAATTAAACAGCCTCGAAGCCCAAGTCCCATGAGCCCAAGTCAGCTGGCACAGGCCAGCCACAGGTTAACTGCAGTGTAGACACATACCCTGAGGATACAGTGACCAGATGTCCTGATTTATATGGATAGTCCTAATATTAGGGGCTTTATCTTACATAGGCGCCTATTAGCCCCCCACCCCCATCCTGATTTTTCTCACTTGCTATCTGCTCACCCTACTTGAGGATCACTCCAGCATAGGGAAATGTTCCAGTGGCATAAAGCCAGCTTGGTGATTCCTGACCAGGGAGAAGGGGGCAAAGGCAGGTCTTCCAATACCCAGCTGAGCCACTGCTGCATATCAGTTCCTTAAGCCTGTTGACAGGTTTCAAAGTAGCAGCCGTGTTAGTCTGTATCCGCAAAAAGAACAGGAGTACTTGTGGCACCTTGTGTGTTTCACTCTATGCATCTGAAGAAGTGAGCTGTAGCCCACGAAAGCTTATGCTGAAATAAATTTGTTAGTCCCTAAGGTGCCACAAGTACTCCTGTTCTTTAAGCCTGTTGGCAGCTGTCACTAGTTAGAACTACTTCAGCTTATACTGGAAGTGCATCACCAGTACAAGATCGGGGTGCACAAAAAGTAGCTCACAGCCATCATTTCTTAGCAACAGCAGGGATTCTTTGCCATTCTATTTACACATATTGGGCTAGATCCTCAACTGGTGTAAATGAGAATTGCTTCATTAAAGTTGCAGATTTACACAAGCTGAAGATCTTATTTACTGAAGACAAAATTTTAAAATGAGCTTTCTGGGGATCCTCTTGGGTAGTTTTCTAAATGGTTTAGATTCTCTAGCCCAATGGATTTATTAGACATCTGTTTTTAATTCCTTACTTCCCAACAGGTTTTCGACAGGTTTCCATAGAAATTTTTCCCCCACTCCAGAAGACTCTCCATTCCTATGTACTTTACAGCATAAAATTTCCTTCTTAAAATCACAACAAAATGAAAAAAAATCTCTTCTGAAACACTGGAATAATGAGAATTGGATCTCATGTGTCTTAGGGTATTTGCTTCATGTCCTCGGGAAAAAGTTATTGAGCTTTACAATTCTGTATGAAACACATGTAACTATTTAACAAATCATCAGAGGTCCACACCAAATAGACCAACTTTGCAGTCTTAATTAAAAGGCCACCGAGGCCGGGAGCGGGGGTGGGGCAGGGAGGAAGAGGAGAGGAAGGAGTGAGGGAAGCCCATGCTCTACTTCTATATGAGAAGAAACAATGTTTCACAGGAACATAAAAATATACTATATCTCCTACCATAAAAATGGAACATCAGAGATTGTGGCCTATTTTCAGCACACATAGACCAGAATAGGTGAAAAATTGAAGCTTCACTGTGTGTAAATTTCCTGCTATAGTGTATATTGATGAGTTTACCATTTATACAGTAAATGTAAATTTTGGCACATTGAAGGATGGCCATTACATTCCTAAGGGCTTGTCTATACTGCCCTGTAATTCAGGCTACAGGGATGTGACTAGCTGTGCACAGTGCTCTGCTCTAACTCCCCTGAGTGGACTCTGCTGATGCAAACTAGAAGGTTCCCACTTCCTGTTAACACAGTCCTCTTTAAACAGGACTACATTCATCCAAACTAGGAACCTTATCATTTGAGCCCGCAGTGTCCCCATGGAGGAGGTATAGCACAGCACTTTGGTGCACATTCACACACCTCCACCTCACATAGTCTGAACTGCGGGGCAACATAGACATAGCCTAAGTCTCATTTGTACCATGTATTTGACAATCCTGCCATACAAGTTAACCAATTGTTAGTTTGTTGCAGCATTTGCTGACCATTTTTGTAAACAGTGGCTTTTTTATTTTAGTTTAAAAAAAATTGTTTTGAAGTCAGTATATTCTGGACAGTTATGAGAACGTCACATTAAAGGATCTCTTTTTAGCATGGTTCATTTTTGCATCTAATACAATATCAGATTTGATAATTGTTTACTCCTGAGTTAGCAGCTCCTTTATACGCAAAAGAGCATTAAAGACTATAACTCTAACATTTAAAAGTCTAAGAACAATGTATGCAATTGTTACCCGGGTTTTTTTTTTAACCCAAAGCTTTTGGTAACTTTTACACTGTGCAAGGTGGTGTTAGGAAATAAATCAGGGGAGACACGGCCGTTCGACCGATAGATGGCTGGCACAAACAAGACAACACAACACTGCTTTTACTTAAAGCTAAAAGTTACTCAGTCTCAAGCACTTACACACGTCCGCAACAGGTTAGTAAAACACCCCCAACTCTTGATAATTACCAAAGCTGAGTGTGGCTTTCGAGTGACAAAGCGGCAGGCTTCCAGTGGCCAAATCTTCCATCTGCCGGTGGGGACCGCAAGATGTATTCAGAGGGAGAGTCCAAAAAGAGTCCAACTATCTCAAACTTTTCCCCCTTATTTATACATTAGTAATAGAATGACATGTCCCTTAAAGAAAACTTGTTAATTAAGCAGTTTCAATGGTGAAGCAAGAGGTTCCTTCTGATTACTGATTAACCAGGTCTGGGTTTTTCCAGAGTTTGTAGCCTTGAGAGCCCAATAGACATTCCTGGGGCACATGCTTTCCTAAAATGCATGTATCAGCAACTTTAACACAACTCTTATTAGGAAGGATGTTGGGTCAAGCTGTCCTTTCTGTGGCACCCCAAACCTTCCTCCCCTCCTGCTGAATAGGCTGCTTTTAACAATAAGCCATAGTGGTTTCAGGCACTTTACTGATTTGCCAAAATCTCCTCGTATACAATAAAGAACAACAAAGATTTTATATTGCTACATAAATGCATCATCCACCCAACGCATTCACTTCTGATTACCAAACCAGCAGGAAAAGGTTAGCTAACTCAAACCTGCTTTGATTAGTGTCACAGAAGAATTTTCAAGAGGCCTTTGAAGTGATATCCGTCAGTGTTAGTTCAGATACTTGTCTGTCTTTTCTTTAGATGAGGCCATCTACTATAATATGAAACCACCAGAAATGAAAAAAAAAGTGCAAGAAAGTAATGAACTCACCATCTAGCACTACAATCAGAGCCAAACCCCAGCTCCTACTTTTTAAAGACTTCTTCTTAGACTTGCTGAACCACAAGAGACTCATTTGGTTGCACAGTTGAAGCCCACACCCTTTAGTGAGATTTTTTTATGTATATTTCACCACATTACTTCAAATGCTGTTAATTGCTGATCAATGAACACTATTTGCATCTCTGACAAGTGAATAATCATTCTGTGCAGTTCTTATAAATATACCTTGAACTTAATTTGACGTTTTCTACTTATCTTTAAGCTAAGCACAGAGACTGGTTGGCCTTTTACAACTGAGATGCAAGTGTGTATTTGCATATTAATGATGTTATGCTTAAAGAAAGCATTACTAGCAATCTTTAATAATACACAGAGAAAGATAATTACTATTTACCAACAAGGTGCAAGGTGCTTTCAGGCACGTATGCCCCAAACAGCTTACAATTTAAATAAACAATGTATGCATAAAGCATAGGGATGAACAATAAGATATTATGAGAAACTGTGATCCAACAGTGAAGTTTTGAAAACATCTTGTTAATGCCACAACTTTACCTGTATATGTTTGCCTTTAAGGAAGGAGGAAAAAATTTCAGTCATCTAATTGGTTAATACTTCTCTGTAGAGAGGACTAATGATTATAGCATTTTGGAGTAAGTTTTCAGGTGGGACTTAACATAAGAGAAAATTGAAGCATAACAATGGGATCCTGGTCCATGACTAGGGCTCCTAGGCACAACAGACAGACAGAGCAGAGCAGGGTTCAGCTACGGGGATTGCATGGAAGAAAGCAAGAAGACAAGAGTGGGAGAAAGTCACAAAGGGAGAGGGATAAAACACACTTTGATGCCAAACAGTTCAGTTATTAAAAAGCATCTAACAATGATGGAGTTACCAACCTCTGGCTCAAAGACATTTGATATTGACTAAAGCTGAGAGAATACTGCAAACAAGTATTCAAGACTATTTGTACACATAACATCCATTAATTCACATGGATGATATTAGAGATCCTTTTTATTCACATTGCATTTAAATTAATGAACTGTCAGGACATAACAGGTACATCAGACAGCAGCAGATGCACATTTCTGCTGGATACAGAGTGGTATCAACACCAGTCAACAGAATCACTCTCCTTTATAAACTTCAAAGTACAGTTTTCTAAATAGAAAGTACGTGCTGAACAATCAATACAATGGTGAGATATAAATTAAAGAACTAACCAAAATAAAGGGGAAAAGTTACTATTATTAGACTATTATTTACATCTTTCACAAATGGCTCACAGTAACTATCTATAAGATCCTGGGATGTGACCTTTTCAAGCATTAATTAAAAATGTTTAAAGCTCCAAGAATGCAAATACATATTTGTCATTGCTCTTAGCATGGTGCATTATAAACTGATTATCTAAGCAAAGTGAATTTTCATACTGAAGGTTTAATTGCAGGACTTGTTGCATATACATTAATATGCAATGCAAAACCTTCTCAGCAGGTGCTCTACGTGATGAAGAGATTTTAATGAATAATTCATCATGAAAAGCACTTCTACTGAGATACAATTTGCAATAATGTTTTTCAAGTGAGATCAGTGAAAATCAGAAGCGGTCATTGCCAATTTGTTTCAGTTCAGATTCAAAAGGTCACACCCTTGACACACAATGGAAGTTAGAAATGCCCTTTTCTTCTTTTACATGTCAGCATCATATAATCTGTATTTTTTCCTACACTTTCCATTCCAACACTCAGAGGGTAGTTATTTCAGACTTAATAAAAAAGTGACTTTGGAAACAAGATTTTTATATCAGATTTCAATAAATACATTTTCCATATCTGTCAATCACTCAAGTTTTCTGCAACAGGCAAGATAATAGTGTGCTATAATTATATAGATATAAATATTTATATATCCCACTCCAAATCATTTAAATAGGTAAGCTATATCACCTCAACTCTACAAAGCAACAAATTAGATCAGAAAAGATTCTTTATGCAATATTTTAAAACTCTCACACAAAATGGGGTTTGTTTCTTCACATTCCAGTTGATTGTAAATATTAATGCAGCACATAAATTATAGATATTTATTTATTTTGCAAATTACACATGTAAATCATTGTAATGAATTTGAGCCATTAGAATTTTAGAGTTTTTCTGTTTTCCTTACATCATTTTAGTTTCTTGGGGAAAAACTCATTACAAGACTACGATATGGTCTCATTTTATCTAGAGTTGCTCATCCATAATTCTGCAGTTTTAAAAATACATGCTGGGATGTTTTCTCAACATCTTTATTTAAGCTACTTTGGATATGTATACTCAACTTCATGTTGCCAACACATCTGAAAATATATTGTTTTAAACACTTCACAGCACAGGAATTCTGTTATAATGTACTTCGTATGTTAATTATTAGAATACTACTAACACATATTTATATGCTGATATGATGTAAAGTTTAAATACTTTCAATGTGTAATGATTTTTTTCTGACACTTTTATGACAGAAGTGTTCTGACTTGTGTGTTTTCTCACAATGAAATATTCCTCTGTCCAGAGATACTAATGAGAGTTTCAAAAAGTCAGGCACAACTGCAGTAATTTTATGCATCCAAATTAGGTATTTGCAAGTATAAATGACCAGCTGTGCAACTAAGTGGCTGCTGCTCATGAAAAACCCGACTTTCATGCACATTCACAGAAACCACATACGCAAATTAAGCACATAATGACACTAATTTTTGCAAGCTTTGCTGTGAAAACCAATCACTAAAACCTCCTAATAAAACAGCCTGCAGTGTCACAACCCATAAATGAAACATTTAAAAATAACAAACATTAAAATATCAACTCAATTGCATAAACACAGCAGTCAGTAGAAGAGAAAGAAAAGGCCCTCTGCACTAACAGATATTCCAGTATGTGAAGACTAATAAAATACTCTTATATTCTATGTGTGAAATTCTAGCCCCATGATAATCAATAGAAGTTTGTCAATGACTTCCATGGGCCAGGATTTCATCCTTAATCTCTCAGTTCAGAGGTACTAAAGAAAGGTAGCACACAGAAGAAAAACCTGGAAAAGGGGAGGAAAGAAGGAACAAAATGCTAACTTGTTGATGTGATCTTTCGTCGTTGCTGGGCTTTTTGTTGGTTTTGGTGTTTTGAGTGGGGGTGGAGTGGGTAGAGTAGACGGGGTAGTCTCAGGGGAAAATCTGGGCCTTTTAGCTTTTGAAATATTACATCATTTTAAGCATAATTTGATCTATTTCCTTAATTTTCATAATTTAATCCGATATTAATTTCACTGATTTTATTTTCTCCCGAGCCAGTCTTTCTGGGCAAATTCTAGTGTAATTTTAGAAGGAATTAATTCCAAGGGCTCCAGGATGGAGGCAGCCAGCTCAGTGCTCACCACTATAGGGGGTTTAATTTTAAGAGGATTCTTATTTGGGCATGTCTGAGGATTTTGTTTTCAGGGTTTTGAAATCACTATAACTATACAGAATAAATCTGTCCAGTTTGTTTGGATTCATGGACTCTCTCAGGATACAGAAAGGAATCAGATTATGAAATTCCCCCCTGTGGAGATAAGATTTAAAAGAATGCTAGTTTTTTCATTATTCTCAAATGCTTTTTGTCTTCCTTTTCCTTTGGGAAGGAAAACAAGGAAGATAGAGAGATACTAGAATAGTCCTAATAGAATCCTCAGGCTCTGTCTAGGGTCACATACTGCACCTGTTATTGTGGTGTCCAAGCACTCCCTCAAAATGATTTCTTAAGTGAAACAAGAGGAAAAGATGGTCTAAGAAAGAGGCTTTGACATACTCCTCCTTGCTATATCAGTTCCCCCTATTGCTGATGAAAAGAGCTTTACAATGAAAAAAACAGTGCCTGTATGTCTCCGGTTTAAGAGATGTTTCAACTTTGCTTCTCCCACTTTCTCTGCTTCTCAAGAAAGAGGAAGTGAAATGGAGGAACCAAAAGTCAGGAAGCTATGTAAATGGGGAAGGCAACAGCACTGGTGTGTTGGATTAGCTGTCTGAGAATCTGCTGTAGGGGAGGAGATTGTACCTGTGCCACCTGGTAAGATCAACACCAATATGCATGATGCCAATAGACGGGAGACATTTCCTTGCTAGGCCTATGTTCTTCTGTCCCCTCAGCTACCATGCTCCAAGAGGGAGCTGGTGTAACCCTTCGGCCCATCTAAGTTGGCAGCAACAAGGGCCGGGTTCTGTATCTAGGGGTTCCGTTTCAATAACGCAATGCAAAACCGGCTCGAGCCCCCACCCAGTGACCTGGGACAATTACATACCACCCCCCTGGGTGCCTCTAAGAGGCAATACTTCCCCTCTCGCAAGCACGGAGTCTGCGTGTAACAGAAAATGTTTAATAACGTGAGGTAAACGACATCAGCATTAAATTGGAAAAACACCACAAACAGAATTCATAACACAAACCATGAGCAAAAAACCCACCCCAGCAAATTGGGCTGTGTCCTTTCCCTTTGGTTCTTGAATCCAGCAACCCAAAAATCACCCAGAGTCCCCAAAGTCCAACACCCCCAAAGTCTCTTGGGTCCAGCAACCACCCAAAGTCCCAAAAGTCCAACAGACCCCAAAGTCTCTGTCCCTGGTCAGTGCAGCCCCAGAGTAAAAGGGGGGCACGCAGGGTGTTAAGGGGCACCTTACGTGATCCCAGGCCAGCTGGCCGTCTCTCTGTAGGGTTCCGCCACAGCCTTCACCACGAGCCAGTCCACTTCCTGCCGTCCCACAAACTGCTCTGCTCTACAAGCTGCTCCGCTCCGCCCTCTGAGCCGTTCTAGCCGTCCCCGCAAACAGCTCTGCTCGCCGTTCCTTGGGCCGCTCCAACTGGCCCCGCAAGGCTCCGCGCCACTCGCTGCTCCTCCAGTCGTCCCCACAAATTGTTCCACCAGCTGCTTAGCAATATAGCTTCAGGCTCCTCCACTAGTTAACAGCACTCAGTGATCTCAGCTCTTAGTAACTTTAGCTCTTTTGGTGATTTCAGCTCTTAGCAATTTCAGCTCATAGTAGGGGAGCCCCAGTGCTAGTGCACCATTGGCCCAAAGTGAATTCAGCTCAGCAGCCTGTAACTAGACTCCTAATGGAATCAAAATTAGCTCTGACATTCAACTGTGGAGAGAGGAGGTAGTGCAATTGGTGTTTCAAACCCTCAGAGGGGGCCCATACCATCAGGTACAAATACCTGTCCCCGTCCTCTCTCCATTCACTGGGCTTTGTAACACATGCCCCTTGTCAAGCAAGTGCTACTTAGGTAATGGTGAAGGACTCACTCAGTCCTTCTG
Source organism: Trachemys scripta elegans (assembly GCF_013100865.1). Classification (NCBI taxonomy): domain Eukaryota; kingdom Metazoa; phylum Chordata; order Testudines; family Emydidae; genus Trachemys; species Trachemys scripta. The sequence continues at coordinate 58,366,069 of NC_048303.1, read as the reverse complement.
TCATACAACAGTTCCACTGGCCTTGATTCACAGAATCAGGGTAACAAAACTTTATTCTTCCTGCCCCAACAACAGAGAAAACTGGGGATCCCACACCAGCCAAAGTAACCACTTTGAGTTGCTGTTTCATGCCAGGCGAGTGGGTGTGCCTATGCAAACAAGATCAGCCCCTGGAGTTCTTTTCCACACTCGTCATAATTCACCACCAGATATCAGGGTAGAGCTTAGAGTTCATCCTGACTCTGCTTACATCGGTTTCCTGCGAGACAAGGATGTCTGGCTTCTTCTGTTTAAAAACAAGGCCAGTACTGCTGAAGGCTCATGAGTAGACTACAGCTGGAAGTGCCACTTCCACCATTGCTGGTAGTTCAAAGAAAGTCTGTAGTTTTGATTGCTGTCTGCAGGAAAACCCATGGAGAGAGATTGAAAAAAGCAGATATACAGGAGAGAGTTGCTCTAGGGAACAGTCTCCATTACAAAACTACACTAGTTTTTGCCTCCTTCCTGAGGCTATAAATCCTAAAATGAAGTAAAGGGAAAGCTTCTCTTCTGGGAGACAGTGCCAGAGAGCTGCCTCTGTAGCAAACAGAAGAATAATACTGGGACTACAATGGGAAAAGGATTTAAAAGGATGTATTAAGAAGAGTTGCCTTTGTGGATGTAGCCTAATCTCACTAGACTCTCTGGGCTGCTGGATACAATGCATGAGAAAGCATCTATATCTCAACATCATGAGTCTAATGATTTTCATATTACAAGAACAAAGTGAACATCCTGAAGTAATTAAAGCATACCCAATAAAACAAGTTATACTCTCACAGAATAAAGAAATGAAATGGGACATTTGTTATATTTGCATTTTACAGCACTTGTAGAAATAATTTATAGTGTCTTCCTCCAATTCTTAGCACATGTGTGAGAATATTTCTTCAGAGATTTGACAAAAATGTAGACTTATGTAAAATGACAAATGCAATTAGTTCAGACTTTATTGTTGCATAGATAGATCACTATTATTCAGCACTGAATGGAACTTCTTTTTGTTCTTTCTTGTAGGTACATAATTTATCAAATTATGTAAGAATATCTACAGTGCACAATGAGGTCCTTCACTAAAGCAAAATGAGAGCTGCGTGAAATGTAGAGTCAGGCAACAGCTCAGGGACAGATTTATTACCACTCTGATCTTTCTTCTCTCTAGTCTTGACTTTCATCTGCTTCTCAAGGAAATATGCTAAACACTGACTTTCTTTTTCTCTAAAATTCTCTCCTCTTCCCTACATTGGCACTTCCATTCTATTTCCCAAAATCTGTGCTTTTAAATTCTTTCCACACAATACCAAGCTCTCAGGAAATCCATTTGCTGCTTCCACTTTAACATCTCTCTGTCTCCACTGTTAAAAGCCTGATTCATACCTTGGCTCTCTTTCACCTCATCACTAAATTCTTCCTCTCTGGCTCCATTCTTGCCACCTCATCTCTGTTCAATCTATACAAAGTACTCCTGCTAAAATGTTCTTCTCTCCCTGGTACTCCAGTCATGTAACTGCCCCCACCTCAAAACTCTTCAAAGGAAAGGGCCACAAGTGTTCTGCATCAAGTTCAAATAGCTCATCCTCTTCCTTCAAGGCTACCCACAGATCTGCCAACCTACAGATCAACTCTAGTTTTCACTACTTCCCACTCATGTCATCCACTCTACTCAGTTTTCCCTCTGCTTCTTTCTATCACTTTCCCGCCCCTTAATTCCCAGAATAACCTTCTACTTCAAGTGAGCCAACCAATCTCTCCTTCAAACTCTCTTCCAACCACATTTCTGTCACTAATCTCAGCTCCAGTGTTATCTGCTCCCTCTATTTTGCCTTATCCTTCTGTGCTCCGTCTCATTAAAAAATAGGGGACAGAAACAAACTAAATTATTTCAGTACTTTGCAAACAACATTTTCTTAACAAACAACAAAACCACCTACCTCTTGAAGAGCAATTTCCTTTTCCCCTTATTTCCCTTGTCTCTTTTCCTTCCATCCCACCCCCATTGTGTGTTATAATCTTTCATTATCTATCTAATGCATATGGTACACATGTTGGATTACAGGGTCTCCATACTTGTTTGGAAAGTGCCATACACATCTACACTGCAGTATACAAATTAGCAATGAGATAATACCATAGGGGACCTCTAAGCAGGCACTTAAGGTCTAAAAGTGGCTTTAAAAACTGCAAGTTGCCTGAATGTGGAAGCAAGAGCAATCTCTCTGGTGGAGCAATACTACTCCCTAAAGAGTGGAAACAGGTGCTGGATGAAGTAGGAAAAGAATGCAGATTCAGTAGCCAGTCGTGTCTATGTAACTTAGATTTTTGCACACAGTTGATCTGGGAGCCCCAACCTCCATATGAGAAGCAGCAGTAGATAGTAGTTGTAATAGCAGCTAAAGGACAGCTGCAGTAACACCCCATCCATTAGGGTCTGAGAATCTTGTTTCTATCCCTTGTACTCACGTTTTCCCAATGAGGCATAAAACATCAAGACAAATGCTCTAAGTCAACATTTGCTAGAAATTTAAGAAACAATGAGTGAAGGTGGTCATGTAGTAAAATTAAAGCTTGAGCAATAGAAATTCAGTCTCAATATTTCTGGTTTAAAGTTCTTACCAGATATCGTAGGTTTAAATTTTCTGTCTTCCCATAGCAAAGGTCTATGAGGGTCATAGGTTGTTTTTCTAGGTTTCTTCCTGATATCATCCACAATAATGCAAGATTATCCATAGCAGTTGCCTAAGAAAAGGACAGAAAATGAAAAAAAATAACTTATGTAATTGTTTATTTTAACCAATTAAGTTCATACGTACGTAGCTAAAGCTAATTATGTCTGTAATCCCAAAATTAAGGAATGGAGTGATGGTTTGGATAAAATTATAATATACTGTACCACCAGAAAAGCCATACTTCTTGCTTAAATTAGTTATTCAACACACAGAACAAAAAAGCAAAAGCAGTTGACAACAATAAAACAAATTCACTTTAAAGGTGAACTTGAATGCTCATGTCGGTCTCATTTATTTTGAGGGAACATTTCAGAAGATGGAAAAATCAGTGAAAAATATTAGTAACCATGGCATCCCCAGTAAATCTGTGCTAAAAATATGAAGAACCCACCAAGACTCAGAGTGGGTCTGCACTTTTTTCACTATCAGGAATATCAGCCAGGACTATGAAAATTTAACAGACCTAAGTGTAGGCTTTTTTCCACAGGTCATTTCACAAACTTGGCTCCCCTATCTATGAAACGGAATGGTGGCACTTACTCATCTTTGTGAAGTACTTTGACCTATGGACAAAAAGTGATATACAAGCCTACAATATTATTATTATGAGAGTCATGGTACCCTAACCCAGGGGAATTGAGCCTACTTCCCTCCTTTTCAGAGAGTTGCTTCCCTAATTTAAAGTCTGTTCTAGGGTGGAAAAGAAATAGCTTAATCACAGTTTCATCCCCACAGGGCAGAAGGAGCTGGGAAACATTCCCTCTGCCAGTAGCTTACTCCCTGAGCACAGGCAGAAGGGTATCTTACCATTAGAGGACCCTTTCCTCCAGAGCCTGAAATGGAACCCAAGATTCCTGAATCTCACCATTTTTTTTGCGGTCAGCAAATATTAGTGAATCCCATTGCCAAAGTGTGCATCTCATCCCCCTCTATATGTTGCTCCACACTGAGGATGACAGCCTACTACTGCTATCAGGTACACCATTGGCTCAAATGACAGATTTGGGCTGTGGATAGAACTGTTTCTCTACAGTAAGTGTGGTTCTTCAAGGTATCAAAGTCAGTGTGCATCCCATTGTAAGTACACATGTGACTTGTGCATGAGACTGTTTTTTAAACAAGCAGTGTCCATTAGGGCCAGGCGTGTACCCTATGCCTCTTCCTGCTCCCTTGCAATAGCATAAAGAGTGGGGTTAGGGTTAGGGTTGACATATACAGACCAGAGAAAGGGCAGAAACCTCTTGCATGTTTTATGTACCGTCAAAAGCTTGAGAAGATTTGATACATGGTGTGGACTTCTCAGCATTCCTGGATTCTGCAGATGTGTGATTATCCAGGTGTGCCCTTCATCCCAGTAGTGAGGCATCCATAATGAGTGCCTTTGTGGGCTAAGGGTGAACAAACTGAACCCCTACGCAGACATTATCCTTGGTTTCTTCACCAGGTGAGTATTGTCAAGATGTTGTGAGCAAGCCATAGTCACTTCTCCTGGGAGTCTCTGCTTAGAGCATACATTGTATTCAGCCATGCCTGGCGTTACTGAAGAAGTAGTGTTGTGACGGGTGTCACATAGGTGCATGATGCCACATGGCCTTGCAAGACCAGACAGGATCAGATTGATGTCTGGGGTCTGAGTCAAAGTTGGGTAATGAGGTCCCTCATCACAAGGAATCTGTCATGAGGTAAATAGGCCTTGCTTATAATCCAGTTCTATAATTGGCTTTTTGAACGTACAGACAAAGTACGAAACAGGGAAGCTAGCTCAGGTCACAGCAGAGATGAGACGCTACAGCTTACACATTCTGGTGTCAGCAGGAGCAGATGGGCAAGATGAGGAAGATTAACAACAGCCTCAGGAGAAACTTTGCTGTATTCTGGACTGGATGATGGACAACACTATGAGGATGTTGCCATCTTTTTGAAGAAGGGAGTGGAGCTTGAGTGGAAATCCATCAGCAGCAGACTTCTGAGAGCCAGATTGAAAAAGAAACACAATATCACCACCCTGATTCAGTGCTATGCTGCGACAAATGACAGTGATGAAGTAAAGGACAAATTCAACCTTACATTACAGGAGTACCTCGCCATGATCTAATTAGCATCATGGGAGACCTGAATGCAAAGACTGGTAAGGACAACACAAACAACGACACATCAATGAGAAGAAATGGGTATGGCACCATGAACGAAAATGAATCTTGTTGATTTCTGCAGTGTGAATGATCTAGTCATTGGCGGAACCCTATTTCAAAGTAATGAAATTGACAAGCTGACATCATGTTCTCCAAATGGTACAAATAAGAACTTGATTGACCATATGATGATCAGTGGGAAATGGTGATGCCCTCTGACAGATGTGAAAGTGAGAAGGGATGCAGATGTTGGCAGAGACCATCACCTTGTGACAGTCTCCATCAAGCTAAAACTGAGAAGTGTGGGTCCACCAAACAAGGGACATAAACATTATGACATTGACAAGCTGAAGTCTCCTGAAATACAGAAAGTCTTCATTCTGCAGTTAAAGAACAGGTTTCAGGCACTTGCAGACCTTGATGATCTCGCTCGCCTATCACATACCCAACACCATATACAAGAAAAAACAACTCAACTCAACACTTTCAAACAGCAAATTGGACTGAAAATCAACTGCAATGAGACCGATATCATTACTTTTAATATTGCCTCACCATCACCAGTACGGATAGAGGATTATGTTCTCACCAACGTAGAAACATTCACATACTTGGGTAGCACCATCAGCCAGGACAGTAGAATAAGCCAGGACAGCTGGAACAAAATCAGTAAAGCCAAGAACCCTTCAGGAGCTTAAATACTTTCTGGAAATCATCAAAACACAACACCAAAACCAAACTCAAGATTTATCAGAGCTGTGTACTTTCAACATTACTTTATAGTTCAGAATGCTGGGGAATGAGAAAGTATGATATGTTCAAACTGTCTTCTTTCCATACAACCTGCCTCAGAAAAATCCTCTTTTTTGCCCAGAACAATCTCAAACCAAGATCTATTCGCACAGTGCAACCAAGAAGATATGAGCACCATCCTTGCCAGGAGGCATTGGAGATGGATTGGCCATGTGCTTCAGATGGAAGCTGATTCCATCACCAGAGTAGCAATAAGATGGACACCTGAAGGCAAGCAAAAACAAGGCTGCCTGAAAAAAACATGGCGAGGAGTGGTGGAAGCCACGCTGAAAAACCTGGGGCACAGCTGGGGAACCATTGAAAGACTTGCCAGAAACAGACAGGAGTGAAGGAGCTTCATCGCTGCCCTAAACACTAGAGGCGTAATGGGAACATCATGATGATGATAATCAAGTTCAGACTCACCCAATAAACTGGGTCCCGGTCAGAAAGGGGTCTCATGGAGAGTTTCATTAAGTGTCTGTGGAATCTTAAGACCCAAAGCTGCCTAGTACGAGGGGGGGAATGAGTGGCGGATATCACACTTTGAGGGAATGTGTAATTCCCTGAGGTGGTACAGGCAACTCTCATGCAGCTCACGCACAGAGAAGACCCCAGGGAAGGCCAGCCTTCACTAAGCTAAATATTTAAGATAAAAACTATTTACAAGTTATTTATGGTTGAAATTCAAGCAGAACACTAGAAGGTTAGTGATACAGAAAGGTTCCATCCCAAACCACAAGTGGCAGAAAGGAACTGGAGAGACAGTTTGCACTGCCCCTTATGCCATTGCTTCAGAGCATGATGAGGTGAAGGAGGCAGGCATGGACTAATGGACACCGCTATTGAACAGATTCCAGTCTTGGGCTCATGGATTCTATTTCTATTTAAATTAAAATAAAAAAAGAATAAAGACAGAAAGAAAGAATTCTAGAACAAAATTCAATGCAAACTGTTGGAACTGACGCAGTATTTGTGCTGACAGACTTTTGAGCTGTACCTGCCTTGTGGATGCAGTCTGGTGGTACATTGCAATGACTCAAAATTTAGATTTTCATTAAAGCTGCTGCACAGTGCTGCAGTTTTCATAAAATTATGTTGTTTTCTCTTTTGAAAAATGTACATGGACTATAATTATTATAAGTGAAAATAAAAATGTCCACTACCAAAATATTCATAATGGAACTCCAAAAAAATGTTATGAAAAAACAATTGACAGAGGAGATTTTTACAGCAAAGGTGACTACCCATGATTTTGCCACAATTACAAGTATTATGTACATTATTATTATGCCAAGTTCTCAAAGCACATTGACTTATTGATGATGATGGGATTACTACAATTCTAACACTCTAATACTTGCACCTGACCCCCCTCATTAACCTACTGCCTGCATTTAAAAAAAACCTGATACATGAGCACCATGTGTATCTCTCCATTTCTGAATATACATCAAATTAATTAAATAGTACACAGGGTGCAATTGTGGCTCTTGATGAGAAACCAATTTTTCTCTCATATGCACGGTTGAGCTACAGAATTAACTTTAAGCACACATGACATGCTATATGTCCAAATACTTAGGGAAAACAAGCCTTGAAGCCATATGTGCAAATTTTCACCCTCTAGAAGTCCTAAAGGGAGGTTTTTAGAACAATACAGGTTTAATTTCATTCTTCCAGACTCAATAGCAATGCTATCTCTGAAATGAATTTCATCATTAATTTATATTGTTTCCTTTAGTTCCTGTGAGAACTGAAAAAGCATATGAAGGATCTGAAATGGTTCTAACTTTTAGGCTAGCCTCTTTCATTATTGCCCATTTTTAAATTAAGACGATAAATAAAAATGGTCCAATAAAATAAGACATTTCTTTTATTATCTTGAAAATAAAGATTTATTTTCATATCTATTTCTAATGGGCCCAATTTTCAGAAGTGCTGACCCCACAAAGCTGCCACTGACAAGGTAGTTTTCATTTTATATTGCAATATGCAGTTTAGGGAGTGTGTCTTGCAGTTTCTCATTAGGGTAAAGATTCATAAATGGTGAAGTTGCTGTAGTGCTTTGGAAACTGTAGTGGCCAACCATCACTTTACCATTGACGTCTACAGTGAACATGCAGAAAGACCTTTCTGAAATCAAATCTAATGGATTTGAACAGAATTATGACCTAATTTTGTTAAACTTCTTTATACATAATTTGTACTATATGACTATGGTATATATTATTAAATATTACATGGTAAAGGTGAAACATGCCTAAGGCAAAGACCTACTGGAAAAGGGCAAATATAGTGCCAATCTATAAAAAGGTAATAAGGACAACCTGAGGAATTACAGACCAGTCATCTTAACTTCAGTACCCGGAAAGATAATGGAGCAAATAATTAAGCAATCGATTTGCAAACACCTAGAAGATAATAAGGTGATAAATAACTGTAAGCATACATTTGTCAAGAACAAAATAGTGTCAAACCAACCTAATAGCTTTCTCTGACAGGGTAAAACCCTTGTGGATGGAGGGAAGCGGTAGATGTGACGTATCTTGACTTTAGTAAGGTTTTTGATACTTTCTCACATGACCTTCTCATAAACCAACTAGGGAAATACAACTAGATGGAGCTACTATAAGGTGGGTGCATAACAGATGGAAAACCATTCTCACAGAGTAATCAGCGGTTCACAGTCAAGTGGGGTTCTGGACCGCAAGGACTGGTTCTGGTTCTGTTCAATATCTTCATAAATTATTTAGATAATGGCATAGAGAGTACACTTATAAAGTCTGTGGATGATACCAAGATGGGCAGGGTTGCAAGTGCTTTGGAGGATAGGATTAAAATTCAAAATAATCTGGACAAACTGGAGAAATGGTCTGAAGTAAATAGGATGAAATTCAATAAGGACAAATTCATAGTACTCCACTTAGGAAGGAACAATCAATTGCATACATACTGAATGGGAAATGACTACTTAGGAAGGAGTACTGTGCAAAGTGACCCGGTAGTCAAAGGGTACATCTACACTACAGCAGGGAGTCGATTTAAGATACGCAAATTCAGCTACGTGAATAGCGTAGCTGAATTCGACGTATTGCAGCCGACTTACCCCGTTGTGAGGACGGCGGCAAAATCGACTTCTGCGGCTTTTTGTCGGCGGCGCTTACTACCACCTCCGCTGGTGGAGTTAGAGCGCCGATTCGGGGATTGATTGTCGCGTCCCGACGGGACTCGATAAATCGATCCCCAAGAGGTCGATTTCTACCCGCCGATTCAGGCGGGTAGTATAGACCAGACCATAGTGAATTACAAGCTAAATAGGAGTCAACAGTGTAACACTTGCAAAAAAAGCAAACATCACTCTGGGATGTATTAGCAGGAGTGTTATAAGCAAGACACAGGAAGCAATTCTTCTGCTCTGCTCCATGCTGATTAGGTCTGAACTAAAGTACTTTGTCCACATTATGGATAAATTGGAGAAAATTCAGAGAATAGCAACAAAAATGGTTAAAGCTCTAGAAAACATGACCTATAAAGAACGATTGAAAAAATTGACTGAGGGGGCACAGGATAACAGTTTTCAAGTACATAAAAGGTTGTTACAAGGAGGAGGAAGAGAATTTGTTGTTCTTAACCTCTGAGGATAGGACAAGAAGCAATGGGTTTAAATTGCAGCAAGGGCGGTTTAAGTTGGACATTAGGAAAAACTTTCTAGTTAAGCACTGGAATAAATTGTTGTTATATCCTTTTTGAGATAGGGCAACCAGACTTGAACACAGCACTTCAGGTACAGAAATACCATTAATTTATATAATGACACTATGTTATTTTCAGTATTATTTTCTGTCATATTCATTATACATCTTAATGCTTTATTTGCTTTTTTGACTGCATTATTCTCTCCAGAATGAAACATATAGGGGAAATCCTGGCCACACTGAAGTCAATGACAAAACGCCCATTGACTTGAAGGAGGCCAGGATTTTATCCCAAGCCTTTTTCCTGAGTGGTTTCAGAATGCAATGGTATATGTAATGGGTTTACATTATTCCTTCCAGGATGCATTACCTTGCATTTGCCAACAATGCTGCCCAGTCTCCTAGTTTTGTTGAGTCCCTCTGAAGTTGCTCAGAGTCTTTGCTAGTCTTAATTAACACACAATTGTGCATCATCTGAAAGTTTTGCCACTTCACTGCTCATCCCCTTTTTCAGAATGTAACATAATGCATAGGCACAAGCAGAGAGTTAATGTTGGCATTTTATGACTTGTGAGAGCTCCGCTTTGCAACCTGCATATTAGTATAATATAGCTTTTTGTATGGATTTGACAAAATGTATTTTCTTAACAGTTATGCAAATTACACTTAGTTACTATGGTGATGAGCAATGTATGCAATAAATTGAACATATTCAGTATCAGCCAAGTAATTTCTGTTACTTCTTGGAAAACCTGATTACTTTGAGCCTAGGACAACATACATATATAGCAACATGTATGTTTAAAAACCTAAAACACTACCAAAACAAGACACTCCACTGCACACACTTCTCTCCCTAGGGAAAGGATCAGAGAACAAACATGTGACTGATGTTAGTCACCGTTACATGTCCACAGGATCAGTGCTACGCCCCCAGCTTTGAAACAGTCTCTTGGAGAAACCCCTTTGATGTGCCAGACTCCCAGGGGTCTCACCCTTCCTTCAGGGTAGGCCATGCGGCCTCACCACCACCTGAGACTGAATCTCTGGGGCTTCAGCAGTCCTGCTTCACACTGTGAGGTCTATTCAGGAAGTCCAACTGAAGTACACTCTGGGTAGAGGCTTGCACACTCATCGGGGATTAATGCACCTCACTCAATTATTTACAGTGACACTGACTCAAGCAGCATTTTCAAAACAGTAGTGTTTATTATCCAACTGGAACACAGCATGGGAAGTCTTAAAATTAGCAAAGAGAGGCAGAAGTTAAGCCATAGTCCATCCTGGCCAAGCCAGTGCCATGATGAGCCAGCCAATGAACTGTAATGAACACCATCTCTGTCTCTCCTTCTTATTTCCTTCCCTAGCCAGTTTCCAGGTGAGAGAGCTACCAAGCTTCTTCCAGAGCTCAAATTTATTCCCCCCTACCTCATACCTCTCAGTCCTTTGTTCTGAAGCTGAGGTGTCTGCTCTGATTCCCTGCTTTGAGGCTGGGAAATCCTCCTCCATCTGGATCACTGGTTGCTAGGTGTCGATGTCCTGGTGATCGGGCTTTCCATTGTCTTCTTGGTTTTTTCACTGAGATGGATCAGCTTAGGCCAGTCCTTTTTAATGATCTATTCAGTCCACTCAGAGAGCTAGGCAACACACATACCTGCCTATGGCCAGGTCTACACTACAGACCTACATCAGTATAACTACATCGCTCAGGGGTGTGAAAAATCCACACCCTGAGTGAAATTATACCAAGCTAACCTCCGTGTAGACAGCACTATGTCAAGGGAAGAGCTTCTCCGACTGACATAGCTACTGCCTCTCAGAGAGGTGGATTAACTACACTGTCAAGGGAAAGCTCTCCCGTCAGCATAGGAGCATCTTCACTAAAGCACTGCAGCTGTGCTGCTGTAGCGCTGTATGTGAACACAAGTGCTATGTCTCTTAGCCTGTCCTGAGAGCAAACTTAGTTCTGTTTCCCTCACTGGGTAGCAATGCAATATATAGGGGAAACTGATGCAAGTATAGGCTTCATAAAATTACCACCAAAAATTCCCACTGTGTCACAGTCACATTTCTTAATGCAGTACAGGAAGGTGCTCAGACACTGTTCTGATGAGCATGGTATGAGAACATATATAGAATTGGATATCAAAAGTTAACTATTAGAAATTGATTTTAACATCAAGATGATAGGATGGGACACATCTAACTGGCTTTTTTGAAAAAATATGGCAGAGACATTTTTTAATCAGTTGCTGCCGAGTCAGGATTAGTTGATTATGTTGTGAAAACGGCTAATCATGATAAATTGTCCAATGCTTGGGCAATATTTACTAGGAACATGGCAGACCCACTTGTCACCTAAAACCAGATTTGAATTTAAAGTGTCCAAAGAAGACCGGGTACTGCATTAGTCCAATGGATTTGCTTTTCTTTCTTTCCATCCAGCCAAGTTTTATGGAAGTTCAACAGGAAAACAATGTGTTCGATACCCTACAGCTTTTCTTCCTTAAACCATCTCATGCAAAACTAGTCATTTACCTTAGAAATTCCTCATCATTTAAACGTAACTAGTAGATTGCAAGGCTTTTGTTTTCCTCTTTAAATCTTAAAAGCCTTGTCTATACTTAAAAGCTTTGCTAGTATAGCTACACAGGCAAACCCTCCTAATGTAGTTTATACCAGTTTTGCCAGTATAGTTTATACGATTTATTTTTGTGTAAAATAAGCTACCCCAGCAAAACAACATTTTTGCCAGCATAACTGCATCTGTAGTAGGCCTTTTGGCAGTATAGCTCTACTGGGGGTTGGATGTATGATCACATCCCTAACTGACATCGCTATCCCAGCAAACCTTTTAAGTGTAGATCAGGTCTTAAATACAATACAATAAAATTTCGAGGCCTGAACTGGTTGCCCTTAAAACATGTATACAACCTTTTCCTAACAATGTCACAGCAATCAAATCAGAAGTGAAAAGAAAACCTTAAGGACAATTTTCATATCACATTGTTACATCAATTTTACATAATAACGGTCTTGGCTTTAAACTTTCTACAGCAAAGAAGTTTTAAGAATCTGAGTGAAGAGATTTATATATCCAAGGGAGAAAAAAAATTCAGAATTAAGGCAAAAAATTTCTTTGCATGTGTATTGGTTTTATTTTACACCTGTGAAAAATATACTTACAGAAGAGTAGTAATGTGCTGCTTACAACGTGACACAGAAAACAGTGTAGGATTCATTTCTCTACCTACCCCAATTTCTCTTTTAGAACCAGATTTGAAGAGGTAGGGTGGGGTGAGGGGGGGAGAGAAAGGTCTAAAGAAGCTTTGACTTTAAGCCCTGTGGGCACTGGTGCTTTGTTTCTTGCATATATTGCTATTATTAAAAAAATACTTTTGGTCCCCCATCAAATGTTTCAATTATTGCAAGGAAAACCAAACTATGATAAAAAACTGATGAGATCCTAAGCTCTATAGCATTCTAATACAAAAGGTCTCAATAGACATAGTCTTACCTTTTTTTCTAATTAAAAAAATAGGTGGATCAATATGACATTCATTGATTCTGTTACATTCAATACTCTGCAACAGAATAACTTTATATTTGTTTTTTAAACATTAAAGACTTACTTTTAAATCAATTTTAGCAAAGCATTAAAGATAATATAATTTTCTGAATTTAAAATCACTCAAATTGATCTTCACAGACATTCTATATTATTCTTGTATAGAACGAATGGCATGAATGTTATGAGTCTCTCTATTCAAACATTTAATTACAAGATCCAATCATACTGAAATCTGTCGAAAGCACTTATCCCAACTCAGAAAAAAAAGCCATTTATATATAATGGAGTGGAATCAGAGTTCATATATATAAAATACATTGCTTTCTTACACTGTTTCTATTTAGGTCATAAACTGTTACTATACACTATTAGCAATGGAAAATTGGGGTGTATTTCTTCTTTAGCCAGTGAAGTACTGTTTATTTGGAAACAAAAAGTCATTCCAAAGCCATCACCTGAACTCTACTACATTCTCGATCATAGTAGCCACCCAGTGGAAAATTTTTGTAATGCTCATGTATAGTAAGGGTTTGGACTTCAGAGGTGCAGAGGACCCACAGTTTCCAGTGATATCGGCTGTCCATGAATGCTCAGTACCACTGAAAATGAGACTCTAAAAACATTAGCATTTACTCTTTGAAAATAATCTTTATCTGAAATGTACAATATTGCACCCAAGAACTAGAAATTCAAAAGATTCTATAAATTTTAAACTAAATTTATAAAACGAAGCCTTCTAAAAAGAAAATAGAGAGACTAGCTCTCAACTTGAGTTTCTCTACCTTTCAGTGTAAAGAACTGAACAAAAGTACTGTATAAAAATCACTAAAAGAATTAATAGAAAACATTATTTAAATGTAGGATTTAAATTTTATCTAAGTAGGAGAACACTTCAGTCTCTCTGGTCACTCAATAAAGACCTCAAAGTGGCAATTCTTCAACAAAAAACTTTAAAAACAGACTCCAACGTGAAGCTGCAGAACTGAAATTAATTTGCGAACTAGACACCATCAGATTAGGCCTGAATAAAGACTGGGAGTGGTTGGGTCATTACAAAACCTAAACTTAATATCCTCAATACTAATTTCTCCCTACTGTTACTCACATCCTCTTGTCAACTGTCTATAATGGGCCACTCTCTTACCACTTCAAAAGTTATTTCTCCTCCCTTGGTATCCTGCTGTTAATTGATTTATCTTGTTAGACTGACTTAACACTTGGTAAAGCAACCCACATCCTTTCATGTATTTATACCTGCTCCTGTATCTTTTACCTCATACATCTGATGAAGTGGGTTCTAGCCCATGAATGCTTACATCTAAAACATTAAAAAAAATGAGGAGTCCTTGTGGCACCTTAGAGACTAACAAATTTATTTACAAAGCCCACGAAAGCTTATGCCCAAATAAATTTGTTAGTCTGTAAGGTGCCAAAAGGACTCCGTTTTTATTTTATTTATTTATTTTTTTTGCTGATACAGACTAATATGACTACCACTGAAATGTAAAACATAGGAATCCTTAGCAAATTAGCATTATAGAAGAAAATGCCTTTGCAAACCTGGAGAGAGGAACAGACCTAAATGATCTTACTAGTACTAGTGAAACGGACCTACGTATAAAGGTAGATGGGGAATATGTCATATTGTGGGATCAAAGCCTCTGAAGTAACCCAATCCTTTAAACATAATCAAGGATAACATGTCTAAGCTATTCCAGCAGCATAACCTTGACTCGGCCCTCCAACATATATAAAGGGTTTGTAATATATTGATAAAATTGCAAATGGAGTACAGAATAAAAGATGGACAATTTTTTTTTTGAAATACAACCAAGTATTGCTTTAGTGCTTTTTTACCACTGTTCATGTCATCAGTAGAAAGTAACAGTAAGAACACCACTAGCTGTCACCTTCAGCCCCCAACTAAAACCTCTCCAGCGCATCAAAGATCTACAACCTATCCTGAAAGATGATCCCTCACTCTCACAGATCTTGGGAGACAGACCTGTCCTCGCTTACAGACAACCCACCAACCTGAAGCAAATACTCACCAGCAACCGCACATCACTGAACAAAAACACTGACCCAGGAACCTATCTTTGCAACAAAGCCCGATGCAAACTCTGTCCACATATCTATTCAAGTGACATCATCATAGGACCTAATCACATCAGCCATACCATCAGGGGCTCGTTCACCTGCACATCTACCAATGTGATATATGCCATCATGTGCCAGCAATGCCCCTCTGCCATGTACATTGGCCAAACCGGACAGTCTCTACGCAAAATAATTAATGGACACAAATCTGACATCAGGAATCATAATACTCAAAAACCAGTGGGAGAACACTTTAACCTGTCTGGTCATTCAATGATAGACCTGCGGGTGGCTATTTTACAACAGAAAAGCTTCAAAAACAGACTCCAATGAGAGACTGCTGAGCTGGAATTGATATGCAAACTAGATACAATCAACTTAGGCTTGAACAAGGACTGGGAATGGCTGAGCCATTACAAACATTGAATCTATCTCCCCTTGTAAGTATTCTCACACTTCTTATCAAACTCTGTGTGTGTGTGTGTGTGTGTGTGTGTGTGTGTGTGTGTGTGTGTGTGTGTGATCTCCTCAATATATGTTCCATTCTATGCAGCCGAAGAAGTGGAATGTAGCCCGCGAAAGCTTATGCTCTAATAAATTTGTTAGTCTCTAAGGTGCCACAAGTACTCCTGTTCTTCTAGTAAGAACACAAAATTTATTTTTTTAATCATCCAACTATCCATACCCAATTAATCCTGAGACTGGGATTTTTCCTCCTTCCAGTCTCTCTATTGTGATTTGGAGCAAATCTTTGTACCATCTGCTGGGGTTTAAAATTGATTCCGGAAGAAAAATCTTCCCAGATTTGATTACTTCAGAAGCTGTAAATGTAGATTATACATGAGTTGCATTTTTTGCATAAAGCTTTCTTTTGGGTAACAATAAACATTTTCTTCTCCAGAGGGAAAGGTCAGGTAGCTGGAGATGGATAGCTAAAGAATGAAAAATTTCTACTAAAACGTAGAGATGGTCTAACTATTCATAGAAAAAACAATGTACACAGTAAATTCAGCCCTCAATTTTGTTTACAAATTATCCATGCATTGACTCATTTTTACAAAATTTGTTCAGTCACAATTATTTGACAAACCTTTAATGGGAACAAATTTCAATCTATAAATTGCTTGCAAACTTTTTTTTTTTTAGTCTTTTCTGTATCTAAAGTAGATTCTGCTTAATAGCAACCTGCATATTAACAACTTCCAGTTAATAGCAACCGATTGCCAAGAACAATCCCATCCCATTGACTTTAATGTTAATGGGATTTGGAGATTTGCAATGGCATGTTGCTTATTAAGAACAATTTTTTTTGGAGAACAGCCCTAGCTGCAGGCAGGTTTGCAAGGCTGCAGCCACAGAAGGAAGAGCTGCGACATGCCTTCTTGGCTGCAGCCCCACAAACCTACTTGCTCACAAGGACCAGGAGGTAAGAGGCTGCAGGCTCCCTGCAGTCTTCAGGCTGCACCCTGTCAGAGGGCTGCACCCAGGGAAGAAAGCACTGGGGATATGCTGAGCTCTGATCCCTGCAGAGCACAGGGAGAAGTACTGTATACCTCTGCGGGCACTCAGCACCCTGGCTCCCCACAGAAAGCCCCAGCATCCAGGCAGCAACCCTCCTCCCTGCAGCTACCCTGCCCACAGGAAGGTTTGCAGGACTGCAACCAGGGAAGGCACATCTCCGTACTTCCTTCCTGGCTACAGCCCCAGAAACCTACCTTCTGCTCATTTGCAACTGCTGGACAAAGGCAATATTTTTCTGGCAATTAAGGGGTTGCTAATAAGCTGAATCTACTGTATTTGCCTTGTGTGATCATTAACCTAAGTTGTATGCTATAGTTCCTACTCCATAATTAGGAGACTACAACTTCTGTTAAAGACAGAGGGCTTGAATTAGTCATTTGTGGCATGAAGGTTTGTGCTAACACATATGAGTATTCCAGCCACCTTTTCTTCCAGTGAACATTTTTGCAAACAAACAAAACAAAGCCCTCATACTAATATTCATGGAAAGGAGGTGTTAAAGGGATCACAAATGCTAAAGTGAATTTGAACAAATAATCATAAATATCTTTTCAAGTATTTACCTAGCTCTGTTGGAACAAATGATTCCTTTCTTCATCTCATTTACATTCAACCACCATCAGTCTGGTATTTTACCAGATGTAATTAATCATTTAGGGAGGGATATATTTAATTTATGGACTATATACAAATGTGCAGGTTTAGACTTAATAGATTCAGACGCATTATATTCTGTAATATCCTCCAGGCTCAGGAAGTCATGCTTATACTTGGATATCCAGTTATTCAATGAAATTATGTAAAGAGAATCATGTACTTAAATTTAAAACACATGGGCAGTCCTACTGAAAACAGTGAGAATACTCATATGCTTAAAATTAAGCATGTGCATAAATGTTTGCAATGTTTGGATATTTCTCAATCCACAAATGAAAGGTGATTTCTCGTATGCAATGTGCTGCGATGCTTATATCTGTCTTGCTATGAATACTTTATATCAGTGGTTCCCAAACTGGGGTTTGTGAATCCCTGGGGGTTCGCAAAATGTTACAGGGGGTTCTCGGGAAAAAATTCCATAATGGCGGACAGAGCTGACCCTAGGGACCCTGGGCAGCACGGGGCCAGCAGCACGGAGTCACTGGACTTCCACGAGCTAAGCAGATCAAAGCAATCATATCTATCATACTGAGGAGATTGAAACTTCAAGACTCCTTTTAAGAAATGGAAAGGGAGGTGGATATTTTTTGGTGTTTTTAAAATTAAATAGGCAGCTAGTATTTGTTTTAAAATTATTATGAAGAACAGTTTAAGCTTTGTTGTAATGTGCATTGTTTGCCTGGACTGCTCAAGACCTGAATGCTTGTGTAGGAGGAACTCTTTGAGTTGGCTTCTTAAATACCTTCATGATGTTTCACATTTGATACTCCTTGATGAAACATAGGAGCCTTGTCTTATAACAGGCTTATTCAAAGTGATACAAGCTACGAAAGTGAAATATTTGAAGAGTGTTGCCATTTTCATAATGTAATAAAAATACTGTAATGATAAATAATAATAAATAATAAATAGTGTGTAATATGCATGTCATAAAAACAAATTTTATATTTCCCAGATCACTGCTTTTATAATTTTTACTCAGATAAAGGAGAAAATCCCTGGAAACATTCATTTTTAGGAGGGGGTTCGCGAGACTTGACATTTTAGTGAAAGGGGTTCACAGGTTGTTGAAGTTTGGGAACCACTGCTTTATATGTTTTGTTCTCCCTAACTGTTGGGTAAGATAGACTACAAGGAAGATTGTGTTCCCACTAACAATTTACACATGCCATTGCTCTTGGGTTGTCTACCATAGTCAATATCTTTGGCAATCTCTATAATGATTACACAAAGGTACACAAAAGAATTAGGTAAGTTCATGGAGGATAGGTCCATCAATGGCTATTAGCCAGGATAGGCCGGGATGGTGTCCCTAGCTTCTGTTTACCAGAAGCTGGGAATGGGTGACAGGGGTGGATCACTTGATTATGTGTTCTGTTCATTACCTCTGGGGCACCTGGCATTGGCCCCTGAGGGAAGACAGGATACTGGGCTAAATGGACCTGACACAGTATGACCGTTCTTATGTTCATATTACATGCCTACCCTTTTGAAAGCCAAGCATCTTAACAAAAGTAACATTATTACTTGGTGATGTAAAGATACAAAACGAAAACCTCTGTTTGATTTCTGGAAGGGGAAATTCTCTTTTTTTTCCCCTGCAGAAAGTTAACTGTTTCCTTCCTACATCATCAAAATGTTGCTGGAAACTAAAAATCAACTCAGAGGTCAAGGAAATTTTTTGTGAAACTTTTTATTATGGCAATGAGTATTTAAAAGTGCAATCCAAATTATGATAACTACAAACAACCCACCCACAACCTAAACTTTAAACAATAAGTGAACAAAACAAGAGAAGTTAAAGTAAAATTCTGATTTTAGTAACAACTTACTTGATTTCTTTGCAGTCTGTTTCTCAGGGCCTGACATATTTCAATCATTTGTATAAGTTTAGCTCAGGCAACTAGTACTTCAGAGGAATGGTTTTCAAAGTCAAGTAAAGACCTGTGTTTAAAAAAAATATGCATACATATATGTTCATATATATAGTAAAGCTATATTATGTACAGTTTCAAATTTGTACTAGAAGCAACACAAAACAATATTTGCAATCACAACTCATTTGGTAAAGATTCAAAAAGGTAAGCATCTGAAGCAAGATCTATTTTTAAGTTTTGAAGAAATCAAGGTTTTTTTCCAGTTGGGTTATGTCAATGCAGATTTTGTAGATACTAAAGCAAGCCTCTTTATAAATCAGAGATGCATTTATATTTAGACATACTAGGTAGATAAACTGAATACAGATTTCAAAAGTATGTTTGGAAAGCACAGTTTAGGCTAGATAACAACGTGCTATAGAAGTTCTTTGATCCTTTGAAATATTTAAGAAACCCTAATGTTCCCCCATCTAATTCTCTGCTAGCTCTTATTTTTAATTATCACATCTTTACTAACAGGCATCCAGGATCCCCTACTGTTCCTAAGAAATATAAGGCTTTGCCTAAACTTTAAAGTTAGATTGACATAGCTATGTCAGTCAGGGGTGTGGAAATAAAACAGTCCCTGGCTGACATAGCTTTGCCAATCTAAACCCCAGCGTCGATGCAGCTATGTCGATGGAAGAATGTTTCCATCCAGATAGCTAACTTCAGGGAAGTGGTGTTCCTACACTGTTGGAAACACTTCTCCCATTGGTGTAGGCTGCGCCTATACTACAGATTTATGCCAGCATAGCTACACTGACGTAGCTATGCCAGTATAATCATCGTAGTGTAGACATACCCTAAGCACTAATCTTATTAATCTCTAAGATTATTTCAGAATCCTGATTGGCTAAAAGGGGTAGAACACTGCAGCAGAGGTAAGACGTCTCACATTTACATTTATTTTAACACTTGCAAATCCAAAGAATGCTTACACTGCAACATATAACAGAATGCTTTATAATACATTACTGTTGAGGTTGCAACAGTAATGTATTATATTACTCTTAGGTTGCAATCGAGTAATAAATTTGCATTAGGGACACGAGAATTCTTTGACTAGGTAGTTCTTCCACTCTTACCACTTTATTATTATTGTTTTCAGCAAGTATTTGTTTGGCATCAATCATTATGGTGTATGGGTGCCTTATAAGGTTTAAACTGAAATAATCAACATACTCAATATAGACCAAACACCATGCTGTCCTGCTGCATGTAACTTAATTCCATAAGAGGTTCATAACATCATTTTAGGGACCAAGATGATGGTTGAAAGAAAACCAAAAAATGAAATGTTTTTGTAATTCTTTAATTTCAACTGTACATAGAGGACCTCAGCAAATCTGAACAAAGTTTTTTTTTTTTTTAAAATACAGATTTTTACTCTAAATAAATACCCTGTTTCATTAGTGACAGATTGCGAAGACATCACTGCAACTTCCTCAGAGCATCCATCTTTGTCCTCTCAGCTAACAGCCTGTCCCTTTATTAAAATCTATTCTATGGCCCCAGTTCTGCAATTAGATATGCGTGAGTGTAGATCTCCATCTGAGCAAACCTTATAGAGCGTACCAGGGCCTATTGTTATAATATTTAACCTGTTTTAATAGTTTATACTAATGAAAATTTTAAACACAGTTGTTTTTTAATTTTAAACTTTTTTCATTTGCATATGATATAACATCTCTAAAATGTAATATTTTTTCATTAATGAACTTGACTGAACAAGAATACTATCTATACTCGGGGTGAAAGTAGGCCGATACATCTGGTACGGCGTACCAGTAAGAAGTGGCTACTGGTACCAGCCCATACGCAGCTGACGTCTATCGCTGTCCATTTTAAACACGGCCCACCCACCCCTGTGTAGGCGGCCCTGCCAGTAGGGACCCTACTGGCAGGGCCGCTGATGCGGGGGAATAAAAGTGGCAGGTTCCCCAGGGCCCGGCGATTTAAAAGGGCCTGGGGCTCCTAGCTGCCACCACCGCTACTACCACAGCAATGGCCGGCGCCCCAGGCCCTTTTAAATCTCCGCCAGAGCCCTGGGCAACACAGGCCAGGCAGCGCGGATGAGCTGGCTGGGGGAGGCTGACCCCAGCCCCACCCCTTCCACCCAAGGCCCCGCCCCTTCTGAGGGCCCAGAGCCAAGCCCCCATACTGGTAAGTCTTCTATGTTACTTTCACCCCTGACTATAAGAGTATAGCAGTAGGAAACACCTGACTAGGATAGTGATGGTGATTGTGAAAGGCTCAGTTAGAGGAGAGAGGCTACAAAGGCATAATAATAATGGAAGATTTCAACTATCCTCATACTGAGTAGGGGTGTGTCATGTTAGGAAGGGATGCAGAGAAAAAACTTCTAGACACCATAAATGACTGCTTCTTGGAGCAGCTTGTACTGGAACCCACAAGGCAAGAGGTAATTCTAGATGTAGTCTTAAGTGGAGCACAGGATCTGGTTTAAGAGGTGCATATAGCTGAATTGCTCAGTAATAGCGATCATAATGTAATTAAATTTAACAGCTTTGCAGAGGGGGAAATGCCAAAGAAACCCACCACTGCAGCATTTAACTTCATAAAGGGAACTACAAAATATGAGAAAGCTAGATAAATGGCAATTAAAAGGAACAATCACAAGGGTGAAATGCTTGAAAACGGCATGGAGACTATTTAAAAATACTGTAATAGAAGCTCAAACTAAATGTATGCCCCAAATAAAAAAAAAAAGAGAACCAAAAATGCCACCAACATAGTAAAAGAGGCAGTTAGAGGCAAAAAGGCATCCTTTAGAAATTGGAAATCAAATCCTAACGAGGAAAATAGAAAGGAGCGTAAGCTGGCAAGTTAAGTGTAAAAATACAATATGTCAGGGCAAGACAGAATTTCAAGAATCTACCTAAAGACACAAAACCTAACAGCATTTTTTTTTTAAATAGACCAGAAGCAAGAAGCCTGCAAAGCACTCACTGGGGCATCTGGACAATTGAGGTGTTAAAGGAGCACTCAAAGAAGACAAGGTCATTGCTGAGAAGCTAAATGAATTCTCTGCATTGGTCTTCACTGTAAAAGATGTGGGGAAGATCCCCACGCGAAAGCCATTCTTTTTAGGTGACAAATCTGAGGAACTGTCCCAGATTGGGGTGTCAATAGAGAAGTTTTTGGAACAAAATGATAATTTAAACAGTAATAAGTCACCAGGATCAGATGGTACTCACCCAAGAGAGCTGAGGGAACTCAAATAGGAAATTGCAGAACTACTAACTATGGAAGGAATATTATCACTGAAATCAGCCTTTGTATCAGATGACTGCAGGGTAGCTAACATAATGTCAATTTTTTTTAAAGGCCCCATAGGCAACCCTGGCAATTACAGGCTGGTAAGCCTAACTTCAGTTCCAAGCAAATAGTTTGAAACTATAGTAAAAAACAGAATTATCAGACACACAGATAAACATGATATGTTGGGGAAAAGACCACACGGATTTAGAAAGGGAAACCATGTCTTACCAATCTATTAGAATTCTTTGAGGAGTCAACAAGCAAGTGGATAAGGATGATTCAGTTGATATAACATATTTGGACTTTCAGAAAGCCTTTGACAAGGGCCCTCACCAAAGGCTCTTAAGCAAATTAGGCAGTCCTGGGATAAGAAGGAAAGTTCTCATGGATCAGTAACTGGTTAAAAGATGGGAAACAAAGGGTAGCAAAAATGGTCAGTTTTCACAATGGAGTGAGGAAATTAGTGGGGTTCTCTGGAGCTGTAATGGGACCAGTTGTGTTCAACATATTCATAAATGATCTGGAAAAGAAGGTGAGGTGGCAAAATCTGCAGATTATATGAAATTATTCAAGATATTAAATCCAAAATTGACTGCAAAGAGTTACAAAGAGATCTCACAAAACTGGGTGACTGGGCAAAACAATGGCAGATGAAATTCAAAGTTGGTAAGTGCAAAGTAATGCATATTGGAAAACATAGTCCCAACTATACAAACAAAATGATGGGGTCTAAATTAGCTGTTACCACTCAAGAAACGGATCTTGGACTCATTGTGGACAGTTCTCTGAAAACATCTGCTCGTCATGCAGCAGCAGTCAAAAAAGCTAACAGAACATTAGGAACCATTAGGAAAGGGATAGGTAATAAAACAGAAAATATCATATGCCCACACCTTCAATATCGCAGTTCTGGTCGCCCCACCTCAAAAAGGGTGTATTAGAACTGGAAAAGGTGCAGAGAAAGGCAATAAAAATTATTAGGCATAGAGAACAGCTTCCATATAGGAGAGATTAAAAAGACTGGGGCTGTTCATCTTAGAAAAGAGACGACTAAAGGGGGATATGATAGAGGTCTATAAAATCATGAATAGTGTGGAGAAAGTGAATAGGGAAGTGCTATTTACCCCTTCACATAAAACAAGAACTTAACCCAATTAAATTAATAGTCAGCAGGCTTTAAAACAAACAAAAGAAAGTACTTCTCCCATAACACGGTCACCCTGTGGAATTAATTGTCAAGGGATGTTGTGAAGGCCAAAAGTATAACTGGATTAAAAAAAGAATTAGATAAATTCACAGAGGATTGGTCCATCAATAGCTATTAATCAGGGATTCAACCCCATGTTCATGGTGTCCCTAAACCTCGTGCCACAAGCTGGGGATGGATCACTGGAATTTGCCCTGTTCTGTTCATCCCCTTGGAATTATCTGGCACTGGCCACTGTCAGAAGTCAGGATACTAGACTAGATGGACCAATGGTCCGACCCAATATGGCCATTCTTATTTCTATAAAGTAGAAGGAAGAGATGGATTTCAAAAGAGGGTAGGAAAGTCTTTAATATTTTCTGATGAATTACCTCTGCTCTGGAATGCATTCCCTCTAGTCCAACAGTATCAAATTTAGATTACATTTAGGTTGTACTGTGACGCTCAGCCTATTTATTCAGGATTTTTTTTTTTTTTTGGAGGGTATGGCCAAATAGAGAGGGTTTTTCTTGTGGTGGGGAATGAGAGAGAGAAATGTGTGTAAGGGTTAATATCCATATTTGTCAAGTCAGGTATATTTTTACATGTATTTTTTAAAATAGTTATGTAAGCGCACCCTGTGGTTTCAAATGGTACACGATAAAAGTTATAGGAACAAATACATACCTGACAGATCAGATTACAAATGGGGCTAAATTTGCCCTCTATTTGTGCCCCCGGGGCTATTGTGTGCACTCTTTTGTGTACTATAGCCTTCAAGTGCAAATGAAGTCTGTATATGTCAATTCTATAATTTCTAAAAATTATACCATGCAAACACATATGTGAAAGACACCATCTACAAAAAGCTGCATGTAGTAAAGGAGAGACCACATTCTAAAAATTTGACTCAGTAAGTCAACTTACTTCGACTTGAGTAAGGCATTGAATATTGTTCCACAGCCCCTCCCCATAGTTAGTTAAATGCAGATTGAGCATAAGATGAATATGCAACTGACTATACAGAAAATATTTTTTTTAAATAAGTGCAACTACTGATTAGTTATCAAGTTCAGAAGACAAATCAAGTGAGATCCCAAAGGACTCTGTTTTGGGCCCAAGACCATTCTATTTTTTTCTATAACAAATTCTTGTAGGATAAAAAGCAAATGGGGATAGCAAATGCTATGGAAAATAAAGTTTAATCTTCAAAATTCAGACAGATAATTTCCACTATTCTAATTTACCTATGGCATAAATCCACTCAGAATAAAGCCATGGCACACATATTAGTAAAAGTAAAAGGTGACATTTACACCTGCATAGAGGGCCCACACAAGCCCCTATGCCATATTTAAAGTCCTTAACATTGGACTTACAGTGTCCACCCAGGGCCTGGTATAGGACCTCAGCATTAGGGCAAATTTCGTCAAAGAAAATGGCAAAACATACAAAAGTTTTCTCTGTTTCCTTACCTGAGTTTCTCAGTCAGAGACTCTAAAGAATTCTTTAACTCCAGCATAAGGACTGCTTGAGAACTTAATCCTTCTGTAAGTAGGACCACCTATTGGAAAATAATTCATAAAATTATTTCTAAATGCATATGGAGAGTGTTTATTTTTTCTTTTGCAAATATATTTTATGAAGCATTCTGGTCAGATGTTACTTATTATCTTGCTCCTTATTATCCTTATAATCCGTCATTTCCCCCCTCAAGAACTATTTTATTTTTATGCTTTTCATTCATTCATTCAGTAGTTTTATCTCATCTAATAAAATAGAGAGTTCAGTTATGAGAATATAGTACATGAACAAGTATAACAAAGTACAGAAAACGTAATACGAGTGCTTTAAGCAGCTTTTTATTTTTAAGTGGTTAGTTTTGTTTATTGCAAATAACCTTTAAAAAGGCAAATTGATCACTGGTTTATAAGTCTGTCACCATGAATCTTCCTAAAAATTATAGATAATCAGTATATTTTAGAGAAAATCCCTGTCCCCCCTCTCACCCATCCATTCCACCAGTCAGTGGCCATCAAATTCTCTAACTCAAATTTTTGTTTTAGTTCAGTTTTAAAACATCTGGCATCTTCATCCCACCTACAACCAGAACCGGCCAAAAATATTTTGGCCTAATACCTATTTGCCAAAAAATGCAGTTTTGGTCAACCATAAACAATTCATGAATTTGACTTGAATTCACTGACTTGTTTCGGACCCCAAATTTTTCAGGGGGTGGGACTAAGATACCAAGCAGCATTGGTGTGCGTGCTCCCACCTTATAATCTTTAACCCAGTGATTAGGGCACTCACCAAGAATGACGGAGATCCAGGTTCAAGTTCCCCCTTTTCCTGATCTGGAAAAAAGGTTTGAACTTGGGTCTCCCACATTTTAGGAGAGTGTCCTAGCCTATGGGATATTCTGGAGCAGGTTTCCTTCAATTTCTCCAGCTGAAACTGTAACCATTTTTTGTAAAAAAGAAATTGATAATCACTTCAAGCAGGAACTTGAACTTTGGTCTCCTACATTCTAGGTAAGTGCCCTAACCACCAGGTTTATCTGTCTCTCTTCCCCTCACACCAGGACTATTCTTTGTCATTATGAATGACTGTGAATTACAGCTTCCCCAGCAGTGCCACCTAGAGGAGACTGTAGGTTCAGTGGCTGTTCCTCATCCATTCCCGACACTCCCTTTCAAGTAGACTTTTCTGAAGTTGTGGCAGAATCCACCATTGCAATATACAGGGCAGACGCCCCTATACCACACTTTTCATATTCAGTGTTACTGTGTGGGTTCCAGGTGCAAGCCCTCCACAACGTAATAAATTTTAATAAAAATACAAAATCTGACTATATCAAAATGCTAGGAAAGTAATTCAGAATAAAACTTCCTACAATACGGACCAAAATCATCTGTGTATAAGACAGAGATTTTCTCAGGAGTTGGCCCAAGACTGGAATGAATTCCCCCAGGAGCCAAAACCTCACCACTTTCTGCTCTAAGTGAAAGGTGCATGTCTAGGACCTTGCAATCTGTAAGATAAACATATAGCCAATGTGTGCGTGGGTGCATGCGCACCTGTGTATGCGCACGTGTATAAATTCCAAAAAAAAACCTGCATAAACTTCTTCCCTTGGGAATCAGATGAGAGAACAAATTTGTGACAGATTATTATTCATTATTTGTATTACAGCACTGACTAAGAGGGGGACCAGGACTCCATTGTGCTAAGTGCTGTATAAACACAGAAAAATATTAGTCATGCTGCTCAATGCACTACTGGAAGGCTCTCAGATGCTAGAGTGATGAACATGGTGTAAGAACCTATACAGAACATGAATTGCCACATACAAAAATTCAACATAAATATCACTGTTTGTAGCTATTCTTGGTTCTCATAAATACTCAACTAGGACTTGGTAAGTAACTGAAATGCTATGGAGTAAATTTTCAGTGATAGAATTTAGATATCAAGTGCCACTAATGTTAATGCATCTAAATCCCTGTGCGTCGTGCTAAAAATTTACATCTCACTGTTCAATTATCCTTCTCATCCACTTACAAGGTCCTTTTATGTATGTTACAAATACAGCTTCATAGCCTTAAGCTCTCAATTCCTTTTCTCTTGGTGAAGACATATTGAAAGGGCTTTAAAACTTGTCACATTTATATAAGGTGTAGAAAGTAGCTGTCAGATAGCTTGAGCTCAACATTCAACTTTTTAAAGCATGCTCCACTCTGAAATATTAAGTAAAAATGGCATCTTCTTGTTCAATATATTATACGTTTAGTATATCTGGCTTATTTATAGTGACAAAAATAAAAGATTTTATTCTTCAGCTCTGTGTAGCTCGAAAGCTTGTCTCTTTCACCAACAGAAGTTGGTCCAATAAAAAAAATCTGACCTCACACAACTTGTCTTACTAATATCCTGGAACCAACATGGCTACAACACTGCAAACTATATATGCATATCTAATTAGAAATTGGGACTACTTTACTTATAAAACTTTTGATCAATATTTTGGAGGCCTACAGAACTACATTTTCTTGGGAGTTTTACAGATTAATTGAAATCCTAAGAAAAATCTCAGGAAAATTCCAAATTTATCAGCATCAAACAGCTTTTTCTGAATGATAGAGCAGCAGTAGTCAGTGGGAGCTCTGCTATTACCAGTGAAAAAAGAACAGCCAGATAATAGGCAACACTATGCCTCCTTAGTGTTAATGGATTGCTGCTGGGTATGAAGGAAGAACGGTCCTTCCTATAAATCTATAGAGAGTCAAGGTGGATGAGGTAATATTTTTACAGGAACAACTTCTATTGCTGAGAGACAAGATTTCAAGCCACATTTGAAAGCTTGTCTCTCTCACTAACAGAAATTGGTCCAAAAGAAGATAGTGCCTCACTCACATTGTCTCTCTAATATCCTGGGACTGACTCAGCTACAACTACACTGCATACTACAAGTCTATAATCATGGAGTTCTTTCCAGCCTTGTGCTAGAAGTGTGGACCACAATGCTGGGGATCTACTATTGTACACCTACCTTTGAACAAAAATGCTATTTCCACATTCGAGCAAACAGTTTCAGAAGAAAAAAAAAATTATTTGAAATACAAACTAGTTCTCATTTCCTATGTGTCACATTATTACCTGCCTCTCCAGCTGCATTACTTGTGCCTTCAAAAGACTGACACGTCTTTCATCAAAACATTCACTCTTCCCTTCTTCTATAAGCTGTTCATACGGACTTCTAGGAAACAAAATATTGCACTACATATTATGAAGCCAAGTATAATAAAAAATCCCACAAGATGACCTTTAAAACATTTTGATGTAATTCTAGAAATTATTCTGAAGCACAAATCACACTTTCAGCCTCAATTTGCAAAACTGCACATACAGTCAGTAAATGTAAGGTAAAGGGTGAATGAATGTTCATGGTTTGGGCTGCTGTGCCCCTGACATGAAACTGTATGGCCCATATTATTACTCCCTTATAATGCACGTATCCACCAATCAAACTGAGACAGAGGTCTGGACAGAATTCCCTGGGCAGTGTCCCCTGACACCCTTGATTCTTTTTTGTAGCACTCGGCACTGTTAAGGGTTATCTGCTCAGTGTCTCTCCTTCTGTATCCCTTTTTTGAACCTGTGATCTCACTCCTGTTATTGTTTTTTTCATTATTTGTCCCATGGTTTAGGTGAGAGAGAGAGAGAGAGAGAGAGAGAGAGAGAGTGTGTGAGTGGCCATTCTTCTGTTGAGGGCTGACCATGTTTCTTTCTTTGGGATGGAGCCTTCGCCTACCCCACCCTCTGCAAAACATAAAAATATCAAATAGGCCAGGATAGAGACCTGATGAAATCTAACTGGAAATACAATCCCCTTTTATGTACTAACATGTTATGAAATAATGTAAAAACGTAAATACATAAAAATATAAAAGTGAAAAAACAATTCTAAAGAAACATTTCATTTTGAAACAAATTTGAATTTTTTCTTAAACAAAATTTTCTACAATGAAAAATTTTTCATTGTGGAAATACTTGTTTTCATGGGAAATTTCATTAAAATCAATAAAATTTTGCAAAAAAAATCAGTTTAATTGAAATGCAATTTTCTAGTAAAAAATTTGAGAAAATTTTCCAACCAGCTCTAATTAGGAATCAGCTCTTATGAGGCATCCTCCTGTCCCTTTAACTGGCAAGCAAGCACAAGCAGTTCTTCAGATACATACTCTCATTTTATCTGAAATAGCACATGTGGTTTTGAAGTTACAACTCTGTTTTTCTCTGAAACGAGCATGCACAGTGACTACATGCTAATCTTTAATTCTACATTTATATCAGTGTTAATGTCCCCTGCTAGAATTTTAAACCACTTGGAAGAGAGATTAAATCAGAATCAATAATGTAACTGACTCTGAAATACATATTATATACATATATATACACACACACACAAAGGTATATATATATATATATATAGTTATAAGTTATATATTTTATAACTATATATATTTAAGTTATAAAAAACTTTACCTTATAGAAATTATGAGTTAACATGTAAATGGCACTGGTGCTTTCTTTAGAGACAGAAAAGCAGGGGGAGGGGAGTTTCAGTTGTAAATTGCTTTCTTGTTCTCTCTCTTTTTTTTTTCCTCACCCCCAAATAGGAATGTGAGCTCCTTCTTGTAGCCATTTACTACTAGCCATAAACTATTGAATATTGATACCTTAAATCTTCTAGTTCATGCTTTAATTTAATATTTTCCTCCTGAAGTTTCTGGAGCCAAAACAAAAAGAGAGTGTATAAATACAAATAATACATCAAATATAAAATTTGATCTTTAAAATATACAGAAACATTTTAATATTATTTAATAATTAACTATAGGTTTTACAAGTAATATCCACCATATAAGAAATATAAACATCCAACTGATGCAGTATTTTAGATTAAATAATTGTAACTAACAAAAGACCATTTTAGATTATTTGAAATCCTACATTCTTTGCCTTAAAACCAGGGTGGGGGGAGAATTATAATAATATTTGCTTTGAAATTATTTTCATCCAAAAATATTTGTTTGTTGTTTTCAAATCTGCATTTCCCCTAAGAACCAATCATTTCAAATTACTGGACGGCATTATTTAAAAACAAATGGGGCTAAATTTTCATAATATGCATTACTCACAAAAACCTGCATATATGCATGCAAACAGGCAGAAGGATAGTAAAGTACATAACTATTCAAACAAGTTAGTCAGTCTGCATGTACAAGCATGGAGTTTTGCAGGTACTTTGTACACTTCTTTTAAATCTTGACCCAATGAGCCACAAACATTTTTTGAAAACTTAGGTGCCAGGTAGGACATGTGAAATAAAATCTTAACTATCTTGGCTTTTATGCTTAAAATAATATTAATATTGATACATATAATCAAACTGGAAACTATGCTCATTTCTACAGCACTTGTTGCCAGGCCAACTAGACAGTTCCAATGTAGAGATTAAAACAAAAATTAAAACACAAGAGAAACAAGATAAATGCATATTGCATTATGCCCTGAAGATTGCTAGACCTAGGCTCTAAGGATTTCCAAGGGGAGAGAATTGCAAAGGTCAGAGTGGTTAACTGAGAACGCTTGTTTATTACTATTCTAGTTTAAAAACCATGTATATCATTAATTTACATAGCTTTTACAAAACAGAGCAAACATCCATGCCCCCAAAAAATTATAGTCGAATTAAGGCAAACATAAGGCAAGACAAAGGGCAATAGTTCTGAGGAGGAAGGGTGTGGAGATTATTTGTGATGAGAAGCAACTAAGCTAAGAAAAATTGTTGGAATGGTAAATAATGATGGGTACAGGACAGTTATATAGAATGACCTGCATCACTTAAGAAAGTGGGCTCTTGTGAACAAAACATTCATTTTAACACAGCCAAATGGAAAGTCATATATCTAAAAACAAAGAATGTGGGTCACACAAAATGTGTACTGCAATGCAATGACAATGAGAAAGACTTAAAGGTCATGGAAGGAAACCTACTTGATCATGAGTTCCCAGTAGCTAATAGGGCTAATGTAATCCTTGAATGTATAAGCAGGTGAATATCAAGCAGAAACAGGGATGTTGTATTACCTCTATCTATGGCCTTAGCATGATCATTACTTGAATACTGTGTCCAGTTCTGGTGTACATACTGCAAAAAGGATGTTGAAAAACTGAAAAGGGTTCAGAAAAGTGCTACAAGAATGATCTGTGGTCTGGAAAATATTTCTAAGTGAGATACTTAAGCAGTTCAAGCTATTTAGTTTATCTAAGAAAACATTAGGAGGTGACTTGATCATAGTCTGCATGTACCTACATGGGGAAGAAATATCTGATAGTAAGACTCTCTAATTTAGCAGATAAAGGCAGAATAAGATTTGAGAGCTGAAGCTAGACAAATTCAGACTACAAATAAGGCACAAATTCTTAACAGTGAGAGTAATTAACCATTATCCTCACTTACCTAGGGATATGGAGGATTACGGTTACCATACATTCAGGTTTTCCTGGACATGACCTCTTTTTTGGTCCTCTTTGCTGGTGGCAGCACTGCCTTCAGAGTTGGCTCCAGCCACCCAGCTCTGAAGGCAGCACCGCTGCCAGCAGTAGCACAGAAATAATGGTGGCATGGTATGGTATTGCCATAGAAACTCTACCCTTCCTCTCCCTCTACCTCCCATTTCCCCTGGCAGTGTCTTCTATTTGAGAACTTGAAATATGGTAATCCTATGGGGATTCTCCATCACAGTAAGTCTTTAAATTGAGACTAGGCATCTTTCTAAAAAATACTCTATAGCAGCTATGGGCTCGATAAGGAAATTACTAGGTGATGTTCTGTTGCCTGTGTTATACAGGGAGTCAGATCAGATGATCATTAATACAGACCTTGCTAAGTCTCTCTTGTGGGTGGTCACCCTAGGGCCTGAAACCATTGCTGAACTCTCACTTCCTTTTGTGAGTCTCCAGGTTTGGGCTAAGTCCTTAGGGAAGGCAGAATCCCTCCTGCCTCCTCTCCTCTCACTAAGCCTTCTCATTCTGGCAATGGGAAAGAACCCTTTTTAAAATAGTCTTTGTTCCTCTTTAGTTAGTCAGTCAGCTGGAGGAAAAACTGCAGTTCTTCCAGTCATATGCTCAGGCCAAGGAGGATTTCAGCCTCGCCACCCAAAAAACAGGTTTCTGTGAATTGGAAGGACAAATCTGAGACCAGGCGCTGAAGAAATTACTTCTAAAAAGTATAAATTTTAAGTCCAAGTTTTGCTGTATTAATAATAGTGTGTGATTCTTCACCACAGGGATGAATAGATTAATGACCTCCATATCTGATGACTTGATGTGAAAGTAAACTATTTAAAACAACACTCATACTGGACTTTTTTTTTTTTTTTAATTAAACTCCTCTGTGTCTAGACAGTATGCCAAAGAGATTATTTCAGAAAGATCAGCACCATACTTGTCTAATAAATTTTTAAGAAATGTCAGCCATTCATGTCTACCTTTTGGTTATATCCTGAGAAATTCCTATTCAGAGGAGAAGTATGATGTTCATGGTTTTGTTCATCCCTTTTTAGCAGTGAATTATCTTGACATCCTGGACTCATGGAGAGGTGGCTGCCTGCAGGGTGCTTGGGTAAGTGCCTTACAACCTTTAAAACAAAAACACAGCCGCAACTGTAAAAACAAGAATTTTAAACACAGACAGAAGAAAACCCTGCCAACTTTTGACAAATCTTTGTTGGCAGCAGCTAAGCTGACAAAACTAAAAAATGATGACTATTTAATGTGGTTAAACCAACCAACCAACATTTAACTAATAGTGTAGATAACTTGATATGGATGTATCCAACTCCAAATTTAAACTTTATTAGCTGAGCAGAACATAGTAAAAATATTAGGGAGAGTGTGCTTATTCCAACTGCGGCCATCAAGAAATAAAAAACTTTCACATCTAAACTAATAGCATTTGTTTATATTTTCTAGGAGACTTACAGTCAGTTATATATTTACAGCTACAGAAGTCTGGAAAATATCCATCTATAATGCCAGTGGATGTTAAAGCCACATCACTCATATTTAACTAATTTTCTTTACAAACCACTTGAAAATGAATACGCCATATTCTATTCTGCCTACATCCACATTTCAGCCATCAGCATACACTGAGCTAAATTTAGCCCAATAGCTAATCACCTTATAAAAATAAATTTAATTGTGCTATCTGTTGTGGTTAATTCATACGTAATTAATATGTGGTGAATAGATTTAAATTGTAGGTATAAGTAAGACAGTATTGTAGGGGTATAAGGTTGCCTAAGTATTTATGAGTGATGAATGTATATTAGGTATATAAGTAAAGTAAGGTTGTAATACAAGACCTGCAGACTGAGACTAAGATTTTAGCTTAGCCTCATTAGGCCTTAAGAAGGATTGACATGAGGTGGTGACCCAGGAGTCACCCTGTACCAGTAGACATACAAGATTAGTGTAAAACATGTGCTAATAGGTGATGTTTGGGAAAATATGCCACAATGCACCTGTCAATACCGCAAGATGTTTGATTGTAAAATTCTGCAATAACCACAGATTACCATGGCGACTTGATGATGTAAAATGCTAATGAAAATAAGAGGAACTAAGAGGATAGCGTATGAAAAGTGGGTCACCCCAAATTTTATGGGGTGCAGAAGTCCCAATAAGGGAAAAGGGGTTGGGACCATCATGCATATGCATACAGGTTACAGGCATGAGTGTAAAACAGCATAAAAGGGGTTCCCCAGCATGAATAGGGAGGAAGAATACATCAGGAAACCCTCCACAGATGACCACCTATTGAGAGAGTCACTCATCTTTATGGTACCCTTGTGGATGTGAATATGAAAACACTGATGCTGGACATATTATGGTGTTGCTCCACCTTGTTTATGTATCTATAACTCTGGCATTGAATATCTATGTAGTAAGGTTTTTAATAAAGAGAAGACTAATAACTTGTGAATACTGTTGTGGTCACTGCTATCGTTCCTAGAGACTCCAGACCTAATGACATTTCTAATGGTGGTTCTTGCCCTGCTAATTCCAATACTATAGCACTTAGGGAGTGCAAACCTTTGACACAGGTTACTATGGTTTAAGATACCATTGGCAATATCAATCCATCAATAATATAAATGCTACTGCCCTCTACATATTCTCTTTGACTTCAGTGGAAATTACACGTTTACTCCAGAAACTTAATTTGTTTTATAAAGTCTAAGAAATTTTTCTTGCTGTTCTAAACATTATGATTTGTCAACAGCATAAGCCCAATGAATGCTTAAAGTTCTTTCAATGCTTTAATTGATCAGTAAAAAAAGTAGTGTTACAAATCCTCTACAAAAATGTACAATATATACAAATTCCATTCAATTTGCATCTCAAATTGTATTACTTTCTTTCCACGAAGCTTTGGGGATTTACACCAGTTAAATTATGATCAGATTTTGACATGTAAACTTTATTTTTACTAGTTGAGATAAATTCCTGTCAAAGAACTGGAGATTTCAGATTGTTAATATTTATTTGATTTTCCAAAAAAGATTGCTTTAGACAGGCGGAGTACTAAACCAAGAACCATACAGTTAACTTATAAATCTTATACAGTAATGTAAAGAACTGAATTCTATGGGTAGCATGGGCAGAATTCAGGAAGGTATAACAGCAAAAAGACCTCCTACCAGTCTGACAGAATTGTATTGCCACAGACACATAAGAGACCAATTTTTTTTTTAAAGGGTCTCCTTTTGTGCATGGAAATATAACTCATTTAATTCAGGGGGGAGTTAACAACCATCTACCTAAGTGGTGCAGGTAGTATGCACAAAATAGGAAAGCCCTTTAGAGGTTTGGTCTACTAGAATATACACTTAGATAGCATTCAAGTTTTAATATATCTTTGGGATCTGATGTTAATTACTACAAACTCAAAGGATGCTTAGCAACTTGTTGCTGTACTGTTTTAAGTCCCCAGCCTCTAGCATTGAATAGGATTGTTATTTATTACAGTTTAGAATAAAACAACAATGTTGCTTATCAGGTTGTTTGAAATTCTTTCAATAATCTGTTATTATTATTATTATTTATTATTTGTATTGCAGTAGTGCGTAGACACCAGGGCCCCATTGTGCTACTCACTGTACAAACATGTAACAGAGAGACATTCACTGCCTCAAAGAGCTTAAAATATAAAGAGAAGACACAACATGTGGATACAATAGACAGACACAGTGAGACTAAAACTCAGCCCGTTTGGGAGGTTTTTTATTCGTTTCCCTTTAAGGATGTATTTTCTACTTAGAACTGTTGTTGATTAACATTAAAAGTTAAATATTCAAACTGGATCATGGGTAATTAAAAACCCACTCCTTATGACGTGTAGAGTGTTCTCAACTCCCATTGAATTCAGTGGGATTTAAAACTGCTGAGGGATATTGAGCACATTACATGAATCAGTCTTGAAGTGGACAACTTACATTAGCAATAAACAAAAGCTGAACAACAGCTCCAGCTACAACCACCAAAATTTACCTCAGTGTGTTTTATTTTAGAGGAAAGAATTAAGTCAAATTATATTAGTTTATATTAAAGAATATAATTTTTGTAAAATAACCACTTTCAAATTTCCAGCATGTTATTCCATATTAATATAATGTTTCTGCAGAAACAAAAGTACATTTTCATAGAAAGACAGTGATGGCAAGTCTAGTGAGATGTTTTAGAAGAAATATATCCAAATAGAGCCTTTTTTAATCGAGACAAGATGGAAAATCGGTTTCCCATCAATGAAGATTTAATGTCAAATAGGTGCTGATTGTTTACAGTTGTAAATTATTAATTTGAAATAGTATCGCAATTTTGAGTCTTGTAAGATAATCATATCTGTGTACCTCACAGAATATTAGAACCTGTTTATCTGATGGAATTATATTACGTTCTATTGAATAATTAGTTGATATTAATGTGAAACCTCAGTCTTTACAGTTTCACTGAGGAGCCGAAGCAACTACTTGTTATTGTACTGCAGTACAACCCTTTAAAAAACAATTTCTATTAATTTGAGACTATTTTCTGGCTCACCTTAAAGACAGTAAAATCTAGTGAGAAATATCCTCTGGATTTGAAATATAATAGATAATATTTTGAACTTCTAGAGCATCCAAGAATCGCTAAACACTTTACAAGCATTTATTAAAATTTAGCCTCACTATCCTCTTGTGAAATCAGTATATATTATCCCATTATACAGATTAGAAAACTGAAGTCAAATTTAGAGGCCAATACTGCAAAGTTCTGTGCAATTCTGACATTAATTTGAATTGAGGGCACTCAATCTTTTAAAAAGAAGCACTCAGGATTTCACAGAACTAGACCTAAGTGACTTGCCCTAGGACACATAGAAAGTTGGTGGCAGAGCCAGAAACAGAACCTTGATTTATAGACTCCCAGTCCTGTGCTTTAGCCATAAAACTACCTTCCTCCAGAGTATCTATTTTAAAATCCACAACTCTGCTACTGATATTTTTTCATAATCCTATTATATAATAATCTATAATAAATTATGACATTGCTAGGTTTGCCCCCCCCCCCACTCGTACGTGTGGCATCTTTTCAAGCCAAGAGGTATAACTGAAGGTGGCACCACAAATGACCCATCGCCC
Organism: Trachemys scripta elegans; assembly: GCF_013100865.1. Classification (NCBI taxonomy): domain Eukaryota; kingdom Metazoa; phylum Chordata; order Testudines; family Emydidae; genus Trachemys; species Trachemys scripta. The sequence continues at coordinate 58,329,190 of NC_048303.1, read as the reverse complement.
CGTTGCCTCTATTACTATACGTGCGCACACACCCACACAAACATTTGATTCAAATTCACACAAAAAAAGAAAAGGAAAAGTTAAGCTACCCACAGGCCGACACTGTCCCATTACAATAACTACCATACACCACAGACATCATACTGCAACATTAACTCTGCCTCCTCCAGCCTTCCCCTCTTTACATCCCTTTATCAAACTACCTTCTCCTAATATAATTAGTTGTGAATTTTTGGTGAAATAATGTGGCATGTTGAAAGAGGATAGTTTGACCCAGGAAGTGCTGGAAGACAGGCAACCCCCAGGGGGAAGGATTAAGGTTAGCTCTGGTCAAGTGAAAAAATTCTCTAAGTTATATGTGTTCTGCTGTACATGATAGCTATTGTAACAGTGAGGACTGAGGGTGAGGGAGAAAAGGGTATGTACTGTTGGGTGGCTTTATCTTAACATTTTATATTTTATATAAATTATAGATCAATCTGAAATTTCATACTGAAAGCCTTTCTACACACCATTTTAACCCCAATTTGGAAGACAACCCACAACTATTGAGTTGCTACCAGGGTACCACCATTGTTTCTGTTCTGAGATAAAAAACTAATAACCCTTATTTACAGAGGCCAAACATTTAGTTGGTTTATGCCCAAAACAAAGTGTTACTGGCCTGATCCTTTATTCCTATGGTCTTCCATGGGAGATTTGCCTAAGTTAACAATGCAGGATTTAGGGAAAACATATAAGTCCAATATAATAATAAAAATCATATAAAATATGAAAGGGAAATAATTATTTTCTAGCACTTAGGAAGAATATACAAACATAACAGAAATTTTTTAAAAGAATAAAATATTACTTAGTGTCCTTTTAACTTTGCTAAATATTAAAAAAGTAACCTACATATGAATAATAAAGATGTGAAAACTTTAAAAGAAAACCATAGGCATTCAAACTTAGCTTAGATTTTATTTTAAAATTATGTTATAGCAGGAAACATGTATATGAGTTTGAATTTATAATATAAACTTCCTAATCTTTTTCTTGCATTTTTCTCTCCCAGTGAAATTTCAAAATTACTCCTCTTAGACAACACACATATGTTATATAAACATACACACCATATTAATTGGTATTATGTGCATGGAAATAATATTTATACATTATATTAAATGTGAATGTTAGGTAGTTATACTAACTGACTGGTATCACGTTCTTCCCATAATTCTATTCACTCATGCCAAGTATTCCACAACACTGCAAAGTTGAAGTCAGCTATGCCACTGTCAAAAGTAAGATTTGTTTGTTCTTTGTCCTGATACAAGCTGGGCAACTGGTTTCGAATGTAATATCCAAAACAGAGATAAAGAAAGGTACGCCATTGGACCAGAAAAAATAAAATAAAATAAGCTTTTTGGTAAATTTTAGTCTTGAGGGATATAGACAGTGCTCTCTAACTTGAAAATTGGTCTACCTATACACATACATATACACATATACATATACACATATACATACACACATATACATACATATATATATAGTCTCAGATGCATATCTCAGGGGCACACCTTCTGTGTAAAGTGAACTGAATGCTGTAAGAACTGCTTTGTAGGATTGGTAACATTAACTCTTTCTTTTCTGTATTGTACTGCTTTGTCTTCAGATAATAAATTTGGCTAAGCTTGGTTTGTTGGTGTGATAAATGAAAGGGGGGGGGGCGCATAGGTCCCTTTTATGGACACCCAGCCAGCCAGTTAGCTATAAGTCCCTCTAGGTGGCTCTTCTCTGCTTGCTTTACCTGTAAAAAATCCCCTAGGTAAAAAACTTCCCCTTTCTCTCTGTTGTTTTTCTCCAGGAAAGACAGGAACAGGGAGCAGTTATGCTATGAGAAGCTTTAAGCCAGGTATGACCATAGATCATCAGATCATACCTAGAACTACTTATTTGGAACCCCCAAATGTGTAAATAGATTAGGAATATTTAGAAAGATGCAATTAGGTTATTTCTTTTATTTCTTATTGGCTTGTGGACTTGTCAGTGCTTACCCCAGATGCTTTTGTTTGCTTGTAACCTTTAAGCTGAACCCCCAAGAAAGCTATTTTGGGTGCTTAATTTTTGGAATTGCTCTTTTAAAAATCTAGCAAAAGCCTAAGTTCCAGATGTATTTTTTCTCTTTTTAGTAAAATTTACCTTTTTTAAAAACAGGATTGGATTTTTGGTGTCCTAAGAGGCTTGGGCATATGTTGTTTAATTAGCTGGGGGCAACAGCTAATTTCCTTTTGCTTCTTTCTCAGCTCTTCCCCAAGGGCTGGGGTGAAGTGAAAGGGCTTGAGGGTACCCCAAAGGAAGGAATTCCCAAGTGCACCTTCCTGGGTCCCAAGGGGTTTGCATTTGGGTGGTGGCAGCATCTACCCATCCAAGGTCAGAGAGAAGCTGTAACCTTGGGAGTTTAATACAAGCCTGGAGTGGCAAGTATTAATTTTTAAAATCCTTGCGGGCCCCCACCTTCTGCACTCAAAGTGCCAGAGTGGGGAATCAGATTTGACAGTTGGTCTCTTAAATATTCTCAATAATGAACTGTAAGTGTAATCAAGCAATTGACTATAATTTAGCTATTTTACTGCATGGTAACAAAAGTACTATATCAGTGGTGGGCAACCTGCGGCTCGCGGGCTACGTGCAGCCCATCAGAGTAATCTGATTGTGAGCCACGAGACATTTTGCTGACATTGACCATCCGCAGGCACGGTCCCCCGCAGCTCCCAGTGGCTGCGGTTTGCGAACAAAGGAAAATTCTTTAATTACTTTAATGCTAGAAACACAAGAAAAAAATCTATGGCCAGCAGAGTTAAGGACAACAAGGACTGTTTTTAAATATACTAGGAACAAAAAGAATCCAACAATGGTACTGGTTCATTACTAGCTAGAAATGGTAGAATTATCAATAATAATGTAAAAAATGCAGAAGTGTTCAATTAATATTTCTGTTCTGTATTGAGGGGAAAACAGATAATGATGTCATATCATATGACGATCACGACAGCACTACTCTTTCCATTCCAATATCAAATCAACTAAACAGCAGCTACTAAACTAGGATATTTTTAAAATCAGCAGGTTTGGATAACTTGCATCCAGGAGTTTTAAATGAGCTGACTAAGGACCTTGTTGGACCATTAATGTTGATTTTCAATAAACCTTGGAACACAGGGGGAAGATCCAGAAGACTGAAAGAAAGCTAAAGTTGTGTCAATATTTTAAAAGGATAAACAGGATGACTCACATACTTATAGGGCTGTCAATCTGATACTGAGCCCAGGCAAGGTAATAAAGCAGCCAATATGGGACTTGATAAATTAATGTCAATCAACAAGGGTTTATGCAAAGGGACCTTGTTAAACTAACTTGATTTTTTTTAAGGAGATTATCAATTTGGTTGATAAAAGTAGTTGTGTTGATGTAATATACCTGGACTTCTAAAAGGCATTTTATTCAGTACTGCATAACATGATTAAAAATCTAGAACAATACAAAATTAATATGGCACATATTAAACAGATAAAAATTGTCTAAAGAAATGTTATTTACCTCTACAGTGACTGGAGTTCTCCGAGATATGTGGACCCTATCTGTATTCAACAGTAGGTGAGCATATATTCCATGCACCTGAGACTGGATGATTCTTGCTAGCAGTGTCCATTGGCCCATGCCTGCACACATCTTCGCCTCAAACTCTGAACGGAGGCTGTAAGGGGTAGGGTGGACTGACCACCTCTCCAGTTCCTTCTCTACTGCAAATTGGAGGTTACAAAGCAGAGGGGAAGGAGGGTGAGTAGTGGAGTACAGATAGAAACCACACATCTCAAAGAACTCCAATCACTGTACAAGTAAGTAACATTTCTTTCTTCTTCAAGTGCTGGTCTCTGGGTATGCCTACATTCCAGCTGGGAGCAAACCTATAAGCCTGGGTTAGACAGACTTGCACTAGCAGATATCAAGTAGTTACCTTTTTCCATAACTGGTGTTCTTCAAGATGTGTTGCTCATGTCCATTCCATATTAGAGGTGTGTGTGTGTGTGTGTATGTGTGTGTGCGCGCTCACACCACATGCACTGGTGCCAGAAATTTTTCCCTCAGTGGCATTCATAGGGGACCGGCTCTGGCGCCCCCTGGAGCGGCACGCACATGCCGCAGTATAAGTGGCGCCACCGTCTCCCCCCACCCTCAGTTTATGGACACCCAGCCAGCGGGTGTCTTCTTGCCGTGGGGAAGGAGGGCAGGTCATGGAACGGACATGACCAGCACATCTTGAAGAACACCAGTTATGGAAAAAAGCAACTGTCTTTTCCCAGGCTTGTCTTTTGAAGGTCTTGTGCAGGTTTCTTTTGAGGATGAGGACTGAGGGATCTGATATAGAGTGATATTCAGGTAATGTCTGACAACATGACAGCAATGTTCTACATCAACAAGCAAGGGGTGTAGATTGCAACACAGTTCTGCTAAACCCAGCGTCATCACTGGCCTGCTGAGTGATTATGTAGTGTGCTTTGAACATGTGAACTGAAGACCACGTCACGGCTCTGCAAATGTCCTGAATGGGGACGTGTGCCATGAAGGCCACCAAGAACACCTGAGCTCTGGTCGAGTGGTCCCTCCCAATCTGCAGTGGTGGGACCTGTGCCAGCTTGTAACAGGTCTGGATGCAGGAAGTGATCCAGTTAGAAATCTTCTGTGAGGACACCGGAAGGCCCTTCATCCTGTCCGCTGTCATGATGAAGAGCTGAGTCAACCTGCGGAAGGGCTTGGTACGTTCCAGGTAAAATGGCAGGGCATGTCTGACGGCTTGGGACAAAACACCAGGAGGAAGATGTCCTGGTTAAAACAGAAGGAAGATACCACCTTCAGCAGAAAGGCAGGATGGGGTCGCAGTTGAACTTTGTCCTCGTAGCTCCGATGTCAGGGCTTTAAGCTCTGACACTCGTCTCGCGGATGTTATGGCCACAAGAAAAATGACCTTCCATGACAGGTGGGAGAAGGAGCAGAAGCTCACAGGATCAAAGGGAGCCTAGAAATATCCAAGTTAAAGTCCCACTGTGGGACAGGGGCTCAGGACCTGGGTCTGGATGTCACTGAGATACGCTCCCCAGGCTAGGTCCAAGGCATCCGATATTAACTCAATTGAGTGACAAGGGCTGTTGAATGGAACTCCTTCCAGGACCGCCCTGGGGTCAGTCTACTATTGCAGCGAGGTAAGTATTGTCGGCAAGATGGTAATGACCTTTTCCGGGCAATCTCCAAACTGGGAATAGACCATTGGCAGTCACTGCTGTAAGAGCCACATTCCGAGCCTGGCATGGTGGATGACATACGTACATGCTGCCATGTGGCCCAGCAGGCACAGACAAACCCTGGCCGTGGTTGGGGGAAACACAGACACTCCAGCGATTAGGTCCACCAATGCTTGGAACCTTTCCTGTGGTAGGAACGCTCTGGCACAGGTGGAGTCGAGCACAGCTCCGATGAACTCTATCCTCTGCACTGGAACTAACAGAATTTTTGTCATTTACCAGCAAGCCCAGGGAATCAGCATGTAGCCTGCAGCACCGTGACATACCTTTGGTCCTGGGACCTAGATCAACCTTCGACCAGCCAGTCGTCGAGGTATGGGTAGATCTGGATACCCTGACACTTGAGGTAAGCTGCTAATACTGACATGCACTAGGTAAAGACCCTTAGTGCTGTCGCCAAGCCAAAAGGGAGGACCACAAATTGGTAGTGGTCCGATCCCACCATGAACTGTAGGAAGCGCCTGTGTGCTTGGACAGTAGCTATATGAAAGTACGTGTCCTTCAAGTCGAGGGCGGCATACCAGTCTCCCGGATCCAGAGAGGGGATGATGGAGGCCAGGGAGACCATGCAGAACTTCAATTTTGTTAGGTATTTGTTGAGATCTCGGGGGTCCAGAATGGGCTGTAGACTGTCTTTGGCCTTTGGGATTAAAAAGTACCCGGAACAGAACCCCTTGTTCCTGTACTCATGAAGAACCTCTTCCACCACACCCAGCTGAAGCAACCCTTTTACCTCCTGTGTGAGGAGACTCTCATGAGAGGGGTCCCTGAAGAGAGACAGGGAAGGGGAGCAGGAGTGGGGGGATAGAAATAAACTGGAGGGTATAACCCTGCCCCACTGTATTAAAGGCCCAACGGTCCAAAGTTATGGTGATCCATGCCGGGAGGAAAAAAGAAAGGTGGTTGGAGAAAGGCAGGAAAGATGGATCCAGGGTATAGTCCAGTAGGTTGCCTTTGAGCGCACCCTCAAAATGCCCACTTGCTCCCCTGTTTAGTACGGGTTGAGCCTGATTGGGCAGAGGGCAGAGGCAGGTGGCTCGGGCAGCACGTGCAGCCCCTGCTCTTTTCGTAGGGTGGCTCCTGTCAGGGTTGGCTCCCTTGGCCCTGGGATGGCTATGGTTTGAACCGCTTTTGGACTGGACCAGGGACATACAGTCCTAGAGTTTTCAGGATACTGCGGGAATCTTTTAGCCCATGCAGCTTGCTGTTGTCTCTGTTTGCTCTGCTGTTTGCTCTGCAAACGGGGCCTGACTGTCGAAGGGTAGGTCCTGCATCGACCGCTGAGCCTCAGTCAACAGGCCAGAGAGGAGCAGCCAGGATGCCTGCCGCATGGAGATGGTCAAGGCCATGGTGTGAGCTGTGGAGTCCACTGTGTCTGAAGCTGCCTGAAAGGCTGCCCTGGCCACAGCAGCACCCTCATTGAGATCGCCTGGAATTCCTTCCTGGACCCTTCGGGAAGCAAAACATCGAACTTGGCCATGGCGTGCCACATGTTCTAATTGTGGTGGCTAAGGAGGGCTTGGTGGTTGGCCACTCTAAACTGAAGGCTGGAAGACAAATTTTTCACCCAAACAGATCCATTCTTTGTGTCTTTATTTTTGGGCGTAGGCCTGGGTTACCCCTGCCTCTCCCTTTGATTAACAGCCTCAACTATGAGAGAGTTTGGGGCCAGTTGGGGGTGTAAAGATACTCGTGGCCTTTAGCTGGCACAAAGTATTTACGTTCAGCCCTTTTTGAAATGGGGGGCAGGGAGGAGGGGGTTTGCCACAAGGCATTAATAATTTTTGATACACCTTTGTGTAGGGATAAAGCTACCCTAGCAGGTGCTATGGAGCAGACGACATCAAATATGGAGTCCAATGGTGCCTCTAGCTCCTCCTCCTGGAGCCCCAGGTTGGAGGTGACCCTCTTCAAAAGGTCCTGATGAGCCTTAGCATCATCTTGTGGAACTGGGTGAGAGGGACCCGTGATGGCTTCGTCTGGCAATGATGCGGATTAAGCTGGTCCGTGGGAGCTACCACATCCCCTGGTGGTCCAGCAGGCTCCTTCCATCTCCTCATGGGCCGGGGGGGGGGGGGGGAAGGGAGTCTTCCCATCTGGGGCCTCCACCTCTGCAGGATGCTGAGGTCAATGGCCTCTCCGAAGCTCCCGCTACTGACCAGGCGGCCTGTGAAGGCTGGATAAACCCCCAAGGATTCCAGGGGTACCAGGCCACTGGCCATTGGCCTTGGGACCATGGGGCGGCTGCAATGCCGATGATGTAGACACCTCCACTAGTGCGGAGCCTGACCCGCAGTCGAGGACTCCTGCTCAGTGCCTGAGCCGGAAGTGAGGTGGCCGCTGTTAGGTGACCATGATCGGGCAGACCAGCAGCCCCTCTTAGTGTGGTGCTGACCGCTATGTCTTGAAATAGACCTGTCCAGAGACCGAAGAAGGCTTGGCTGAGCCTGCCTCCCAACTTCTGAGGCATGACGGTTCCGGGTGGGCAAGTGCTGGCGGGACGTCCCCTGCAATGGGAAGCAGTGCCACTGAGGCGGGGACATGCAGAACGGTCCCAAGGCAGGTTTACCCCTGGGCTGGGGTACCGCCACAGCTGGTGTGGACGGCACCAGTAGCGTCAGGATCTCCTGTGCTGCCTGCAGGACCTCAGGTATTGAAGGGACCTCTAGTTGACTGAGGCTCTCTTCACTGTCTGGCATAGCAGGCATATTATGGGATGGGCTAGATGAGGGATAGACAACCTGTGGCTCCGGAGCCACATGCGGCTCTTCAGAAGTTAATATGCAGCTCCTTGTATAGACACCGACTCCAGGGCTGGAGCTACAGGCACCAACTTTCCAATGTGCTGGGCGGTGCTCACTGCTCAACCCTTGGCTCTGCGCCACAAGCCCCGCCCCCTCCCCTGAGCCTGCCGTGCCCTCGCTCCTTCCTTCTCCCAGCCCCCAGAGCATCCTGCACGCCATGAAACAGCTGATCGGGAGGTGCGGGGAGGGAGAGGGAGGTGCTGATTGGCAGGGCTGCTGGTGGGTGGGAGGCGCAGGGAGCAGCTGATGGGGGACTGCTGACGTATTACTGTGGCTCTTTGGCAAGGTACACTTGTATATTCTGGCTCCTTAACAAGCTCAGGTTGGCCACCCCGGAGCTAGACCACTCGACTTGATCTGACGGAGGTGATAAGCCACCCACCACTGGTCTTGGCTTTCCTCCAGCCCTCTCCTTTTCCTTATGGAAAGTGGGAGATCTTCCCCTCACGGTCCTCTTAGGCTTCTTGGCTGGAACCAAGGAGGGGGATCAGTGCCAGCTTGAAGATGGAGCTGGCGGGGTACTCCGCACCAATGTTACAGTACTCGGACCAAGTCAGACCTCTGCTCCAGTGCCAGGGCTAGCGCCGACTTCATTAGAAGCACCCTGAGATGGAGGTGTCTCTCCTTTTTTGTTCAGGGTTTGAAGGATTTACAGATTCTGCACTTGTTACTTATGTGTCCTTCACTGAGACACCTCAAGCAGCTACTGTGCGGGTGGCTGATGGGCATAGGCCACTTACAATGATCACAGGGCTTAAAGCATGGGGCCCGGGGCATGCCCCGACCCTAGGCTGAGTCTGGTGTGGGACCAACTAAAACTAAAACTAGCACTAAGGGAACTAACAACTTTTTAACTATTTTAGAGGAAAACGTTCAAGAGAACACTGAATGAAGCACAATGCTAGCCAAAGCAGCAGACATTCCAGCGCCATCACTGGCGGCAAGAAGGAACTGAGGATGGGGGGAGCCGGCAGCACCCCTTATACTGTGGCATGTACGCGCTGCACCAGGGGATGCCAGAGCTGGTCTCCTACGGATACCACTGAGGGAAAAACTTCCGGCACCGGTGCATGTGGTGAGCACACACCCCTAATATAGAATGGATATGAGCAATCACTCGAAGAAGAACTTAAATTCAGAACTCTGAGAGGCTGGTGACTAAATACAGAACATCAGAAAAAAATAGGAAAAGCTATTCATAAATTCATGTAACTGTTTTATTGTGAAGGAAGGATGCAAATTATGCTTGGATCATGCCTTGAGAGCTAATCCAAGAAGTAGCACTGGCAGTCTATATTTCAATTCAACTCATGAAAAAACCCACACACACGGCCTACGGAGAAGGCGACAAATAGGAAATAAAACATTTACCTTGCCACTAACAATTACCTATTAATTACAATATCTGATATTTATCCTGAACACCACTTGTCACTCACATCAGTAACAAAAGGGCATTTATTTTATGTAAATCAGTTAATTTGCTATAATATTATGTTCTCTCAAGTGCTTAAAAAAAAGAAAGACCACTGAATTTTGTTCAAGTGTAGAAACTTTTCCAGCACATAAGTCTTATGTCCCTAAGTTTGTCTACACTTATTTTAAAGACACAAAGAAGAAACACACTAAGGCCTCTAAGCACTAGACTGCATCCTGCAGAAGACAGCAAACCACCATTTTATGCAGTGAGTGGACTGATCAATGTCTATTCCAATAGCTGTATTATGGTAGTGTCTGCATTCTGAAAAGGCTTGCATTTGTTTCTTAGTGCAAGCTAAATACAGAGTTCTCCACTGAGATTTGTGTCTATTGTACATTTATGAAAGTGAACACGAATGCCATTGATCCCAGTAGGAAGGCTTGCAGGCATGACACATTCAGTGCCAAAGCCAGGGCTCTAATTGGTGAGTAGTTTCGGTCTGACAGTGAGGGCCTTAACCTTCCTCAGAGAATAATGAGCCAGGCAATGTCTGAAGCCTCAAAGTAAGTTTTAGAGAACAAAGAGGGGGCTGAGAACTGCTTTAAAATGTGCTAAATTGACAAACACAGGTGACCGAACAGTGAACTGTACACTTGGCAATGAACAGTAAAATGTCTGGAATATGCAAGTGTCATCTGGCATTTGTTTTCTCTTCTGTTACTTAAGGAATTAAAGAACAGCATTTGATAGGTCACATTATTTGGTAGAGTTATTTAAAATGAGAGATTTTGTGGAATACAGATATTGTCTGAAAACTTTGTCTGGATACCAATTTTTAGAAGACAATATGTGGAGACTTCCCTGCACATGGTAAGTGAATCATAACAAAATGATAAAAAGTTCATTAGCAATAAAACTGAATAGTAGAATTACTTAAGAAACAGTTCAAATGAAATATTACTAAAATATTATCAAATAAAGGAGAAAACTTGTATATTACTCTTCCTTTTATATACATTCATTTCTAAATGAACAGCAATCCAATGTAGCACATCCTTTATTAATAATTACTTACCATTAAATTAAATTGAATCAAAAAAGGCAAAGTAATCATTTCAAAACTTCTTTATGAAAGAGAAGGAAAAGATACAGTACTTCTGGTTACTACACATTACAGTTTTGACAGCTATAAAACGTCTTAGAAAGCAAAGATTAACTAACAAGATAGTTACACATTTTTAAAAAATTAAATTTGCTGAATTATGTGAAGCAGACTTAAGTATACGTAGTACCAAAACTACTAACCAAAGGTAAAGTATGTTGAGAGACATTATACACTACAATTTTATAAGAAGTGCAAAGCCAGTGTAGAAAATGGTGAAAAAGAATCCACCATGCACATTCTAATGCCGTGTCAAGCTTGTGTGAACATGAATTCTGAATAAAGGCAACTTTTCCACTCCCTCTGGGAAAAGCTCACAATGCAACAGAGGGAACATCAAAAATAACTAGAACTTATGAGACCTTCTGACCCCTCTGGCTAGTCAAGTGTGAAATTAGAATTGTACTCAGAACTGTCTGCTTATCAAATACTTGTTCACAAGCTAGGTTGCATGTCATGTGTCTCTATTTTTAAGTTCTAAAAAGGAGAACTATTAAAAAACTGACAGCCCTAGACACCCACACTAACAACAAAAAGGCAATTTTAAATGTCATCCTTTCCCAAGTCTTAAAAAAAAGGGTGGGGAAATTTGATAAAGTGGCTGATCCCTTTGAAATTAGACATTCAATGTGTTTTGTATATGTTGTTGTCGTCCTTTTATTAATATTAAACTTATAAAAATACAATTATAGTTCTAAAAAGGTGATACAATCATTTTTTTAAATTTTTGTCACAGCCAGACTTTATCAGCAAATATTTTATATTTTCTTCCAGGTCATTGATAAAGATATTAAATACTGCAAGGCCAAGAACCGATCCCTGTGGGTCCCCACTGGAAACAGACCCGCTCAGTGATGACTCCCCATTTTGGTGTAGACTTGCACCAGGATTGTGCACCAACTGTTTCTTAGAACTACCTATCTTCAAGCAAAGGAAAATGGCAGCAGTTAGAGTACTCCATTCCAGTGCTTTTATTTCCCTCCTGGGCGGTTCTCACAGTGAATTCCCCTCACAAAAAATGATTTTGGACAAGATTTAATTCCTTTCCTTTCCTAAGAAGATAATTTCAGTCTTTTATGGGTGCAATTTAATTGGCCTTGCTACCACAGCATTAAGTTTTCTTCTCCTTCCCCACTGTGTAGCAACTTAAAATTGTATCCAGTGATGACAAGATCAGGCCTAAGTCTGAACAACACCTTTTCTCCTGCATAACCTCCCTTTCAGTGCGTTGCAGAAGTCCTGCACTTCATGCATCCAAGTACAACTGGGACCAGGGAAAGTTCCTCAGGCCAAGAGAATGACAGAGTGACTAAGCCACAGTTCTCATCTCGAAGAAAATTGTTCGAGGCAAGCTCAATCACAACAGCAACATTCACTAGACACTCTCCAAAACGAGCCAGTGATGTCTCTTAAAAGTGGAAATCAGATAGTATGACAGCCCTTCAAGAACTATGTTTTATATAATATCTTGTGAAAGCACTATATAGCTTTACTCCCTTTTTAGTAATGCTTTCACCTATCCCTACTGAGGACTTGACTACAAACAAAATTAGTGACGGATAGTTATTCTTCCTTTGGATTCTGGGACCCTAATTCTGTTTGAACACCCCCTGAACACAAACATTACTGTGTTGGGTACCTCTCCTTGGTGTATCTGAACAGAGCTTGTGTTCTGGTTGCTCCAAACTTGTCTGAATTATATGCAGAAGTAAGAACTTACCTCAACAAAAACAAAAAAAAACAACCGATCTGGTAATTCTAAAGAGTCCTCCTCAGAAGTTTCAATGCAACGGATAACTAATTTAAAACTGTTCTGGAAGCTCTTTAAAGCTATCTGAAACACTTGAGAAATAAGGTATTCCTTATTCCACTTTTTGAAAAGAAAGAAAACATTTAGGAGAATGCTGAAGTTCTCATTACTATGAAAAGTACAAAATTACCAAAGAAAGAAGGAAATTGTGGGGAAAAATGCCTGAGGCTGATTTTGGTGTAGCTATCTGCTCCCGAAAAAAAAAAAATCTATTCCTCTAGAGGGTAACACTTCACTTTTAAATTTCTGTTAGGAGGGATAACGAATTGCTCTCATCACTACTATTTTCCCTAGAACACTGCTTTTATGATTCAAGGGTTTAAGGAATGATAAAGCTTTTAAAAACAGAATTCCTTAAAAAAAAAATCTTGGAAAAATTTAGAATTTGCTCTTAAAAAAATAAAAATAAAAGAAAAAGAAAGAGACAGACAGACTTTGCTGGACCTGTAGGGCTAGACTGTAATTATAGGCATAGCCCCTAACAAGAGTGGCGCGTAAACTACACAACCCCAGGTGTAGCTCCAGGAGGTACTCTGACTCAGGGCTTGGCTACACTTGCGAGTTACAACACAATAAAGGAGCCCTGGGTGCACTAGCTCACTACCCATCCACACTGGCAAGAAACGTAGAGCGCTCTGACTCCGCAGCTACAGCGCTGCTGGTACTCCACCTCAGCGAGTGGAATACCGTTTGCTGCACCCCCGCTGGAGTGCTGCCAGTGTGAACGAGGTGTTGCATTACTGCACTCTGATTGACCTCTGGAAATGTCCCATAATCCCCTTAAATCAAGTGGCCACTCTTGTCATTGTTTTGAACTCGCTGTAGGAATGCGGATATGCCCTTTCAAAGCTCCGTTTCTGACAAAGGAACCATTACGGGGGAAAGCTGCTTGCTTTGAGTGAGTGAGAGAGCTGGGGGAGGGAGGTCTGCTACTCTCTGAACTTACAAGACAGCATGCTGACACACTCTCAGACCCCCAAAAACCCACTCTCTCTCCCTCCACATACACTCAACACACTCCCTGTCACACTCCACCCCACCCCCCGCATTTGAAAAGCACGTTGCAGCCACTTCCATGCTGGGTTAGCTATCACAATGCACTGCTCTTTGTGGAGTTGCAAGAGCTGCTAATGTGGCTATGCCAGGGCACTTCCAGCTGAGAGTGTAAACACTCGTCAGCGTTTTCCCTGCTGCGGTCTCCGAAGGCTGGTTTAACTCCCAGTGCTCTACAACTGCAAGTGTAACCATGCCCTCAGAGAACCCACTTCAAGTCACTTATTCACAACCTGTTTTCCCTTCCCACCCTCTTGCCCTGGAGGAGGGGTAAGTTACTTCACCTTTCCATGGAGCAATTTACAACTCAGTGTGTGTCTCTGAATGTTGGGGAGAAACCACTGGCTCACAGTAGGGATTATTGGACAAGTAGCTCCTGCTCTCTGCACCATGGATGGAGTAAAAATCTGAGCAAGGTTGAGCAAGAGAAAATGTGTGGGGGCGGGGAAAAGAGAAGAATGTCTTGCTTAACCTTGCAGCTGAACAAGGGCTAAGATAATTTAGCTCAAAGTACTTATACACTAGCCAAAACTAGAATGATATTAACATGGCACACGTTATGAATTAAAAATTGGCTAATTGGTCTCAAAATGTAACTATTAACCGAAAATTGTCATCAAGTGAGTGTTTTTCCAGTGGAGTCCCGCAGGGATCGTTTCTTGGCCCTATACTATTTAACATTTTCATCAATAACCTGGAAGAACACAAAATCATCATTGATAAATTTTGCAAATGACCCAAAGATTGGAAGAGCAGTAAATAATGAAGAGGACAGGTCACTGATTCAGAGCAATCTAAATTGTCTTGTTTCGTTGGGTGCAAGCAAACTATATGCATTTTGATATAGATAAATGTAAATGCATATCCTGGGAACAAAGAATGTAGGCCATACTTCAAGATGGAGGATTCTATCCTGGGAAGCAATGACTCTGAAAAAGATTTAGGGTTGTGGTATACAGTCAGCTGAACATGAGCTCCCAATGTGGCACTGTGACCAAAAGTGATCCTGGGATGCATAAACAGGGGAATCTTGCATAGGACTAGAGAAGTTATTTAACCTCTGTATTTGGCAATGGTGTGACTGCCGCTGGAATGCTGTGTCCAGTTCTGGTGCCCATAATTCAAGAAGGATGTTGATAAATTGGAGACGATTCAGAGAAGAGCCACAAGAATGATTAAAGGAATACAAAACATACATAATGGCAAACTCAAAGAACTCAGTCTATTTAGCTTAACAAAGAGAAGATTAAATGGGGACTTGAATACAGGTCTACAAATTTCTACATGGGGAAAAATACTTCATAATGAGCTCTTCAATCTAGCAGAGAACGGTATAACATGAATCAATGGCTGGAAGTTGAAGCTAGACAAATTTACAATGTAAATAACACACTTTTTTGGGCCTCCCAGAAAACACCATCCCAGCAGCTTCCACCCCACCATCAACCTCAGCCTGGATCAATCTATACGGGAGGTCCACTTCCTAGACACCACAGTACAACTAAGCGATGGCCACGTTACCACCACCCTATACCAAAAACCCACCGATCGCTACGCCTACCTTCATGCCTCCAGCTTCCACCCCAGACACACCACATGATCCATCGTCTACAGCCAAGCGCTGAGGTACAACCGCATCTGCTCCAACCCCTCAGACAGAGGCCAACACCTACAAGATCTTCACCAAGCATTCTCAAAAACTACGATACCCAGACAAGGAAATAAAGAAACAAATCAATAGAGCCAGACGTGTACCCAGAAGCCTCCTGCTACAAGACAGGCTCAAAAAAGAAACCAACAGAACTCCACTGGCCATCACCTACGGTCCCCAGCTTAAACCTCTCCAACGCATCATCAGTGATCTACAACCCATCCTGGACAATGATCCCTCACTTTCACAGACCTTGGGAGGCAGGCCAGTCCTCGCCCACAGACACCCCGCCAACCTTAAGCATATTCTCACCAGCAACCACACACTGCACCATAACAACTCTAACTCAGGAACCAACCCATGCAACAAACCTCGATGCTAACTCTGCCCACATATCTACACCAGTAACACCATCACAGGACCTAACCAGATCAGCTACAACATCACCGGCTCATTCACCTGCACATCCACCAATGTTGTATATGCCATCATGTGCCAGCAATGCCCCTCTGCTATGTACATTGGCCAAACTGGACAGTCACCACGCAAGAGGATAAATGGACACAAGTCAGATATCAGGAATGGCAAGTTACAAAAACCTGTAGGAGAACACTTCAACCTCCCTGGCCATACAATAGCAGATGTAAAGGTAGCCATCTTACAGCAAAAAAGCTTCAGGACCGGACTCCAAAGAGAAACTGCTGAGCTCCAGTTCATTTGCAAATTTGACACCATCAGATCAGGATTAAACAAAGACTGTGAATGGCTAGCCAACTACAGAAGCAGTTTCTCCTCCCTTGGTGTTCACACCTCAACTGCTAGCAGAGCACCTCACCCTCCCTGATTGAACTAACCTTGTTATCTCCATGCTGATTTATACCTGCCTCTGGAAATTTCCATTACTTGCGTCTGATGAAGTGGGCATTCACCCACGAAAGCTTATGCTCCAATACTTCTGTTAGTCTTAAAGGTGCCACAGGACCCTCTGTTGCTTTTTAGGTAATGATCAAGTGATCTCTCTCCTGCCATCCATCTCCACCCTCTGACAAACAGAGTCTAAGGACACCATTCCTTACCCATTCTGGCTAATAGCCATTAATGGACTTAACCTCCATGAATTTATCCAGTTGTCTTTTAAACTCTGTTATAGTCCTAGCCTTCACAATCTCCTCAGGTAAGAAGTTCCACAAGTTGACTGTGCACTGTGTGAAGAAGAACTTCCTTTTATTTGTTTTAAACCTGCTGCCTATTAATTTCATTCGGTGACCCCTAGTTCTTGTATTATGGGAATAAGTAAATAACGTTTCCTTATCTACTTTCTCCACATCTCTCATGATTTTATATACCTCTATCATATCCCCCCTTAGTCTCCTCTTTTCCAAGTTGAAAAGTCCTAGCCTCTAATCTCTGCTCATATGGGTCCCGTTCCAAACCCCTAATCATTTTAGTTGCCCTTCTCTGAACATTTTCTAGTGCCACTATCTTTTTTGAGATGAGGAGACCACATCTGTACACAGTATTCAAGATGTGGGCGTACCATCAATTTATATAAGGGCAATAATATATTCTCAGTCTTATTCTCTATTCCCTTTTTAATGATTCCTAACATCCTGTTGCTTTTTTGACCACCTCTGCACAGTGCGTGGACATCTTCAGAGAACTATCCACGATGACTCCAAGATCTTTTTCCTGATTTGTTGTAGCTGACTTAGCCCCCATCATATTGTATGTATAGTTGGGGTTATTTTTTCCAATGTGCATTATTTATCCACATTAAATTTCATTTGCCATTTTGTTGCCCAATCGCTTAGTTTTGTGAGATCTTTTTGAAGTTCTTCACAGTCTGCTTTGGTCTTAACTATCTTGAACAGTTTAGTATCATCTGCAAACTTTGCCACCTCACTTTTTTCCCCTTTCTCCAAATCATTTATGAATAAGTTGAATAGGATTGGTCCTAGGACTGACCCTTGGGGAACACCACTAGTTACCCCTCTCCATTCTGAGAATGTACCATTAATTTCTTCCCCTTTTGTTCCCTGTCTTTTAACCAGTTCTCAATCCATGAAAGGACCTTCCCTTTTATCCCATGACAACTTAATTTACGTAAGAGCCTTTGGTGAGGGACCTTGTCAAAGGCTTTCTGGAAATCTAAGTACACTATGTCCACTGGATCCCCCTTGTCCACATGTTTGTTGACCTCTTCAAAGAACTCTAATAGATTGGTAAAACACAAATTCCCTTTAGAGAAACCATTTTGACTTTTGCCCAACAATTTATGTTCTTCTATGTGTCTGACAATTTTATTCTTTACTATTGTTTCGACTGATTTGCCCGGTACCAACTTACCAACCTACTAGACTTACTGGTCTGTAATTGCCAGGATCACCTCTGGAGCCCTTTTTAAATATTGGCGTTACATTAGCTATCTTCCAGTCATTGGGTACAGAAGCCAATTTAAAGGACAGGTTACAAACCCTAGTTAATAATTCTGCAATTTCACATTTGAGTTCTTTCAGAACTCTTGGGTGAATGCCATCTGGTCCCAGTGACTTGTTAATGTTAAGTTTATCAATTAATTCCAAAACCTCCTCTAGTGACACTTCAATCTGTGACAGTTCCTCAGATTTGTCACCAGTAAGCAGACATCAGATAAGAGGGAAGGTCATCTCATGGATCAGTAACTGGTTAATAGACAGGGAACAAAGAGCAGAAATAAATGGTCAATTTTCAGACTCGAGAGAAGTAAATAGTGGTGGTGGGACCAGTGCTGTTCAATGTATTCATAAGTGATCTGGAAAAAGAGGTAAACAGTGTAGTGGCAAAATGTGCAGATGACACAAAATTACTCACGATAGTTAAGACCAAAGCAGACTGTGAAAAGTTACAGAGGATCTCACAAAACTGGGTGACTGGGCACCAAAATGGCAGATCAAATTCAGTGTTGATTAGTGCAAACTCATGCAGACTGGAAAACATAATCCCAACTATACATACAAGATGACAGGATCTAAATTAGTTGTTACCATTCAAAAAAAGAGATCTTGGAGTCATTGTGGATAGTTCTCTGAAAACACCCACTCAACGTGCATCAGCAGTCAAAAAAGCTAATAGAATGTTAGGAACTATTAGGAAAGGGATAGATAATAAAACAGGAAATATTATAATGCCACTGTATATGAGACACTAAAATTATTTACTGAAGTCATTGGACCAAGTTAACGTCTAAAATTACTCCATGTCTCAGTCTATTGTAGATCTTTCAGGGCAAGATAGAAGGTGACAAATCATTAGACAGTACTGCCAAAAAATGAGATGTACTTTTACCCAAACACTAAAGGCTGTATTCTACTCAAGAACTTATTTTCCATGTACTTTGAGTGGAAGCACTGCAAGTCTTTCTTGGCTCTGTTCCTGTGGAGGCTAATTCTGACTCCACTTAACCAGTTTACTTCCACTGAACATAGACTTAGTGAGGAGGTGTTGTGTAACCTAAGCATGAAGAAACACATCTCTACGTATAAAGTACTGAGGATATTCAAGGACTTACAGTAACTAGGAGAGAACACAAATGTTGACACGAGAGACGGCTCTAAGAAACTAATAATTTAATTCTTGTTGCTCTTCTGTTTGAAATACTTATACAGTGAGTTTCTGTCCTGTGCACTGGTAAGCTTTAATACTAGTTATTTAATAGCTCTAGATAAAATAGGTTTGTAACCAGAAGAGCTTTTTATGCTTTTATCATGATATGACTGGATCTTAAAAAATAATAATAATAATAATAAGACCAAGCCTGGAATCCAGTAGGTCTATCAATTTAGCTCTTCCTGCACCCATACTCAGCCTGTTTCCTCACAGAACCGAGTTGGGAGAAGATTCCAATCTCTTTCGTCCATGACTGAAAAATCAGACCTATATTTCTTGCTAAGCATGGTTTGATTTTGATTCCCTTCCCTCCTATGTTCCCAAACAGTGGGTATATCCAAAATAAAAACCACTACATCCAATTCAATGTATCATAAATAAAAACAAAGTTTATGAGCATAGCCTAGAAAATAAAGAGAATTTCATAAAATAATTAAGCAGAATACAAACACTACTTCACTAACCATTAATGAAGCTGCCACTAATATAGTAAAATCAGAGCCCCGTGTATTTCGCACCTAGAGAATTTGGTGCAGCATCCAGCCTGTGCCACAGAACTGTGCTCCAGAATCTAAACTCTACGTGCATACGTGTTCATATAAACATTTTTTTGAAAACATAATGCAAGTTTGTGAAGAAAATCTTCTAAACATGAACAAAGGTAATTGATGTAATGTTAACCTACTGAGTCTGTTCACAGTCTGAAACAAAAATTCTAAGAGAGCTGTGAACTATTCCATTCCATCCCCAATGTGTGGATAACTCTGAAACCTGAATGTGGCATTTCACGTGTCAATATTATTAACTATATCAAAGCTGTTCATTTGGACAGAAATGTCCACCTAATGTGCTCAGGTTACAATCCCAATCTGCCTCCCATGCCTTCACTGTTGCTAAAAGTCCTAACTATCCCCATCCTTAGCTGCCACAGCCTTCTTTTCTTCCACCTTTTATAGTATTACATACAAACAAAAATATGTTAAAAGAATATTAATCTTGCTACGCCAAGCAATCGACAGTTAGGAAATGCCAGAATTAAGTTGCACGGACTACTTTAATTCATCTCCCTAGTGTATATGCATTATGACAGTCTCATTGACCGCCAGGGTGACAAAAAACATCCGAATGAGCAGCGAGAGCCAGGTTAGCACATAGATGAAACACATGGCACCAGCCAGTCCAACTCAGCCCAGCCCAGGGCAGAGATCAGTTCCCAGCTTGCTCTGTCCTCAGCTCCAACCCAGGCCAATGCTGCTGCTTCCTGTCCAGCCAACAAGGTGAGTGGGGCAGCACTTAGAACGCAGTGATTAGGAGACCTGGCACAGCCTGCCCTATAGCCACTCCTCGCAGGCCTAAGGGAGACACCGCAGTGCTGGCTGGCAAGAAGCTGAGACCAGGATTCTTCCCACCATTGCCAGCACAGTACCTAGCACCGCACTGCCTGTTACACAAGCAAGTGTGTGAGAGGGCCCTGCTCCGGCAGGGGGATTGGGGTGGAGGAATAAATCCCACTCTGCTCCTTGCTGACCCTGGCTCCTTGTGCTAGCCCCTTTTTCCTTTCCTACCCACGTCCAGTCTCGATTCCTCAGGCCTCTCATTGCAGTCCTTGCCCAGCCAGTCTTAGTCTCTCACTCCAGGCTTGCTTTCTGAGTTCCAACTCCATCTCTGCTCCCTCCCGCCCAAGCAATGATGGACTCAGAGATTTTAGCTGTTAAGCACAAGCAAGTCTCACCGGGCAGTGCAAAGTATGATTTTTCAAAGGCACATAATTTGGGCAGATTTTCATGGGGACAGCAAAAGGCACATACTCCTGTGCCAAATACCAAATCCCTGCTCCAAAGCAGAGGCGTGCTAATGCTGTCCAATGAATTTTTTTACATGGGCAAAATAATGGATTATTCACTATCTCCTTCTCTGAAATGGCTGAACTCCGTTCTCCCCCCCAACAAAATCAGCCTGAGGCAGATATCCTGCATGCAAAAATTCAGTCCAAATATTTAAAGTTTGGGAAAATTATAAGTAACTGAAAACTGTCTTATAATGGGAAGTGTCAGGCAATCTTAATAATAAGACAAGCTATCAGCCCCACCTATAATAGTTCTACACTTCGGGACAAAATAAAATTAATTTTAAATCAATATAAACAATACAATGATACTGCATTGATGATAGTAATCAATTTACCTTCTTTAAACAAGATCTATTTTTTAAATGTACCTGAAACTACCGCAGAGGCTGTATGGCAGGTGGAGAAACAGGACTCCTGCCTGAGAATTTAGGTCCAGATTGATGCAGCGTCAATACTTTCTTGACTATGGTTAACCATGAAGAAAACATCATCTTAAAGGCAGACATCTCACCAGTACTAATGGAAATAGCCTGTTTTCAGGCTGGCTAAGTGTTGCACAGCATATCTTCTGTAACCACAGGATAATGTTAAGAGTGGAATTTCAAAAGCAGCCAGTACTGATGTAACTGTGCTCCCACTGAAGTCAATGGGAGCAGAGTCAAGAAAACAGGAGCCATTCTAAAAAAAAACAAAAAAAAAAACACCCTCACCATAAATTTATTAACACACTTCTACAAAAATATAATTATATATTTCTGGCAAGTGTAACCCACACACCTCTTGGGTGTGGTATTTTGTCCCCTCTAAAGAACAGAATACAGACTAAACCTGCTGCTACTCTGAAACCTGTCCCATCTAGTGGCACTGAGACCACTTAGAGAGAGAGATACTAAGCTCCAGAGGTCCCTGGTTCAATCCCACCTGCCAACGACCAGGGTCTGTCGGCGTTACAACTGGGGGCTCATCCAGGATTTCAACTGGGAAGTCTTTAAAGCTTGGGACGCGCTTCCTCAGCTAGGGGAAGTATGTAACCTACACACATTCTGGATGTGGTATTCTGTCCCATCTAGTGGCACCGAGACCACTTAAAGAGAGAGATAAAATGAGTCTGCTCTACAGCCTTAGCTAACAGCCAGTTGGCTTTTAGCTCATGCAGTAGAGGCTCATGCACTAAGCTCCAGAGGTCCCCAATTCAATCCTGCCCACCGCCAACCGAGTCTGTCCGCGTTACGCAAGCATTACATAGAGGTTCTCTCTTTTCCCCGTCACTATGACTATGCAAACCCTTCCTTCACTGGAACATAACTTTGCCAGAGACTCATCAGTTTGACAGCAGGTACCTGAGCTTTAGGTGGCATAAGTGAAAACAAACTAGAAGCTGTTGTTTTTGAGGCAAACATTCCCAGCCAAGAAACATCATTCATTATTATTACTCTTTTCTGAACTATTTCTACACTACTTAATACAGCTTCTTAACTCCTTCCACACAATACAATAGGGTCATGCAGCTGTGTGATGCCAACTAGTGGCACACAAGCAAGTGTGGTGACACAATGACTAACTAAATGAAATAAAGTCTTCGGTCCCTTTTGGCTCAGGATACATAGAACCTGGCAGCCTGGCTGACTCTGGTACAGCGGTTCTCAAACTGTGGGTTGAGACCCCAAAGTGGGTCGGGACCCCATTTTAATGGGGTCGCAAGGGCTGCTTAGGCTTGCTGGGGCCCAGGACCGAAGCTGAAGCCCGAGCGCCACCGCCTGGGGCCAAAGCCAAAGCATGAGGGCTTCTGCCCTGGGCGGCGGGGCTCAGATTACATGCCTTCTGCTTGGGGCTGAAGCCCTTGGGCTTCAGCTTTGGCCCCCTAGCCTGGGGTGGTGGGTTTCGGGCTTTGACCCCTCTGCCCAGAGTGGCGGGGCCTGGGTGGGCTCAGGCTTCAGTGCCCCTTCCTGGGGCTGTGTAGCAATTTTTATTGTCAGAAGGGGGTCTCGGTGCAATGAAGTTTGAGAACCCCTGCTCTAGTACAAATCGGTCACCCTGATAAAGAAGAATTCTTCAAGCTTATGTAAAGGAAACCCAAATATATCTGATGAGCGCTAAGTCTTTAATCAGCTTCATGCTAAAATTTAATTATTAGATCACAATCACACAGAGACACACAAAATTACAAATTATACAAACTAATAGTAACAGTTGTTCCAAGCATCTAAATGTGTCCTCTACAGACAGAACAGATGAAACTAAAACAATTGAAATTCTTATGAATAAACCCTTCAAAAATATTTTTTAACTTCTGCCGGTAATTTTAACAGATGAAATACAGATCTGAAAGGGTAAGAGTAAAATTTCAGCAGGAAAGCACTTTACTCAAATTAATTCATCCCATAACAGACAGCAAGCCATTTTCTTAAAGAAACACAGACATGGAAGACATTTCAAATTGTTCTGACTGTGACAGAGAATATTGTTAGTGGAGAATATTGCATAAATGTCTCACTTGCCCACATGCTACCATAGAAGATTAGATGGCAGCAGCAAGTATCTCAATTATTAAAGCAAAGAATATGGAATGGTAACGGTACTGGTACATCTCAGTTTAATGCTGCTGATGAGAAAGGAAGTACAAATGGTATCATCACCACAGATTATACTGCAAGGACATTATAAAATAGACATATTAAATGGGTTTGAAATTAAGCCTGGTAAGGGTCAATTTCAGTCATAACTGGTCACAGAATGACCTTTGTCCAACCTTTGTCCAAGAATTGTAATTGTTTTTCTAATGTACGGAGGAAAGATTTGGATAAAATTTTAAAAACCATAACTTACAATGTGGACAAACGGTGTATGTCCAGTATGTTATCTCTGTAATAAGAGTAGAACTAAACTGAAGGGAGAAAACAGCAGGGACAGATTCAGGAAATATGTGGACCCGAGTAAAACTATTCTATGGGGACCCCAGCCATGAGATTCAGTTAGATATTGGATTGGATCAAACCAATGATCTATCTAGTCCAGTATCCTGTCTCTGAAAGCAGACAGCACCAATTGCTTCATAAGAAGGTGCAAGAAACCCTGCAGAAAGGAGTTATGAGATAACCTGCACCCAAGGAAATTTCTTCCTAAACCCAAGTAGTTTGAGTTGGCTTAAACCGTGAAACATGAGTCAGTAAAAGTCTCAAACAGCTCTGCTTTGTCAATTAGAGGTTGACATCTTGGTCAAGATGGTGCATCCCAGACCCAGACAATCATGGTCCTCTCAGAGACAACAGTGGCATTGGTCACAATTATCTGTCTCAAACACCCATGTTCTTTACACTGTTTAAAGCAATTGAGAACCTGCCTCCATAAAAATCTGAAAAATAAAGAAAGCAAAAAAACAGTGCACGTCAGAAGAGCCAGAAATGGACAGGTGAGCACCAAAATGACAACTAATACTGAGAATGAGGTCAGTTATATGGGTACTGAAAAGGCTTCAGTGAACTGAAGGCTTCTTCAGTGCAAAGCGTCAACAATAACAAAACTGGGGAAAAGCATCCACTGGATCAACATGCTAGACTTTGTTGACTCTATGAGTCTAAGTGCTAAAAGCTGTTTCTTTAAGTAGTCTGTCTGCTGGGACTACCGAGAAGGAATTTACATGTGCTACTGATGAACGAACTTCAAACGAGATTTGGATTAATTTTGATAATCATTCATAGTAGTGCAGGAATGTGAAAATGAATATTTAAAATCAAAGAATTAGATATATGTTTTCATACCTCTAAGATGGTTCAGTTTAAATTTTGGGTTAAGTTTCAGGGGTGCAATCCTGGCCCCATTGGGTATGTCTACACAACAAAGAAAAACCTGAAGCTGGCCCGTGACAGCTGACTTGAGCTCACAGGGCTTGGGCTGCCAGGCTGTTTCATTGTTGTGTAGACTTCAGGGCTCGGACTAGAGCCTGGGCTCTAGGACCCTGCAAGGTGGGATGGTCCCAGAGCTTGGGCTCCAGCTGGAGCCCAGAAGTCTGCTCAACAACGAAACAGCCTGACAGCCAAGACTCGTAAGCCCAAGTTGGCTGACATGGGCCAGCCTCAGGATTTTCTTTGCTGTCTAGAGAGACCCACTGAAGTCAATAGCAAAACTCCCATTGACTTTTTTAGGGTCATAATTTCACCCTAGGTTTGGTTCTTGTTCTATTCAAACTTATTTCCTCAGCCCTAGCAAAGGCACCATAAACGTAGGGGTCTGGCCTGTGGTAACTGGGAATTTTCACAGTGCAGAATGAATCGTTTCTTAACATATAAGAAAAAAAAAAAAAGTTATGCTGTTTCCTCAAACTTCTCAAAGTGCATGGTTAGGGTGGGAGAAAACCTGAAAAAAAAAACAGTGAACTGAGTTTTGATACAATCTATAGCGTGAGAGACAATTGCGGTTTTTTCCAGTAATAAAATTGTGTGATTGCCCCAAACAAGAAAATAATTTCCCCCAAAGTGCATTTTAGCTTTTATTCTGCACTAAGTTTATGTGTACATATGTTATGATACTGTCTCAGACACCTGCATGTTATAAATATATTTAACCTAAAAACCTATTTTGAGGGTTTTATTAAATCAGAAGTCTGTATCCAATATGTTTCCTTTCAGTGTTAGAAATTATTACAAGAGTTGTTGGCGAGTTGTAGGACATAGCAGAGCCAGAAAAAACATTTCATAGATTTACATACTGCAGTACCAGAAAATGTCTCATTTGCACTGTGCCCAGAACCACAAAATTTATCAAATACATTTCCAGACTCCCCAACCAAATAAAGGCTATATTTCCAAAGACACTTTGTGCAGTTCAATGTTTCATTCACTCACGTTGGCTGTGTACAATAGTAGTTTTTAAAAAGACAACCTCCTCAATTCCCTAAATGATAAAACATCACATACACAACTCCTCGTGTGTGGGGGGATGGCGGGCTTACCTAAAAACTAGACAGCAAATGATCCATCCCAGATTTTCAAAAATGTCTAATACAAAGTCCAGTAAGTCATAAAGCACCAAGTTGATGGGGCTGAGAAAGCCTGCATCTTGTGGAAAAATCAAAATGTGTGCCTAAGAAAAATGCCTTCTCTTCCTCCTTACAAGTAAGAACTTATATTCTTATTTTGTATCCCCATATTGTCATTTTACTGTTATACATAAAATTGTCACAAGCACTTAAATCCATTTTATGAAACCCATAAAAAATGTAAGTGGATTTATACTTTAGAATTGTAACAAGAGAGTAATGTTGCTATAGTATTGTTTGCTCAGATTTGCCTTTCTAAAAACAGCCTGCTACTTCTTCCTTCTCTGTTGTACTTGTTATATTTTAAGGACATGTAACGACACAAATCTCCTAAAGTGGGTCCCCAAACTTCAGACAAAAGAAGCACTGTGTTATTGTACTTCTCCAAACAATCTGGAATACAATTTTGAATGGGGAAGCAAACTAATTTATAGAGAGAGAAGTCACATTAGCCTCTTCGGGTCAACTGTATTCCCCCAATGACTGCAGGTGAAAATTCACTTATCTGGGTTTCGGCCCAACTTAAAGGTTTATTTAATGTTTCTTGTTGTATATCATGAGTTATATAATGGGTGATTGACCTGATTTTTTTATTTTATATAAAAATAATCTAAAAAACAAACCACTCAAGAACCCATGCTCAGTGATCAGTAGTACTGGAAACAAATTTAGTAGCAGGAACCCATAGAGGGAAATGCTGGGGTCCCTGAGGCTGCTTCATAGACAACTGAAAGGGAAGAGGATCCCGTAGAGAAATTGGTTAGGTTTACTTGAAGGATTTTATAAACTTATTTAATTATTAAACAAAGTGTTTGTCTATATGCAGAATTGTATTGGTTTAGTTCAACCAGTGCAAATCCCAGTGGGGCCACTTATTTGGGTTTATTTCTGTTTAGTTTAAACAGCTGGATTAAGAGAAACCAAAATAAACCACTCAAACTGAAATAAAACCTGGTCAACACTAAAAAGTTACGTTGACCCAGCTACATTACTCAGGGTGTGAAAAAAATCTACCCCACTGTGTGACATAGTTAAGCCAACCTACCCCCCAGTTTAGACAATACTAGTCCAATGGAAGAATTCTGTCGACCTAGCTACCACCTCTCAAGAGGTGGATTACCTATAACAACGGGAAAACCCCTCCCATCGGTATGTAGGGTCTACACTGAAGAGCTACAACTGTAGCATTTCAAGCATCAACAAGCCCTAAAACTGTCCACACCTGGGCTTGCACTGGTTTAACTAAATAGGTTTTACTAAACTGGTGCAAATTTGTATGTAGAGAACACCTGAGAAGTTATCCTGTCACACCAATATTTTTGTAACGGAGAAATAAAATTATGAGAGATAAGGTGGGTGAGGTAGTATCTTCTGTTGGTGAGAGAGACAAGCTTTTGAGCCACAGAGAGCTCCCTCCTCCATTCCCCCCACTCGTGAATGTGGGTGCCCAGAGCCAACCCTGGTAATCAGACTGTACATGCACAGAGCCACTGAGCATGCTCCAGCCCTGAATTGAAGTGGCTGAATAGAACTTTCCCTGCAATTGCTTTTTACAGTAGTTGTGGGGTTGTTGTGGCACTAGGCAGTAGAAGTGAGAGCAGAAAGAGACATACAGTCCTGAGCTCTCAATGCTCCCCTGCTGGTGCCCAGGCAAACTGAGGGAGAAGGCGGAAGCTGCCTCACTCAAATTCAGAAGAATGAGGGCAAGAGGGAAGAAATGCAGATGGTGAGGATGGTTAGCAGCAGGATCCAGCGATGGGGGAAGACAAAAAAAGGGAGGGAAAGCGGGCAGGATCCCTGGAGAGGAAAAGGGTAGGAGAAAGTAGGAGAGAGGGGTTGGGCAAGAAAGCTAGGGGCAGGAGCTGGAGGGAAGAGAGGACCAGGGCTGGAAAAAAAAACAGGGGGGGGGGTGATTAGGAGCAGGAGCTGGGGAGGACGAGTGGATAGGAGCAGGACAGGGTCAGAAGGCTCTGTGACCATTAGAGCACACTCCCCAACCAAACCTGGAATTGAGCATTATTCCTGATGAGCATCATTCCTTTGCTGTCTAGAAAATGCCTGTAAAATCCACTGGCAAACTGTCTCTACACCCCCTCTAGTGGCACGTCAACATAAAAGACTGCAGTCCTTTACTGTTATCAGTTACTTCAATAGCTTCCACAAATGACTCACGTGGAGTCAAGATAGTTCTACATTACATTTTTTTTTCAATTTTTAAGTTTAAAAACTTAAATTAAATTAAAAACTATGTCAAAAGAACATGAAGTTTCCAAAGTCAAGTGCTCAACATTTTAAAAATGCCAGAATGAACATTGCCTGTGTAATCTTAAATTATCCTCCTTGTGCAGATGAATTATGATATAGTCTTTAGTTACATGACCACATACTATTTTTTTCTACACAACCATTTTTATTCAGTGCACAGATTGTGCTATGGGAATGGATAAACGTAGCATAGTTAAAGAGACTATAGTCTGTAGGATCTCTGCTTCATTTGTTGCAGAAGTTGGAAGATGTGTAATGAACAAATGAGGCAGGGAGTTGCAGGAAGAGAAAGGATGGTCTCATGGTTAAGGCAGCTGAATGCCATCCTGGAGAACTGGATTCTATCCCTGCCTCTGCCACAGAGTTTCTATGTAATGCTGGACAAATCACAAACAAAAGTTTTCAAAGGTGGCCACTGTTTGTTCCTCATTTTCTGGGTACCCAACTTGAAACACCCCCGGTCTGATTTTCAGAAAAGATGAGCACTCACAACAGCAACTGATATCAATGGGAATCCTCCTCTGAACATATAAAGTGTTAAGTACTCTGGAAACTCAGGCCCTACACTTACATTGAGCCTCTACAATTAGTTAAAAGTTTTGACAATTTTGGTTTTCATCTTTGTGCCTCAATTCCTCATGTGTAAAATGTGGATAATACTATTGTGTATCAAGAGACAGTATTATAAAATGATACACCCTCAGCAGTGTTCTACAAATTAATCCTCATAAATAAAGTCTCCAGACTCTTGAGGCCTGAGATGATCCAGAATTTATGAGCACAATGAAGAGTTGTGCTCAGCAAAATCAACATAATTAAATCACATTAGTGAGAATAAAAACAGCCAAATTCTACCTAAGCTGAAGAAAGACGAAAATGTAAGCAATAAAGATCAGACGCTTCCTAGAATTCTACTAAGAAATGGGCGGGGGACACAAAAAAATAGCCAGTGAGACTATCTGCACTCCTGTGAAATCAATGGGATTACTCATCATGTGAGTAATGACCTGAAATAAAGGACCCTAAAGGCATGTCTGTTTTGTTTATTACGAGTTCTTAAGGGTAGGGACTGCACAGTCCTGCAACTGGGAGTGTGCTTCCCATCCCAGCAGACAGACATACGTTAGCTCTGCTAGAGCTGTACACTAAAAACAGCAGCATGGACATTGCAGCACAGGCAGCAGCAAGGGCTAGCCATCCCAGGACAAGCCCACCTGACCCCCTGGGTCCATATTCAGGTGGGTAGCCTGTGCCACTGCCCCTGCCACAAGTGTCCACACTGCTGTTTTTAGCATGCTAGCTCCAGCAGAGCTAGCTTGTGTCTGTCTACACAGGCTTGGAAGCACACTCCCAGCTGCAGGGTAGACATCCCTAAGTAACCAAGGCCCTGATGCTGCACTAAACCATGTACAGATGGACTCCTCAATGCCATTTACTTCAAAAGAGCTTCGTGAAATCACGAGGTCCACCTAACCAGAGATCATGGCAGGATTGGGCCCCAAATTATCAAAGCTCAGAAGTTCAGAAATACTTGTTTTGTTCTGATTAATTTTATTTCTGTAATTATTGCTCCCAATTGGAACAGTGAAATGTAATTAAAGTATCATCAAGGATTTTAGAGAGACAAAAACTACTAGCTTCCATAGGTAATATTTTTGGGAGAAAAAAAATGTAAATTTGTACTGATGTAACTATAATTGATAGAAAAATAAGTCAAGATTGGGTTAAGACAGTTCATCACAAATTAGAATATAAAGTATAAATGTTATTTGTTTGATCTAACATTACCTTTTACTTATAATATGTAACAAAGGTAAATGAAAAAGGAAGGACAATAGTGAAGATTTTTTAAATGCACAATAAATCTACTGAAATGAAAATGCTACCCTAAAAAAAGAGAATTCAAAGATCCAATTAAAAGATACAAGATGCTTTAACAAAATCTTAAAGCCAGCATCATAACGTCAGGAAATAAATTCAGCAGGCATACCGCAAAACTCCTTTTTGGAATGGTGTCTAGGTGACATCATCTTCTTTTTCCTTAGCTAAGCTGGGGTGGGGGAGAGCTGTAATGTTGCAAAAATTTGAAGTAATTAAAGACAGAACAGATTAAGATACTTTTGAGTGTGCTATAATGTTGGAATTTTCATTAATTTACATAGGTAACAGTTACAGGGCAGGGACAGTCTTTTTGTACAGCGCCTAGCATAGAGATCCTGCTCTATGGCTGGAGCCCCTAGGAATTACAGTTATACAAGTGAATAAATAACTAAATTAATTAATTAATATGACAACTTTGCAGTGCAGTACTGAAAGGGAGAGTAAGCCTGACCTGCCGCCTCTGACAGTTTATAGCATTTTTCAAGAAGCTTACAGATAAATGTTAATCAGGACCCTTGGGTTATTTTCTCACCAAATAAAATTCTAATGCCTAAGGCTGTTGTTCATCTTGAGCATATATAGTTCAATTCACTCTCATTGAAGTCAGTGGAAAGATTCCCACAGTCTTCAACGGGAGTTGGGGCTGGACCACAGATACTACTGAATTTGCCCACAAATTACAGCACTAGGAGTATCTAACTCTTTACTTGTGAAGTAGTCTACCTTCCCAAACAAAAAACAAATTTTGCCTGTGAAGAAGTTAAGAGTACATATCAGTAGTTTAACGGTAAAAATCCTTACAACAACACTGTATAGTTAGCAAAAGACAAGCATTTAAAAAAAAAATCAAAATTAAGGTTAAATTTACAAGAAACCAAAAGATTTCAAAGTATGGAAATTCACTAAGACACTAACTATACTCTGTAGAAATTCCAGCCTCCAATCTTTTATTCTTTGTCCCTTTCATAGCTTCTTCAGAAGATGTATTATTTTTGGATCAGTGACTTTTTCTAAGAGCTTTAAAGAATCCACTGTAATTGTACATATTGCAGCCACAGCATCAGAAACAGAGCACTATATTTCTTTAATAAACTCATTTATCTGCATACAGCATAACAAACATTTCTCCTACACCAAGGTTTAAACAAAAAACCACCCAAGTGAATATTAAGCATATTAATCATTTACTGTAAAGATGAATCAGCACAAAGTTCCCAAATAATTCATAATATAGCAATTGCAAAAGCCAGAGAAGAAAGTCAAGCACTCTAGACCCTGAGCAACCACCATCACACCACAAAGCTGCTCCAGGGGCCCAGCAGCCTCCCTTACACATGGCACACCTCCACCAGGTCCACCATTTCCTGGGGGTGGTTTATAAAAGAACCCAGACCCTCCATCCTTGAGGCATCTATAGCAGCAAGAGGAGCCAAGGGAGAGAGCTTTCAGACTCAGGAACCTCTGACATCAGTGCAGTTCTTAGGATTCAACTCTGTCTTGACTGGTACTATTTGTTTTCTATCTTCTACCCCTTGACACACACATACCTTCCTCTTCTGGGCATCATTCACATCTAACCACTGTGCATTTCGCCATTCTCCCCTGCTGCCTCCACTCTCCTGCCTCACTTCCCACACTGTCTTCCTCTTTATTTTCCCCAAAAATATCACCATTTCCTGCTGTCTGACCTCAAAAACTCATACCTCCTCAGCTCATACATCCACACCCAATCCTCTTTGGCACCACTACCAACAATGATGCCTTTTCAAACACAGAACACTCATATACTTCTAGTCAGAATGGCTTTTTGAGATTAAGGGAAAACAAACTCCATGAGAGACTGCAGTGTATCTCCCTTCTGAAATAAGCTGCCTCTGAACTGAAGACACAGTCACAGCTGCCTCTGACAGAAAGCAGATCCCTAAAACACTTAAAGGTTCAGTACATAGAAAACAAACCCATAACAGTTACGTAGTTATGCATGGCACACCCCTCCCTAAACTAGATTTGTTAAAAAACTGTGATCCCATAATGTGTTTTCTGTTTTTTTCATGCAGTCCCTTATGCTAAATTTTTTATGTTTATTATTGTAACACCTCCAGGTCTATTGTGCTAGGCCTTGTATACACATATAGCAAGAGACAGTCCCTTCCCCTAAGAACTCGTAATAAACAAACAGAGCAAGGGAACACAAGGACAGGGGTGAAATGATATGCCCAAGGTGATAAAGAATAGAACTAGCACACTTATTTCTCCTGAAAAAATTAGGAATTTCTTAATAGTAAACTGAACTTCATTATCTGAAATTATCTCCATAGGTAACCTGTGTGTAGCAAACATATCCTGTAATTCTAGTATATTACTATTTCACTTCTGTGTATTTGAATAAACAAACTATAGTTAGGTATATTCTCTCCTTCTCTTTTTTTGTTGATGTTGTTTGTTTTTTTATTTGTTTACAACAGTAGATCGACGATGGTTCTATGCTGTTTTAAGAGGTAGTTTTACTGAATCGCCGTAATGCAATACTTACATCAACTGAATACAAATTTGAATATAGACACATGCATAAATAGGTTGATGCAAGGCAACTTACACTGATGTAAATGTATGGTGCAGACCAGGCCTCAGCGTGTATTATGTTAAGCATTTGCTTAAGTCTTTGCAGGATCTAGGCCTTATTTAGGCAAACAAATCACTGTTTGAATAAGGCACATACATATTACCAAACAGCACTATTACCTATTTGATGTATAAAAAGTATAGGCTAACAATGTTTTGGGTCTGCTGTAAACATAAGAAAATGAGCTTGATGTGGACACAGTGGCAAAATGAGAACACACACATGCATGGACTTAAGCAGCAGGCCACAACTTTTATTAAACTTTAACACAGGGGAGGGATGCCACCTGCCCATCACCAATACTTTCCTTACCATATAACCTGTAACTGGCACCCATACACAACGCAGCATAGGCTCTCCTCTCTGAGTCCTAGCAACCTCTCCCCTGTGAGGGGGACAGAGAGGGCAGCAGGGTGGGGACCTTGACCTGTGAGGGCCACAAGGTCTGACATCAGCCCATGAAAGACAAAAAGTCTTACCCTAATACATGAACCCAAGGCCCAACACCAAAATCCCAGGTCTTTTATCTCTGGGAACTGTTCATTTTATTCTCTTAAGTGCACTGGAAACTGGCCACAAGTTGTGACGAATAAAGAATTCTATCCTAGTACCTCAGTTAGGTACTAAGTATGTTCCTACTTAACCTACTGTGGCTTGAAAGTGCTGCAAGGAAGGCAAAAAACTTCCTGGGCCTCTGCCAATTGTCCCACGGAGAAAAAAATTCCTGCCTGACCCCCTAAACAAGTGATCGGCTAGACCCGCGGCATCTGTCAGGCCGGGTTCCCATTCCTAGGTCAGGTGGGTAGGATAGACTGCTGGAACGCAGCTGACAGAGGCTCTACCTGGCCCTTGTGCTAGGTTAAATCCTAGGAGCCAGCCAATCAGCACCCCTCTCTCCCAGCTGGCCAATGATCGCTGGAGTCTCCCAGGGGGAGGAGTTACCTACTGTCCCCTGGTGAATGTCTCCCTCCCTTGCTACTCAGACTATGCCCCTTTCACCACTGGCCCCATCAAACTCTCCCACCCACTGATGTGGATGGGTGTTGTTTTTCTTTTTGAAAGGGGAAAAAAAAAGATTAAAGACAATCTTTATTTTTAAAATAATTATTACTTTTATTAAATTCACTCTTCTTCCAGCCAAACCTTACATTTTCACTCAGTCCTGGTGATGTTCATTTAATTCAACCAGCATCCTCACATGCAAGCTTTTTGACATTACTACCCATCTACCTGATAGATGCAGTATACAATCACTGTTTCCCAAAAATGTCATTTTTTAACCCCTTGAGAAATAAGCACTATTTGATTTGGCTATCCAGAAAAAATATGCATAACTATAAACAAAACAGGGTCATTTTTGTGTTTCCAAGTGCTTCTTCTGGTGTAATCTGAAGGAGTTTGTGTACTGACTTTACTTCTGGTTGTGTTTCTATTTTTAGTGGCAGTTTGTGTTTATCATAATGTTCCAGACATAAATTCTTTTGGATGCACCATTTTAATGTTATGTTAAAGGAATATTATGTGTGTCAATAACTGAGAATGCATAAAGGTAACCTAAGAAAAAACAAGATGCACCCAGATCTCAAAGGACTAGTTATAAAAAGTATTGGGGAAGGAATAGAATCAAAATAATTTTTGCAATTCATTAAATTTATTTACCAAGAGTGTTAAAAATGAGAATTCTGATACATTTAAACTCTATGCATTACTCTGCATTAGGACAATAATACATGTTTTTTCTATCCTAGTTCTTTCTGCACTGCACAAAGCTAGGGTTTGTAGATACTGCAAGAGCAGTGAAAGAATGTAAATGAAGTATATTTATATACTGTCTTCTGCATATACAAAGACTAGGTGAAGAATACTATATCTAAGTGAAACTGCAGGGAAGGAATTAGGAAGGTGCATGCAGATAAGAATTGGCATGGGATGGTGCAGAAGAACTTTGGCAGCTGGGAGAGTTCTTTCAATTGTTACGTAAAAGCTATTCCTTCCTCACCTGGACTTTCCTTCCCTTGCTTAAGCAGTTGAAATTCAGGCCCAACTACACATGTATTGGCTTCTGTATAGCATTTCCCATTTCAACTGTGTATCAGAACTCTCAAAAGAGGGAGTTTGACACACTCAGAGCATACAAGATGCCAAATATATGACAGAGATCAACAA
This sequence comes from Trachemys scripta elegans, assembly GCF_013100865.1. NCBI lineage: Eukaryota > Metazoa > Chordata > Testudines > Emydidae > Trachemys > Trachemys scripta. The sequence goes on along the minus strand of NC_048303.1, from coordinate 58,294,481 downwards.
ATCAAAAGGAAGCACGGGTCTCAGGATAAATATAGTTAGGCCCTAATTTGGGGTATAAAGAGTGAATGATTGATCACAAAACCTTATGACTCCTAAATTTGACCACAAGCCACTAGCTGACCAAACCACTTTCTCTATACAAGGGGTAGGCAACCTATGACACGCGTGCCAAAGGTGGCACATGAGCTGATTTTCAGTGGTACTCACACTGCCCAGGTCCTGGCCACCGGTCTTGGGGGGTTCTGCATTTTAATTTAATTTTAAATGAAGCTTCTTAAACATTTTAAAAAGCTTATTTACTTTACATACAACAACAATAGTGTAGTTATATATTATAGACTTATAGAAAGAGACCTTCTAAAAACGTTAAAACCTATTACTGGCATGCGAAATCTTAAATTAGAGTGAATAAATGAAGACTCGGCACACCACTTCTGAAAGGTTGCCGACCCCTGCTCTATACAGAAGTACGAAAAAAGAAAGTCAGGTGACTCAGGAAACTGGTAATGGAATATGCAGCATTTCAACTTTATGTTAACAATTTGTACCAAGCCCATGTTGGAAGCGACCAAACTCTGTCACCATTTAGTGACTATTCAGTACCCTATGTGAAATGAATTGGTGATTTCAGTCTGGTTCCCAGCAGATATGAATCTACATCTCAAAACATACCATTATAATTGGCACTCATGCTATAAGTCACACTATAGAGGCTATAGATTGAATAAGCCCCGAGACTAAACTACCCCCATGATGGTGTGCTTCCCCACCACTAGGATGGCACCTCCTCCTAGTCACCCTGGGGAATAGCTCACCAAGTCAATGCTTCTTTCCTCAGTTACATGCCGTCCTCCGCCTCTCTCTCTGGGTCTGCACCACATTCATTGGGGCAGTTGACAAACTGTTCAAGAGAGGCCAAGNTGTTGACAAACCAATAATCACTTTTTATAGTTTACATTAGTTTTGTCATATCAATGCAGTTGCAGCCGGCATTGCCACTTTGGTCGTCAGTTGGGGGTGTAACTTTGTAAGTTACCCGCGGCAGCGGCCCCTGGAGCTCATTGCCCGTGCAGAGGTCAGGCGCTGGGATAGAGCCTCTGCTTCGGGAAACGAGTTACTGCTCTATGTCTCGCAGAAGGACGCTTCTCCTAGGCAGCCGATCCTGGCAGATACATATATGGCTCATGGTAAAACAACCTAGAGCGAAAAGGGTAGTCAGTTAATTCAGCCTGGCCCTACGAAAGCAACCCTAGAGAACGGGTATTCTACAATGGATCTGTCGCGAGGTTACGCGGACGTATATCCGATCAGGAATATAAATGTTTATGCAGCTGCTAGGGCCTGACCGGCACAGCTTGGCGGAAGTAACGCCACCTTCTGCGTTTCCCGGCGGTTGCGCACGCGGACTGCAGCAGAACTGGGACACGGGCTTCCGGGACTCGGCTCCTTGTGGCCCCGGCAAGTACCACTCGTCTGTCGGGTGGCACGGGGGGAGCAGGCCGAGACCATGGGCCGGCTGAACGTGGTGATGCTCCGCTACCTGTCCCGCGACCACTTCAGAGTCCTGACGGCGGTAAGCAGGCACCCGGGCCGGGCCGCGCCGCGCCGCAAGCGCGGGACAGCGGGAGAGGGAACGCGGCAGGGAATAGCCAAGCTGGCTGCGTTCATCTGTCTGTCCGCGCTCCCGAGGTCGGGCAGGGTCGGTGTTTGGCGGGCAGGCCGGGCCTCTGCAGGAGGTGGGGCTGGTGCTATCGGTAACAATGGGAATTCAGAGTGTGGAGCTAGTCACTGCTCGGTGACAGGGGGGTGAGGTGCCCTGGTTCTGCTCAGACGTCTCCGCTGGCGACCAGTGAGTTCGGGGGTGTTAAATTCAAGCTTTGTAACTACTTGCTGCTAATTGGATCCCCCCGGCTGTGTCAGGAATGTAAAGGTTTTGGTTGGTTAATATCCTGATGTACATTGTTGTGTGGTGTTGCTGCTGCAGCTGCTATGTTCTGTCCTAAGTGCAGCTGTGTTTAGGTCTTTGAAGCAACTTAAAGGCATCGGAATCGTTTCCGCTGAAAGGCACTCATTACCTGGTTAAGCAGAGCTGGATTTCCAGTCACTTACTGAAGTATGAGGGTGTCAACATTAGGCTTTTTCCCCATAAAAATTTCCCATCATTTCAGCTCTACCTGTGATAGTAATAGTGGGCATGTTAAAGTAGACATGGCTCCTGGTGGCCACTGATTCTCTAACCACTGCATCATCTAATCCTTCTTAGAGCGGACCTACTACACATGTGCTTAAAATGCCAGTGGCCACCTATGCCTTATCTACTCTGGCACTTTTACCATTGTTACCGGGAAATCTTCCAAAAAATGTAACATAGACCGATCTATCTATCTGAATCCTTCTATTGCACCTATCATTGTAGTGTGTGAGAAATAAAGCAATTTCTCTGATCTGTAGGTTCTGTAGCTTCAAGGTGACTCTTGACTACTGCTCTGATTTCCCAACAGGAGCAGGACATTGAAGCTTACAAGAAGCCTGGCATTTAACATTTTATTTGCTGTCCCAAGTAAGCAACAGAAAGGTTTAGAACTTAGGTCATGATCCCATAGGGATTATCCTACTGGGAAATCCAGTGCTCCTTTTGTCCTGCCCTCTATCTATACATCCCTCATATTGGCCTCTAGTTCATAGTTTGTTTTCTGTCTAGGACAGTAGGTTTCTGTTAAAATTCTCAAGCCTTACATATGTTAGAGGCCTTATGTTACATTCCCTAAACAAGAGATTCTCCATTTGCATTATAGATTTTCTTTTCAAACAACTCTGTCAATACTGCTAGTCAAGCGAACAAATTTAAAGGCTGAGTTAAATTAAAGAAACTTTGTGCAGTACAATATGTTTATGTCAATGTATGTATGGAAAGTAAGTTTAGGCTTGATGTAGGGAACTACTATTTCATTGTCTATTTGGAGGGTTCATTTATGTCTTTCATTTATTATTTCAGGTGGAGATGGGTATGAAGAATCATGAAATAGTCCCTGTTAGCTTGATTGCCTCCATAGCCAGCCTGAAACATGGAGGATGTAACAAAATTCTGAGAGAGTTAGTGAAACACAAACTCCTAGCTTATGAACGAACTAAAAGTGAGTATGAATCCCCATGAAAATCATAGTTCGCTTTGAGTTAAAGTTGCTCAAGTGCATTTCCTGTCAATGCAATCGTTAAAAATCAGAGAAATTATCAGTGAAGACAACATTTGTATCTGTTCAAATGCCTTGTTACCTAAACATAATGCCCAAACGTGCTCAGACTGTGCAATTCCACAATAATCTCTCTGTCCATTCTAGCATAGTCATCCAAGGTGCACACATTTATTTCTTCACAATTACACTGAAATGCAAAACCCCAGGGTGGCAGGGATTGGCCGGGCTCAGGCTTTGGTCCCCCCCCTCCTTGGGTAATATAGTAATTTTTGTTGTCAGTGTGGTGACAATGAAGTTTGAGAACCCCTGGTCTGGGGACAGCCAATCGTGGTTAAGAGAGATTTTGCCATAGGAGGAGAGTGAAGTCTTGACTACACTGAAAAGTTGTAGACTTTTTAATTATACTGATAGAAGTGTATCTGCACAAAGGAGATTATACTGTTTTAACTATATTGGTATTATACTGGTATGTTTTCTTTATACCAGCATAAATGTGTCCAAACTAGAGCTTTTTCCAGTATAACTATTCTGGTAAAAAAAATCAGATTCCTAACAGAAAGTGTTACATAGGTAAAACTTTTAAATATAGACCAGACGTTAATTCAGTCTACAGGATGTATAATGTCAGATTTCAATCTAATTTAAGTGCAAATCTCAGCACATTTTTATGATGAGTCTGCTAAAATGCCTGCATAATACTAATATTATTCAGAAAATTCAGAGTACTAAATATATACAGAACAGTAATGTCCTAATCCTGCAAAAAAAATATGCACATGTTTATCTTTACACACTACCAGTAGACCCCTCAATTTAAGTAGGGTAATTTAGAATGCATAAATTTAAGCAAATGTGTAAGTCTTGTAGGAGTAGGACCTACCATAATAAGAATGAAATGTATTGACATGTGTGATGATTATTTGTAATGCTTGATGTATCTGAGAGAGCTTTTGGTTTTGACAAATAGAATTCTGAATCTTTAGATTTTTTTGGAAAGAAATTCAAAATTAATTTGTCAAAAAAGAGTGGATGTGGAAATACTAGAGTATGTTCCTTTTGGAAAAATTAGCATTCATAGTCTTTTTAAAAACCTTAACAGAGATCTGGTGAAGTAATTTGACTGCATCACTATAACAAGATTCCATTCTGCCAACAATTTCACCAAGTTATGTGGGTTACATAAGTACTGATTGATCTTTCCATAAGTTCTGTTCTCTGGAGCAACCAATCTTTGATTTTTAGTGACAATAACAAACCCTCTGTATATGTTCCTATCTTGCTGTTAGACTTTCCGTACTTGTGTTTGTATAGTGCAAAGCTATCAAAAATGTGAAGGAGATGTATATAGATATATATAATTTTTTTTATATTTGCTAAAACATTAAATTAGCACATAAAACATTAAACACTGAGTATTTTTAACAATACAATCAGCAAATGTTTATCCAGGTTCAAAGGAAATCCTGTCTCTTGTAGCAGTTATCTCATTCTCTTATATATTGTAAATCCATAATTCTCTTAGAGAATAACGGTTATGTAAGCAATTAACAAAGCATTTTTTTTTTTCTTTCTTGACATCCCCTATTCATACTACAAAAATATAAAATTTGCCATCACTTCATTATGTGTAAGAAAGTCCTGGAATCCTTGACCCTGTATTCTTTACTGTCACCCTCTCTTTAGTTATCACCTTCCATTCCCTTTTTTCTTTCTCACCATTTTTGCTTCCTTCCCTTCAGCCACCCCAATATCTTCATGTGAATGCATTGTTTTCCATTGGTTTTATTTAGCTGGCATCTCAGAGTGAACATTTTAGGAAATTTTACTTGACTAGAGTGGAGCAGTTAAAGTTGAGGCTTTTCACACACTACCAAAGGATGGCTTAAAAAAGAAAGATTCTAATGGTGATGTGTGCATAACATTTCACAGAATTTTCTCTTATACTTTTCAGCTGTCCAGGGCTACCGATTAACTAACGGAGGGTATGATTACCTTGCCTTGAAAACTCTATCATCTCGACAAGTTGTCAACTCTGTTGGAAACCAGATGGGTGTTGGCAAAGAATCAGGTAATTTTAAAAATATTTTTTTAAACAAATATAGCTGTTATATTGAATGTTGGACTTGTCACAAGTAATCCAGTAAAGTTGCATATGGCTAAATAGTTCACTAATTTATCAGAAACTTGAACTACATTGTCATTCTGTTTGAAATGCCATACAATGCCATCCGCAAAATCAGGTTTCAGAGTAGCAGCCGTGTTAGTCTGTATCGGCAAAAAGAACAGGAGTACTTGTGGCACCTTAGAGACTAACAAATTTATTAGAGCATAAGCTTTC
>NC_048303.1:58221694-58284301 GCF_013100865.1 Trachemys scripta elegans | reverse complement strand
TGACTTGTGCTATATAAATACCTCTGGCTAAAACTTGGGTGCTCGGGCGGGGTCTCCCACAGCTGCTGCTCTGGGGCAGGGGGTGGCACACCTTTGCTGCTCCAGGGGGCGGCCCTAGCAGCAGCCGGTGTGGCCGGCCCTGGGGCCGCCTCAGCTGCTCAGGAGGCCCTGGGGTCAGCCACACCCATGGCTGCAGAAGTCGTGTAGGTCCTGGAGAGTCACAGAATCCGTGACCTCCTGGAAAGACTCGTAGCATTAGTCATCAGTGCTGTAATACAGTGGAAATGGTGATGATGAAAGGTGCTTTTCAGATCCCCTCTTATGTAATTCACATTTGCAATATAAACAGGATTTGCATATATGTTTCTAACCCCAGATTTAAAGTTGCAGGATGTGTATCATACATGGAATTCCTAATGTGTACTACTTTTATATACAAGATTTGACAGTGGGAGTGAAGCTATAGCAAAATAGTCTGGCTTCTGAAACATAAAAATTTAATATGGAGCTCATAATTTCTTTTATACATAAAATTCTCTTTAACCGTAGTGCAACTTTACATGTCATTTATCACATAATATAGTGGTTCTCAAACTTTTGTACTGGCGACCCCTTTCACATAGCAATCCTCTGCGTGCGGACCCCCTCCCCTTATAAATTAAAAACACTTTTTTTATATATTTAACATCATTATAAATGCTGGAGGCAAAGCGGGGTTGGGGTGGAGGCTGACACCTCGCGACCCCCACATATAATAACCTTGTGACCCCCTGGGGGGTCCCGACCCCCATTTGAGAATCCTTGACATAATACCTTAATGTGGTGGTAAGCCAGCTACTTCCATTTATATTAATCTTTGAGCATGTTTTAGAAATGCAAAGAAATATCTTCCTACGTAGCCATGTTGTTCTAAAAGCTAATATACAGGGAAAAGTTGTGAAATTCAGAAAATTTACAGACAAAGGGCATGACTACACTTGCAGATGTAGAGTGCTGTGAGTTAAACCCGCCTTCGTAGAGCGCAGTAGGGAAAATGCTGCAGTCTGTCCACACTGACAGCTTCAAGCGCACTGGTGTGGCCACATTTGCTGCATTGGGAGTGGTGCATTATGGGCAGCTATCCCAGCACGCAAGTGACTGCAATGTGCTTTTCAAATGAGGGAGGGAGGTGGAGTGGAGTGTGACAGGGAGTGTGTTGTGTGTATGTGGGGGGAGAGAGAGTGGGTTTTTGGGGTGCTGAGTGTGTCAGCATGCTGTCTTGTAAGTTTAGACCCCCTGCCCCTCTCTCACTCATAGCAAACAGTAAATGTTTGCTGTATCTTGGAGCTGATAAGCAGTCAGCTTCTCCGAAACGGAGCTTTGAAACAGCATTTTCGCATTCCTGCAGCCGATTTCACAACAATGACAAGAGTGGCCACTTGACTTAAGGGGATTATGGGACGTTTCCGGAGGCTGATCACAGCACAGTAACGCAACACCTCGTTCACACGGCGCCACGGCACTCCAGCGGGGGTGCAGCAAACATTATTCCACTCGTCAAGATGAAGTACCAGCAGCACTGTAGCTGCGGAGTCAGAGCGCTCTACGTGCCTTGCCAGTGTGGACGAGGAGCAAGCTAGGGCGCCCGGGGCTGCTTTATTGCTCTGTAACTCGCAAGTGTAGCCAAGGCCTAAGCTTCAGTCCTGTCACTTAGTTTGGCTTTTCTATGTAAGGAAGAGAGAACATAATTTAGGAGCATTAATTAGGGTGCCTGTAGAAGTTTAAAAACAAATTCCAACCTAAGAAAACCTCTTATTTGAAACACATCTGTGTCCCTGTGTTACTATGTGTCTAACTCACATAAGAGAGATTCTGTTAGCTGTCCCTCTCCAGACTTTCTGATTTAATTATTAGTTTTGAGAAATGAGTGACCCACAACCTTACTCCCTGAAATCCAGCTTCAAAGTACTAGATGTACACTAGGTTATGAATATTAACATGAAAACTCACGGAATGTAGCTATTATGTAGTTTAAATATGTAAACTACTTATCAAGGCCAATTTTATTAATATATGCTTTTCATTTGAGCAAAAATAACTTTGTGTATATTTGAGGCTGAAATAAAGGGAGATTGTTCATTTATTACTCTTGTTATAATTTGTTTATAATATGTATATAATTTAAATGTATTTAGAAATCTTAGGTCATTTGTCCATGCAGAGTAAAATGGGCAGTATCCTAAAAGTGTGTTTGGTGGACATGTTTACTCCTATAAAACATGTTTGACACAAAATAAGTCGTTTGGATACGTAGTGGATAGACAAAATATTTACTCTGGAAGAGGCTTCACTCACTATTTTCTGTTTTGGCATGATGCAAGATTTGTTTTAACATCCTCTTTAGATAGAATCTCTGGTGTTAACTATATGATATTCTCTCTAAATTTTCAGTGTTAAATGGCGTTTTAGTGATGTGATTCCCATTAAAGAGACACAGTACGGTAGTATAGGCCCAAAAATTGAGTGGGGTTTTTGAAGAGGGTGGGAGAGGAATGATCTAATGAAAATTTGTCCTGCTACAGTGCAGCATTGTGCTAGTTTATAATCTCTCTCTGTCCATTGCTGTAGGGTACAGGCACCATATAAATCCCCTCCTATTTTGCCCTGAAAGAAGACACAATCTCTAATTACGCCTTTGTTTTAGCCACTATGCCTAATAGGGATGTAAATACCATTTAAAAAAATACCCATTTAAGCTATTAAAATTATATCGATTAACCGTTTAATCGTTAACAAGTTCACAATCTACCCCTGGCTTGGGGAATTACCCTTCAGGTCCGTACGCACATCTTGCCCTTCTCTTGTACATTTCACATAATAGCCACTGCATGCCAGCCCCTCCTGTCCCATAGGCCTCCCAGTATGTTTGCCCCTATGAGCCCTGCAACTATGTGCCATCCTCACGCCCTTCACCATTAAGCCAATGTGCTTTGCCCCCCTGCCCAGCTCAGAGTCTGAATCCACTAGTGGACCTTTCAGCTTACAAATAAAAATGTTATATACCCAGTTCTGCTTCTGACAAGCAACGAAGCTCCCCCTCAGGCCTCACCATCCGGACGGAACTCCAGGAACTTGTGGCCAAATTTCTCCTTGTGCCCCACATAGTAGCACAGGTAGAAATTGCTCGCATGGCCACCGACTCCGCTCTGACTGCAGAGAGACCGGCATACACCGCACATCTGGACCGGGAGATCAGACTGCACCACAACAGCACTGCGCAGGGGCGGGAGCGGAGGGACAGCTTCCTGGTGGGTGCAGAGTAATTATACAGTGCTGGAGACTTTGCTACTTAGCTGATTGTGCTCAGAACCATCTACAATGTCATGAAATTATTTTACCAATCTGTTTTAAACTTCACCTGCAATATATTAATGGTAAGACCAATACATATCGGTTAACTGTTTAACCATTTAATATTTTACATCCATAATGCCTAATAGGATTATTTTGGTCTTTATCTTCCAGGCGACCAATTCTGTAACTCCATTGTTAGGGAAAAGACCCAAACACAGATGGGTCTTAGCCTTGTGCTGAAAGTGGGGAGACTTGTCTTCATCTTCATCTCCAGCAGCTAGGGAATTCCCGTTCCCCTCTTCCCCCCGCCCCCCAACTGCTGAGTCCCAGCACAACTCTGCAGTCATTTGGTGTCTGTTTATATAGTCCCTTGCCTTTATTTTCATTTCCTATTTGAATGTAGCAATATCCCATTAATGTTATGTCCTCTGTCTAAGTTGCTGCAGTTTATAGCTTGAGTGCAATTTTCTAGAATTTAATGACTGTTGGAATTAAATTGAATATACAGTAGAATCTTTGTACTGTACTCTGACAGATTTATTTGATTATTGTGATGTTTTTTCTTGTCTAATTGAAAGAAAAGCACTTAGTCACTTGAGAGTAGGCCTTAAAACCAATGAAGGAATAATAGTTATATTTCTTTTTTGTGTATTGTTTCTCCAATGTGAATAGTAAGCAGGATGGCTCTCAACAAGGGGAATTTGATTAGTGAGATGACAGAATTCTGTGTTATAAAACTTAACTGCATCTGAAGGCAAGAATGCAGCAATAACAGTATATTTTAATATGTTCTCAAAATACACTGGAATTTGTCCAGCAGTGCTTAAAGATACAATCATTTAAGTTAGTTCTAAACATCAGATCTCTGCATTTTTGGTTGGGTTTATAAATGAGTTTGTGATAAAAGAAACAGTGCTCTGAGTTTGTTGTTGGTCACTCAGCTGAGCTGAATCACATTTCTTGCTATTTTTGCAAACTTAACCTCAGATAGTCAAGAGTCTAACAAGGGCAGTCAGGGTCAAAGGTCAGAGCAGGGGCAAACCTGAAGCTAAGAGTAGCCATGGAGTTCGTAGTCAGATCCAGGCCAGGGTTAATACCAAAGGTCAGAATCTGAAGTCCAAATCAAGCCGAGGTCAAGCCAAGAATTCAGGAGCAAAGAGCTGGAATGGTCATGGCAACTACAGAAGATCCGCGCTGTTGCCTGGACGCTTTCTGGAATGCCCCTTGGGTTTATATAGGACAGGCAGTCAATCAGGAGCCATGGGGCTGCTGTCTTTCTAACCCTTGAGTTGGAACTGGTCTGTGTCCACAGTGGGTCATGGGAAGTGGAGTGCAAGTTGGTTCCAGCTGCTGTTGTGTGGCAGCCTGGAGATGTCAGCTGCCTGGGAGTTCTGTAGGCCTGAGTTCTAGACGCCTGGGGCCTTGCAAGATTATTGCACGGGGGGCGCGAAATCAGGCTTTTTACTTTTGAGTACTTGACAGCATTTTGTATGTAGCCAGTTTACTATTTCTTCTGTATAGTCAATTTATTCTTTGTGTAGGTTTGTTTAAAATAAATAAATATACACACACACACACCCCTCTACCCCGATAGAACGCGACCCGATAGATCACGAATTCGGATACAACGCAGTAAAGCAGCGGGGAGCCCCGGGCCCTTTAAAGCACCTCCCCAGCCCCGCTGCTTTACCGCATTGTATCCGAATTCATGTGGCGCCCCGGGCCCTTTAAATCCCCGCCCGAGCCCGGCTGCCCCAGGGCTCCGGCAGCTGGGCTCGGGCGGGGATTTAAAAGGCCAGAGGCTCTGGCCGCTGCAGGGAGCCCCAGGCCCTTTAAATCCCCACCCGAGCCCACCGCCAGAGCTCTGGCGGTGACTTAAAGGGCCCGGGGCTCGCCACAGAAGCTGGAGCCCCGGGCCCTTTAAATCCCCACCGGAGCTCTGGCAGCCAGGCTCAGGTGGTGATTTAAAGGGCCAGAGGCTCCAGCCCCGAGCCCCGTTGCCGGAGCTCCGGTGGTGATTTAAAGGGCCCGGGGCTCCCCGCAGCGGCTGGAGCACGGGGCCCTTTAAATCACTGCCCAAGCCTGGCTGGGGAAGCCGGTCCAGTCCAGCATGGCGTACTGGACCGAACCGGATATAACGCGGTCTCACCTATAAGGCAGTGAGATTTTTTTTTTTTTTTTTTTGGCTCCCGAGGTCCGCGTTATATCTGGGTAGAGGTGTGTTACTGTAAATCCCCAGTTATTAGCAGACACTTGGGCAGGTGTACTACCGGAAACTACTCTTACCTGGTTTTTGCCTGGATTTTCAGTCGTTGCTGTTCCCATAAGTGCACTCTTTCATTCTCAATTGAAGCACTGGTGTCTTCAGATGAAATGATATACACTATTCAGTAACCAGGACTTTAGTCCACCAATATATATTTCTGCTTAGTCTGAATTCCATATTTTTGTCAAATGCTTTAAAGAATACAGATAAATTCCAAAACTTAAGTGATAGTATTAGAAAACTGATTACCAGGATATTTTTTTTCTGTGCAGCTGTTCAGCAACATTACATTGCAAACTTTTAGATAAATGCTTTGTGGATGCTGTAAGCACCTGGAAAATAAATTGAATTAATAAGTTTCCTCCAAATTAGATGCATTTGTAGTTATGAACTGGTTTGGAAGGCTTTGATGCACTTAATTTCAGGAAGTCAAAACTCTAATTTTTAAGTAGGAGCAAAAATTACTTTAAATAAATTATTATTTAAAGTCTTATTTATTTATCAAGTACTGTACTTGATTCCATTTAAAAAAAAAAAGTGCTTTTGACCACCAGAACAGCCTGCTACATTCATGCTGTTGGATGCCACAGTGACCTCTGGTGGGTGAAAGGCGGAACTGCAGCAGTTCTTGGGCAGAATATATTTTCGGGGAGGCGGGGGGGACAAAATTCTGTGGGACATATGAATTCTGCACATGTGCAGTGGTTCAGAATTCCACCAGCAGTAAATGTTCACAGAAATATAGATAGAATTGGGCATTAGATTCCCTAACGATTTTGCTGTTTTTTTTTTTTTCTCTGAAACTTTATTTAACCAAAAACCCCAAACCCAGATCTCTTGCTGGTTTCCCTTTCCTCCCATGTACTGTACCTCACCGCCCACATACACATTTAGAATGTACTGGTGGAAAGTCTGCAGAGGTTTCAGTTCGTGCCCAGTAGAGGAAGAAATATGGAGATTTAAAAATAAATCCATCTTAAATTATTTATTTTGATATTACTGTGAACTATCTGATAGTGAAATCTCATTGGCTGAATCCATTGTAGGTAACAGAATATATAGGGATAAAAAATGAACTTGTGATGGAGTTGTGTGCATCAATTGAGTTTGTATCTAAAAAGGCTAACAGTATTGCCACAGTTATGATTTTCCCCCATTTGTCTATAATGTAGTTATGATGAAGCTTAATTATTCAGGACAGTGAACTTTTGTATTTATGGAAATGCAGAAGGAATTAGATTAGCCAGACAGAATGGAATTGGCAAAAACTTAAAATGTGGGATTTGTTTAGTTCTTGAAACAGCATCCCCCCGTTATCTGCTGCTGTTTGTCTGGGCCACCAGACCAGATCTGATTCCATTCTGTTCTCCTTGTTACATCTCCAGTTTTCTCCAGACCCAGGACAGTGGAACTATAAACAAGGTGATAGTATATGTACAGAATTTCAGATCTGGAATCTGAACTTTTCCATTTCAGTCATCATACAGCAGTATCCCAGTCTCTGGTCTTTATAATGAAAATTCGGCTATCGTATCTTTTTGCCTTATGCTATTTGACATTTTTATCAATGATCTGGGATAAAACATAAAATCATCACTGATGAAGTTTTCAGATGACACAAAGATTGCGGGAGTGATAAATAATGGAAAGAAAAGGTTACTGATACAGAGTGATCTGGATCACTTGGTAAATTAGAATATATGTTTCAATACGGCTAAATACCAAGTCATTCATATATATATGTGTGTGTGTGTGTGTGAGAGTGTTACGGATGGGGGTCTTCTGGGAAACAATAAATCTGAAAAGGGCTCGGGGATCATAGTGAATAATCAGCTGAACATGAGCTCTGGGTGCAATACTGTGGCCAAAAGGGCTAATTTAATCCTGGGAATATTGAGTAGAAGTAGGGAGACTATATTACCTCTATATTTGGGAATGGTGCCCTCACTGCTGGAATACTGTATCCAGTTCTGTTGTTAACAATTCGAGAATAGGGCTGTCGATTAATCACAGTTAACGCACATGATTAACTCAAATAAATAATTGCAATTTAAAAGATTAATCACGATTAATTGCACTATTAAACAATAGAATACCAATTGAAAGTTATTAAATATTTTTGGATGTTTTTCTGCATTTTCAAATATATCTAATTCAGTTACAACACAGAATACAAAGTGTACAGTGCTCACTTTATAATTTTTATTATAAATATTTGCACTGTAAAAATGATCAACAAAAGAAATAGTATTTTTCAATTCACCTCATGCAAGTACTGTAGTGCAACATCTTTATGTAACAAAAAAACTACATTTATAACTGCACTCAAAAGCAAAACAATGTAAAACTTTAGAGCCTAGAAGTCCAGTCAGTCCTACTTCTTTGTCAGCCAACCGCTAAGAGAAACAAGTTTGTTTACATTTACGGGAGATAACGCTGCCCACTCCTTAATTACGTCAGCTGAAAGTGAGAACAGGCGTTCGCATGGCACTGTTGTAGCTGGTGTCACAAGATATTTACATGCCTGATGCACTAAAGATTGATATGCCTCCTCATGCTTCGGCCATCATTCCAGAGGACATGCTTCCATGCTGATGACGCTTGTTTTAAAAAAAGTGTTAATTAAATTTGTGAGTGAACTCCTTGGGGGAGAACTGTACATCTCCTGCTCTGTTTTACCCGCATTCTGCCATATATTTCATGTTCTAGTAGTCTCTGATGATGAACCAACACAAGTTGTCCGTTTTAAGAACGCTTTCGCTGCAGATCTGACAAAATGTAAAGAAGGACTCGACACCAGGTTTAAGAATCTGAAGTGCCTTCCAAAATCTGAGAGAGGCGAGGTGTGGAGCATGCTTTCAGAAGTCTTAAAGGAGCAACATTCTGATGCAGAAACTGCAGAACCCAAACCATCAAAAAATAAAATCAGCCTTCTGCTGGTGGCATCTGACTTAAATGATGAAAATGAACATGTGTTGGTCTGCACTGATTTGGATCGTTATCGAGCAGAACCCATCATCAGCATGGACACGTCCTCTGGAATGGTGGTTAAGCATAAAGGGACATATGAATCTTTAGTACATCTGGCATGTAAATAACTTGTGATGCAGCTACAACAGTGCCATGCAAGCAACTGTTCTCACTTTCAGGTGACACTGTAAACGGGAAGCAGGAGCATTATTTTCTGTTCTCACTTTCAGGTGACACTGTAAACGGGAAGCAGGAGCATTATTTTCTGCAAATGTAAACAAACTTGTTTGTCTGAGCGATTGGCTGAACAAGAAGTAGGACTGATTGGACTTGTAGGCTCTAAAGTTGTACATTGTTTTATTTTTGAATGCAGGTTCTTTTGTACATAATTCTACATTGCAAGTTCAACTTTCATGATGAAAAGATTGCACTACAGTACTTGTATTAGGTGAATTGAAAAATACTATTTCTTTTTTACAGTGCAAATATTTGTTTATTCAAAATAAATATAAAGTGTGCACTGTCCACTTTGTATTCTGTATTGTAATTGCAACCAGTATAGTTGAAAATGTATTTAAAACATTTAAATAAATAGTATTCTATTCAAGAAAAATGTTGAGTAATTGGAGGAGGGTTCAGAGAACAGCCATCAGAACAATTAAAGGATTGGAAAGTATATCTTATAGTGATAAGCTAAATATATTGAGCTCTTTGAGTCTAACAAAGAGATGGTTAAGGGGTGACTTGATTAGTCTATTAGTATCTAGATAGGGAACAAATATTTGTTTGTGGGGTCTGCAGTCTAGCAGAGAAAGGTACAACATGATCCAATAGCTGGAATTAATGCACAAATTCAGACTGGAAATAATGCACAAATTTTTAATGATGAGAATAATTATCCATTGCAATAATTCACCAAGGGTTTTGGTGGATTCTCCCTCACTGGAAATTTTAAAATCAAGAATGTATGTTTTCAGAAAGAGATGCCCTAGTTCAAACAGGAATTAATTCATGGAAGTCCTATAGCCTGTGTTTATACAGATGGTCAAACTAGATGATTACAATGGTCCCTTGTGGCCTTATGATCTATAATTCTTTTTACTCAATTACTTGATATGTCAAAATATTTGTGTAGTTTATGGGACACATTAATCTTTTTGTTATAAGTTGTATTGTGGTGCTGCCCAAAATGTGCTAGGTGCTGTACATCAATAGGAATACATATGCTCTGCCACTAAGAGTTTACAATTTAATAATATATACCATTTAATAATATATGAGAACTTGGTATCCAGTAGCACTAACCTTCCAATACATTGTCTCTTTCCAGGCTTTGCATGATCGAAAATTTCCTGTTCCAAAACCATTTGACTACAATAGGCATGCAGTAGTTATGGAACTTATTAGTGGTTACCCTCTGTAAGTATTAATTGAAACACGAACTCCCATTTAAGACTAAATTGAATACAGTAACTATGATTTTGGAAATCTTAATTGAGGTACTTGCTCAGAGGCACTCTGATTCAGTAGTGTAGGTAAAAATGATAGCTGAATATTTATGCATAAGACAATGACTGCTTTTTTTAGTCAGATAGGAGCTAGCAGTGGCCCACCATTCTCCATGGAGTCAATTGATACTCTGTAGCCCAGCCTGACCATAGTAACAGAGCACCCTTTGAATCCAAGTTAGTTGGGAGGGGAATTCCAGTTATGCTCCCCTCCTTTCTTCCTTCCCCATACAAAGAAATGTACTGTTCCTTTATCCAGTAAAAAGGAATTAAAGCAGATTGGTAACATGTTTTAAAACCTCAAACAGTGGTCGAACAGTGTTCGCAAATATCACAAGTAATGCCACTACCCATATGAAGAGATTCAGAAGTGCAAAATTTTATACAAAGCAAGAAGTATTTCTCATCATCCAGCTTTTTTAATGATTGCAGCTTTAAGTATTTTAATAAGTCCCACTGAAACTGCGTGTCAATTTGATATTGGACACTATAGAATGGCTAACAACCATGAAGTCGCTTTAGGGTCATTTCTTCTTGTTTTGGCAGTTACACCTGATGAGATTTTTATGCAGTTCACCAAAGACTGCAACAGGGCAGCTTACTCTCTGTGACAACTGCACTCTCTGAAAAGTGTCGTTCATGTTACTGTATGGTCTTTCCTTGGCTTCAGTTCATGCTCCCTTGTTCTTGTAATTGACTCTTAAGTTACTACTCACCACTTTCAAATTCAGAAAGAAATCTTTGCTTTTTTACATGCATATTTTTGTGTTACAGCAATAGTGCTGGAAGGTAAGTAATCTTCAGTCAGGAGAGGTCATGCTGTGTTTAATTGTTAAGTCATTTTGCATTATCTGACCAAATGATTTTTAAAACATTAAAATATTTTTAAAGTTTACATTTGAAAAGCTGATTTGATTCGTTTGCATGACCTTTATACGTATCCTAGTATCTAAAATAAATCAACTGCAGTTTTAGAAGAAACCAGGTCACATTCTAACACAGGGGTAGGCAACCTATGGCACGGATACCGAAGGCGGCATGCGAGCTGATTTTCAGTGACACTCACACTGACCGGGTCCCGTCCACCAGTCTGGGGGGCTCTGCATTTTAATTTAATTTTAAATGAAGCTTCTTAAACATTTAAAAACCTTATTTACTTTACATACAACAATAGTTTAGTTATATATTATAGACTTATAGAAAGCGACCTTCTAAAAACATTAAAATGTATTATTGGCATGCAAAACCTTAAATTAGAGTGAATAAATGAAGACTTGGCACACCACTTCTGAAAGGTTGCCAACCCCTGTTCTAACTTAAGGTAGGCATCTGAAGTGAGCTGTTTAATCAAAAAGGAATCAAAATTTAAATTAATTGAACACTAATGAAAAGAAAATTCCTCCCCTCTCTCCCCATTTATGAAGTGAATTTAGTGCAGTGAAAGGTGCTACAAGATGGAAGTTTTATCTTTAATTCCATAACAGGTAATGCATGACGTCAACACTACAAGCTTCACCACTCTTCTCCATTGTTATTTTGCAGTTCTGCTATGGAGAAAATACTATAAGGGATGGAGAAAAAAAAGAGTTTATTTTCCATACTCAGTTATTCTTAGATCTCATAAGAAGTCAGCCAAACAAGAGTGCCAAAGGTGAAGACGGGTGGAGTTGTGGTTTGCAATGGAGTTGTGGTTTTTGCTTTAACTTTTCATTTTCTTATACCCTTAATAGTTGAGAATTTTTTTAATGTTTTTAGGTGCCAAGTGCATCAAATAGAAGATCCTGCATCTGTGTATAGTGAGTTAATGGAACTGATTGTAAAACTTGCCAACCATGGTTTGATTCATGGAGATTTCAATGAATTCAATCTCTTATTGGACAGCGAGGACCAGGTTACCATGATTGATTTCCCACAGATGGTGTCAACATCTCATCCAAATGCTGAATGGTATATATTCAGTCTTCCAGCATTTTCAAAATCAGTTTGGCCATTTGAGATTATTGTAATTTATTAGCACTGATTATTCATTCTTCTGTATCCACTCTTAACTGTCTTCTAGCAATGTCATCTTGCACAACTAATAGTGCCACAAAAATATACTCAGTTTTATTTATCCACAGACAGAAATGTCAAAATTTAGAGTGGACACATGATTGGTTCTTGCAGACGTTTTCAGGAAGTCAGGTCAAACTTCAATTGATACTGTGTGGTTCATTTTTGTGTCTTTGAGTTTTCTGTTTTCAGCTATGTGGTAGCTTAATCACTGTTTAGTAAAGTGGAAAAAAAGACAACAGGGATTTCCTTTCCAGAACAAATCTGACTAATAGAAAATGAAGTTTGACAAAGCTGGAAGAATACCTCATTTTCTAAAATTCAGAAAAAATATAAGATGTGCTTATGTGGAAGAATTAATACACTGAAGCTATGGTGTGACAGATATGAAGTAGAACTTGAGATGTTTAGAAGCGTACCAAAATGCTTGTACTCTCTTAACTTTAATTATGTGCAAAACAATTCTTTATTTTTCCAGGTATTTTGACAGAGATGTTAAATGCATTAGAGACTTTTTTAAGAAGCGTTTCAGCTATGAAAGTGAACTTTTCCCAACCTTCCAGGATATCAGGTGAGAAATGTAACTTGATTAGGGGTCTTATATTGATCAATAAAGATGACAGAGTGCTCTCTGTACAAGTTTTATATTATGAGAACACTGGCCAAAATGTTCACAGCTGGTTTTCAGTTGTATGCTGTTTAATGACCTTCATGAAGTCTTTTGCTGGAGAACTGAGTGGACAGCCTTGCATCTCTTTTTTTTCTTTTTCCTTTTCATTTTAATATAGGATTTTCTTTATTCTTAATATTAGAAATGTCAGTGCTCAGTCTAACCAAAATCATTGTTGGTGACATCCTGAAACTTCACCCCCATTTTACATTTTACTACTATCAGGAAACCGTAATGCCTGTGTTCTTGTAGTTGGAAGAGGGCTCTTCCAAGACCTGATCCAAATGGTGCTCCAGGACACATCACTAAGAGATGCCACAATAATACAGAACAGTATTTTTCTCACCCCTCAACCCAATTATTGCACTTGTGGGGCATTCCTTTATGTGAATTCATTTGGAGTGGAGGCTTTTCAAGAAAGTTAGTAAATCATGGTCACTGCTTTGCTAAAGAACAGATTTTTCAGGCCTCAGATGATGAAAATCACTGAAATATAGTTATATTTTGAAAAACAACTGTATAAAAATGACACCGTTATTCAACAGATCGGCTCATTGCCTATACTCTGTCATATCTGTTTACTTCAAAGTACATTTTTATTCCAGTTAGAACAACACTGCTATGAGAGAGTGAGCTGTTGGTCTCTCTACTGCTGATGATGGGCAAGGCAGAGTTGTTTTCTAAGTTCCAAAGTTTTCAGATGGAAATTTGCTTTTTCAAATTTCATGTCCTTTTTTGAAAGACAAAACAAAACCCTTGTGAGTACATTTGAGCTAGGCAATATTGAAATAATAAACCCGACCAGGTTCTTTTCAGTCCTTTTTCAGAAGGGAACCACATTTTAACCAGAACATGCAAAATATATAACTTTTGATAAGTGCAGAATTAGTGCTTCTAGATTATGTAATATAGTGTAATACACTTAAGTCAACGTTAAATTATAATTACACTTCAGCAGAAGTGTACAGACATTGTTCAGTCATATAGCTGTAAATGATGAAATCGTCATCTGAGCATGAGGTAACTTCTTATACAAATGACGTACTTTTATCGGCCATATTCTGTCACTTGTTATTATATGACGTTCAATGAGTCTGTCTTATGTAAGGTTCTACTCAGCATGTGTAAGGGTAGCAGAATTATATACCTTTGATATTCCTTTAACACTGGCAGTTTAATGATAGTACACTTTGATATTCATTTCTTTAAAAAAAAAAAAAAAATTACTAAATTGATTTAATATGTTGAGGGGAAACTATTTATGCTTTAATCTTCTTATCTTCTCCAGGAGAGAGTGCTCTCTTGACATAGAGATTGCAGCCAGTGGCTACACAAAAGAAATGCAGGAGGATGATGAACTGCTTTACCCAGCTGGTCCTGATGAGGAGGATTATAAAACAGTTTTTACACCACTTGTAGACGATGTTGATGGGAAAGTAAATTTGTATACCACCGAAGAAAACAAAATAAATTTCACAGATGAATTGGAAGATGACACTGAAAGCAAATCCTCTAAAGTTTTGGTGAATAGCATTAAAGAAGTTGATATAGCTGACAGTAGTAAAAAGGCAGAAAGTTTAGATATGACTGAGTTCAGCCATGCTCTAGAAAAAGTTGAAGGGCAAATTATTGCAGGGAAAGCCAGTAATAATGCAGAGAGTTCTGCAATTGATTTTTCTGAGGATGAAAGGAGAACTGAAAATACCTCCAAAATGGAAGATCATATAGGTCAAGGAGAAGACCCTGCTGACAAAGAGTATGAAGATGAATGCCCTGATCTGGTTGACTTGTCAACATTAAACAGAGAATTCAAGCCTTTCAGGTATAGATTCATATTGACTGTTTTGGAAGGCTTCCATTTATTTTTTTCTTCTTTTCAATAGATGAACCTCTTTCAAGTAGTTCAGCATGCACTGCTGTTCAGCCACCCCTGCTTAAATTGAAAATATATTTCTAATCTTAGAGTGAACATATGCTACTTTCCTTATGACCAGATGCTAGGTAACCTATTGATTAGTATTACGTTTATATGTTTTCTAGTGTGACAGATCAGTCGTCTTGCTCCAGAGTACAAAATGTAATAACTAGACTTGGGTGTCTGAGTTTAGTTCCACTTACCTTCTATAGCTAGTGTACACTTTTCTATTGAATAAATATTTAAACTGTTTATACCAATGAAAAAGGGTTTCGTGTTAAAATACTACTCCACAATTATTTTTATGATGCAATTTGTAATTTAAACACTGTTTCTTGAAGTGAAATTATTCTTGTTAGCTGAGGAGCACAAACCCTCTGAGATCCAATCATAATAACTTAGCTATTTGTTATTCTGGCTATCAGTTCCTTGCCTGTCCTGTTTAGAGATCATAATTACCTCTATCCTAGCCCCTTGATGCATGAGCACTGTACCACCAAAAAGAGATGGGCAGACAGGTGCATGTAATAGAATGAGTACACCAAGCAGTAGCCCCATTTCCTCTCCCCATCCATAGCCCACCCAGTCAGTTTTGTATTAAATGATTTGTTGTCTGGACACCATGGCATAGGCATCAGGAAAACTTAATATTTAACTTACGTAATGCGCATTACTAGCGGGGAATTAGAAACATAAATATTGCATATGTCACTTTTTAAGTTAGGAAATGTTGCCATCATGGTTTATTAGGGTTTTTTTTTTTTTTTGGCATGTAGGGAATGAAAGTAGTGTTGTGGTGAAAACATCATTCTGCTACATGTCATATTGGTTTACTTTGCTGACAGACAAGTTTTTAGTACTGTTGGCATTGCTAAGCAATACAGTGATACAAGAAGCAAGCTTACTTGGTTTTGGTTTTTATTTGGCTTGTTTATTTTTTACAAGTAAACTAAGCAAATTTGAAATGGAGATCATTGACTGAGCATAAATATAAAATATCACTGTCACTTTTAGTTTTTTAGAACAACATTTTTGTTATTTAATATATTCTTGGTCATTGTATCATGTTACAAATCAGATCTGAAAATCTTTAGCGGTTATAAAAGACCCGTCACATTGAAGTCAAGTTAATATTGCAAAATGTAAATTTTCCTTGTTATGCAAATATTAAATTGTGTTGGAAATTTTTAGGCTGTATCAGTAAAACTTACTATTAGAATATGATGGATTGTAGCCAAAGGATATTTATCTTGTCTTTTTGCTAGATGAAATAAAAATCCATTTTATATATTGTAGAGACGAAGAAAGTATGATACACATCAATGAACACAGAACGAGAACCTTAAGTACCACCTCCGCTGGCAGTTTTGGGAGCTGTTCAACAATTCCTCAGGTAACTAATGTAAACATGCTTTCTAGTTTCCCTCTGTAGATTTTTAAAATTGTAAGATGTCAATGTTTTGTTATTAAAACTGTCTTCCAACTGTAACTTGTGGGTCAGTCCAAATTAGTGTTATCAGATTCTG
The DNA here is from genome assembly GCF_013100865.1 of Trachemys scripta elegans. Classification (NCBI taxonomy): domain Eukaryota; kingdom Metazoa; phylum Chordata; order Testudines; family Emydidae; genus Trachemys; species Trachemys scripta. The sequence goes on along the minus strand of NC_048303.1, from coordinate 58,268,061 downwards.
GTGTCTTCTGTGATTCCATGATCATAGAATTGTGTTCCAGAATCTAAGTTTTTATGGTTTTTTTGTTTGGTTGTTTGGTGGTGGTGGTGGTTGTTGTTGTTTGTTTTTTTTAAACAAACCAAATCTGGACATATTGGTGAAGATAACCCTAAAAATTTAAATTAAAGGTAAACGAAAGCAATTGTCTTCAGAAACTTCAGAAAGCCTGTTATTTTTCTGTTTTCTTGTGCTGGGTCACCCCCTCTGCAGTTGACTGAAACTGGGAAGCTCTCAGCTCTGGCTGCTGCTGAGTTAACAGAGACTTTCTAACTAGCTACTCCCGAGGATGTAAAAAGAAAAAAAAAAAAAAAACAATTAAGCTTGTAAATTCCCTTTTACCAGTCAAGTTTGCTCATTACTTGAACACTTCTCTTAACAAAGGACCTGTTAAAAAACTTAACACCTCTGCCTTCAGGCAAGGAGAGATAAGATATGCATCTATCTACTTCCAGCTCGGCTTTCCAAGCAGCTAGAAGAAGAAAAAAAATCTCACTGGCTTTTGGGTTTAAAATGATCCCACCGCTCTACCACCATGTCAAGGCTGGATCCCCACTTTGAACTTTAGGGTACAAATGTAGGGGCCTGCATGAAAACTTTTAAGCTTAACTACCAGCTTAGCTCTGGTTCTGCTGCCACCATTTCAATGGATTCCATTCCTGGGAAACCTTGAAAAACTTTCACCAAATCCCTGGTGAAAACAGATCCAAACCCCTTGGATCTTAAAACAAGGGGAAATTAACCATTCCCCTCCTTCCTCCCACCAACTCCTGGTGAATCAAGATCCAAGGGGTTTGGATCTTGAACAAGGAAAAATCAATCAGGTTCTTAAAAAGAAGGTTTTTAATGAAAGAAAAAGGTAAAAATCATTTCTGTAAAATCAGTATGGAAATTAACCTTACAGGGTAATCAAACTTAAAGAGCTCAGAGGACTCCCCTCTAGTCTCAGGTTCAAAGTACAGCAAACAAAGATAAACACTTTTTAGTAAAAGGTACATTTACAAGTTGAGAAAAACAAAGGAAAACTAACACGCCTTGCCTGGCTATTTACTTACAAGTTTGAAATAGGAGAGACTTGTTTAGAAAGATGTGGAGAACCTGGATTGATGTCTGGTCCCTCTCAGTCCCGAGAACGAACACCCTCCCAAACAAAGAACACAAACAACAGCCTTCCCCCCCCCCAAGATTTGAAAGTATTTTGTCCCCTTATTGGTCCTTTAGGTCAGATGCCAGCCAGGTTACCTGAGCTTCTTAACCCTTTACAGGGAAAAGGATTTTGGAATCTCTGTCCAGGAGGGGTTTTATAGTACTGTACACAGGACAGCTATTACCCTTCCCTTTATAGTTATGACACCTTAGCTCCAAGGTGTGTGAACTGTTTCATATTTCCTTGAGTGGTGTTAACTCTGAAATTGAAAGACAATGATATAAATGTTAACACTGTTATGTATTTCACTGTTCATCACTTTAGCAGAAGCATCCAGTGAAAGGTTTATCCTATAATCCCAAATTTTCTTTGACGCTTCCCCAGATACCAAGAGCTACAGTTGTATCCTATCCCACTGCTCAAACCTCTAGCTCCCCTGACAACTTCTGCATTATGTATTGTCGGTACAAAAATCTGCAGTATGTTGAAAGCCAAAAATGTGGCACAGCCTTTAATATATTAAATTTTGTGTGTGGAAAAATATAGGGGATACTAGAATGGTTGCATTATTCATTTTCCTTTTTAATTCAGTAAAACGTTCAATTTTTACAATTTAAATAAAATTGTCCGGACTTTCCTTCTGCTGCACCTTAATACTGCATAGTTTAGAGTCTTTGCCACAGAATAGAAGTCCAATTTGCAGTGGAGTACACAGGGCCCTGAGTATTTTATCCTCCTGATTGTAGAGGGAAGCAGAAAATCCAGAACAATTGTGAGATGCTGCAAAACATGGTTGATGTAACTTTAACCATATCTGCTATTTAAAGAGGAATTGTGCTCTTCAGAGGCTTTTTTTTTTTTTTTTTTTTTTTTTTGTGCCTCTAGCAACCTTGTGACCTAAGGAGAAAGCATGATGTTCTTGTAGGCTTGTTTCTTCTATCATCATACATTTTTCAGCAGAGAGAAATTTTAGGTTGTGTACGTTCACTTGTGCCAGACAACAAACTTACAGGCCTCCTTAATCATGCCAACCCTTCTCCCCCCCCCCCACCCTCCCCCCCCCCCCCCCCCCCCCCCCCAAATGGTAATGATTAGATCTCCAACACTTCCCAAAGATTTCTTTGCCACCAGGCTGTGCTCATCTTTGGTTGCAGCTGCCAGTTAGATGTCCAACAACTTAAGTTCAACTCCAGCATATGATACTCCTGGGGGAATTCTGCACCAAAAATTAAAAATTCTGCACACAATATTTGAAAATTCTGCACAAGTCTGCTTATTTGATTTGTCAAAATAACACAATATAATCATGCCAGTTTCAATTATTTTGGTACTTTATTGCAAAATATTTGTCAGTGAGTATGTCTGTAACAATACAGACCAAAAAAAAAGATTGTGGGTGTGGTTTTTTTGTTTTTGTTTTTTGACTAATAGATTCCTTACTAGGCATATTAATGTAGAACTTTGAGTAATTCATTTAAATTACAATACAGAACTGGATTTCCTGCCCCTGTCAGAAGTAGTGCAAAGGCTTGGGGGAGTCGGAGTAACGAAGGAGCTAAGAGGGGAGGGAAGGAGTGAACCTGGAGGTGGGTGGGAAAGGTTTTTTGGGGGGGAAGGGTTGGGGGGGGTTGTTGGAGAGTGGGGTCAGCCACGAGCTGCATGGGAGAGGCTTCCCAAAGTCTCTCCCATTCAGTCAAGCACATCTGCCCCGTCTCCACACTCCCCATCCCCATGGGTCTCTGCAGCCCCCATCCCCAGGCTCAACGTTGTCACCCCACTAGCTCCTGAGTCCATGCCTCAGTCTGTCCCCACCACTGGCCATTATGAACCCCAGTCTGTGGGCCCCCCCTCCCCCCCCCCCCCCCCCCCCCCCAACAGCCCTGTGTGCTCCACTCTGTCCAAACCTGGCTCTGCGGGCAGGGTGCTGTGATGAACTTCTACTCCTTGGGTCAATTCTGCAGCACTGGGTATAGAATTTTTCCCCCCACAGAAAATACATTCTGCCCCAGAAGTGCTGCAGTTCTGCCTTTTGCCCCCCAGAGGCCATTGTGGCACCAGAACGGCCATCTGCATTCATGCAGCTGGTGTTCTGGTGCCACAGCGGCCCCTGGCAGGCAAAAGGCAGAACTGCAGCACTTCTTGAGTAAAATGCATTTTATGCAGGAAAATACAAAATTATATGGCACAGAAGAATTCTGCATGTCTGCAGATGCACAGAATTCCCCCAGGAATAATATGAACTCTTTTACATGTAAGCAACCACAAATGTCTATGTTGGTAGGCCACTATCTAACATACAATCAGTTTGTTCCCTTCTATTGCTTGCCAAACTTAAAAAACAAAAAATGGTTTGGAAAGTAAAGTGAGAAGTACATTTAAAATAAGTCAAGGCAATTTGACCTACCCACCTCCTCTCTTCCTAGACATTTCTTTAGCATCTTTCCCTAAAACTTTGCCATTAAACCACTTCAGTAGTGTAAATTTGACTCTCTTTGAAGAATGAGAGAATTTTTATAGCTGTATTTAATACCTCAACCCCCGCACTCAACTAAAAATAGCTATGCTGGCTCCTTCTGTCATACTTTAAATAAATGCAAGCTCATTTTAGAAAGCTCCCTGAAGAAAAGGATGGCTAATACTCTGTACAAGTTAACATACCTTCAGCTGAAATAATTTGGTAATTTCTGCTGAACACCTCACTAGTACGATAACCTTTCTGTGGATTAAAATCTGTTATAGCTGTAGATGCTTTCCTTTGTAAACCAGGTGAGATGGTTTCATTTGCAAATAGGAATAGGAAACAAACTCTGCAGATTATCTCTGCACACTTTTAGTAATGTACCCTTATCCAAACATAGCATATTTCATGAATCATGTCCAGATGATTGTTACGAAGTATTTTAACAACCAGTATATGACTATCATAATTATTTTGGTTGGCTTTTTCATTCTTGATAGATTGTAGTTTGTGTATGAAGTAATAGTGATTTTTTTTTTTTTTTTTTTTTTTGGTCCTATTAACTGATGCTTTTATTGCTATGGAATAGCCTTGCTTTATACAAGAGTGCCTTCAAGTAGTTGTATTATTTCCAGAGCATTTGCCTGTTTGTTTTATTTTTTAGTATATTTTATCTATGTATATGAATGATTAATTTTGTATGTTGGCTGTATTTATTGAAGTACTTTTTGGCTAGAATTATTTTCCAGAACTTAAATGAAAATGCATTCTTAATCCTTTTATATGCATAATAGTTGCCTGGAGTAAGAATTGTCACCTTTATTGAAATCCTATTGTCAGTGCTAGAAGGAACTTCAGGATTAGAACCATGTGCTAGCAGGCAGCTATGACTCCTGTGATAGTCCAGGAATCCCCTGTCAGAAGGGATGGACTGACAACACTACAGGCACAGTCTTTAAATTCTTAGAAATGAATGCAATCTTGCAGGTAGGATTCCAAAAAGAGGGAGGCACTATTGAATTCAGACAGAAGAAATGATTACAGACTTGAGATTGAAAAACCACTTGGTGGCAGCAGCGACCTTAATATGGTTGTGGCTTTCCAAATGAGCTACATGTCTTCATGGAAGCACATTAGCATTGTGCTTGCAAAAGCAGGAACTCTAATAAATCAAGAGGCCCAGATGAGTTGTATCCATGGAATAATAAGTGCTCTGTGCGGGTTTTGTAGCTATGTTAAAATAGGCTATATTTATTTATATGTAATTTGTATATCGCATCAGGAATTTATATATAAACAATACAGCATATAGTATGTACACATTTTGAAGAATGTCCAGAAAAGAGATACTAAATTGATCAGCTATAGAAAATCCCAGCTATTTTAGGCTAAAACATTTAATTACTTTGACATGGAGACTGTGGGCATCTTACTGCCCTCTCACAAACTTGACTAAGGATTTATTCAAAATGAGCCACCAGAGGAAAACTGGATTTTGCAAAATTTTAAAATAATAAAGCTTTAATCTATTCAGTCCAATGCACTCAACCTAGTCATCCACCCTTAGCATGATTATGATGAAAAGACTGAGATTTACTTGCTCAGGGCAAGTAGGCCAGTATATGCACTTCAGTCTGAGAAGAATTTTTCCCTGGTGGTAGGGTCTGTGAGGGTGGTAGGGTCCCCCATTTCCTATCTGCCTGGATCACTTAAGCATGAATTGTTAGGATCAGGTTTGCATATCCCACGTTACTAACTTCTTGCAATTGCTGCATAATAGGAATTGGTGGACCTTTTGTCATCTTTTCTGGTTTTTGTCAGAGGAGGCTGTGGAAGATTAATATTCAAAGAAGTAGCATCTCAGTAGTATTGGATATGGTAGCAGAAATATATCTGACCAGGTATTTCCATTTACAAACTGCAGCTTTAGTTCTGTTTCATTATGCTTAGTTTAAGAACCAATTCTATAAGAAGCTGGTATTGAGAAGAGGCAGGAGAAGTAGATGTGATGTTACTATTCACTTGTTGGATGTTGGTACTTATAAACCAAAAGGAAAAAAAGTTTCCATGGACCTGGGTAGCTCACATCAGTCGTAATTACTCATTTCAACATTGACCTGCAAGAGGAGACTCTATATTCAGTGGAAAATGTTTGTGATGTCTCTGCATAACAGTAAATAGTTTTCATGTGTTATCCACTTTTTAAAATTTGATGTGCTTTTGCTTCCTTTTTTGTGTTAATGCTGCAAAAGTTCTCCAGTTGTTGTGTGTACATGTTGCCAGAAAAACTCTGTATTATTTTGAACCACCAGGGGGAGAAGTTTACTTTCAAATTTCTCCAAGCTACAAAATGATAAATGGAATTGTTTGCAAAAACAAAATCAGGTGTGAGGAGAAACAGTAACTAAAAACAATTTTGTCCCTATTTTTATTTAGAATTTTTTGAAAGTGAACTGCAGTTTTTTTCCCCAATATCTTGAGGCTTGATGTGGAATGCCCTAAATAGCCAGGGAAATATGAGGCACTTAGCATGTAAGGGCTGAGGTGAGAAGGGGGTGTCTTCTGAAGTTCATTTCCTGCACACAAGCTACCCTGGCAAATCACTCTTGTGCTGACTATGAAGTTACCAAGGGATCGCACAAAACTGGGTGATGGGCAACAAAATGGCAGATGAAATTCTGTGGTGATGGATGCAAAGTAATGCACATTGGAAAACATAATCCCAACGATACAAAATGATAGCATCTAAATGAGCTGTTACCACTCAAAAAAAAAAAAAATCTTGGCATCATTGTGGGTAGTTTTCTGAAAACACCCACTCAATGTGCATCAGCAATCAAAAAAGCGAACAATGTTAGGAACTATTCAGAATGGATAGTTTCTTGTCTTATTATCTATCATACTGCCATTATATAAATTGATGGTATGCCCATACCTTGAGTCCTGCTTGTAGTTCTGGTCGCCTCATCTGAAAAGAAGTGTATTAAAATTGGAAAAAGTACAGAGACTGTCAACAAAAATGACTGTGGTATGGAACAGTTTCCATATGAAGAGAAATTAAAAAGACTTGCTGTTCAGTGTAGAAAAGAGACTAAGGGGATATGCTAGAGGTCTGTAAAATCATGAATGGTGTGGAGAAAGTGAATAAAGAAATGTTATTTACCCCTTTAAATAACACAAGAACCAGAGGTTACCCATTGAAATTAATAGCAGGTTTAAAACAAATAAAAGGAAGTACTTCTTCACACAACACACAGTCAACCTGTGGGACTTGTTTCCATGGAACATTGTGAAGGCCAAAAGTATAACTTGGTTAAAAAAAAAATTAGATGAGTTCATGGAGGATAGGTCCATCAATGGCTATTTAGATGGTATGGGATGCAACCCTGGGTGTCCCTTAACCTCTGACTGCCAGAAGGTGGGACTACATGACAGGAGATGGATCCACTCAATAAATTACCCTTGTCTGTTCATTCCCTCTGAAGTATCTGGCACCAGCCACTGTCAAAAGACAGGATGCTGGGCTAGGTGGACCAACTAATTTTGTGTTTCAGTGCTGAGGGTAGAAAGTATGAGAGGATTTTTTTTATTTTTCATGCTTTGTTCCCCCCGCCCCGCCCCCATCATGTGTGTTGAGCTTCTTTGTAGAAGAGCCTTTGCATTCTTTTATATAATGCTGAGATTGAAAAAAAAATTAGGCTTCAACTGCAGGCTGTTTTCAGTTTATAAAATTGGTTAAATGAAATGAAAATGCAGTTTTTGGATTGAACTGTGAAAATCACAATGGAAGTAATTTTGTGCCAGTCCTGTAGCAGTAGCAGCTTACTTCTTTCTAGGTGCTAGCTCATTTCTGTTGGCTTGCATGTTAAGGAGATGAAAGACAAGGCTGTGACATTCCCCACCCACATGCACAGGCTGGGTAATAAGTGATCTGTAGAGGCTGTTTTCTCTCTCTCAACCCACAATGCGGTCTCACTCTTGAACCTTAATTGCTCTCTTATAGTGTCATAAAGGCCCTAAATTAAGAAATGCAAAAACTAAAGTTATAGTAACAACACTAACTCAGCTCTATTTTACACTCTCTGCATTTTATGGAGTATATTTTACAATAAAAATAGTAATTTATTTAGTTACACATTTAACAGGAACAGAACATACCACATATGCAACGCAATCAGGTTGATGGTGTGTTTGGGACCTCAACTTCTGTACTTCTTGAGTTGCTGTGGGGATTTTGTTTTGAGGTTAGTCTACACGAGAAGCGCTACATTGGCACAGCTGCAGAACATCTGGTGAAGAGGCTGTGTGTTGGCGGGAGAGTATCTCCCACTGACATAGCACTAGTGTGGACAGCGCTTAGGTCACTGTAACTTGTCACTCCCGGGTGGCTTTTTCACACCAGTGAGTGATGTAAGTTATATCAACATAAGGGGTAGTATAGACCTGCTCTTTGTTTTTTGTTTTCAACTGGTCAGTCTTTTAGCCCTAAGCCTAGGTACATGGTTTATCCTTAGTTCATGCCTGCCTTTCGCTGAAGTTTAGGCTAATTTGGGAGGTTGTTTTGTTTTTATGAAAGATTTTGTTGTTTTGTTTCGATGAGATGTATGAAGCTTGCCTCCTGCAAGTTATTCCAACAGAAGTACCCAATTTGACAAAAAACAAATTGGCTAAGGAGAAAGATGCATTTTGATGTGTCAACGGAGAAGAGGCTGCAATATACTGCTAAAATCTCCATTGATTACTTGCTCAGGCATGATTTTTCAAATATTGCAACTTCTTTAACATCAATTAACTGTATTAGTCCCCTCAATGAGATTTAGGTCCCTTTCTAGTTAGTTCATTCTGAGGAATTAAGTGAAATGAGTTAGTTGAATTGTGCATTTTCTCTACTACAGAGCAATCGGCAGCCAAAATCTACTAAGCTGTGGTTTGATTTTTGTGATGTGTATCTTTTGCCATCATGATGGCAAGTAGGACCTAGCATGAATAAATAATTGTGAATGGTATGTATGAAAGCACTAGAAAACTACTGCCTGTTTAGGTAAATGGCAGTTACTGTTGCTGTTCAAGTGACCTTTTGTGTCTTGCACAGCCTCAACCACAGATGAAGACATAGTCCCTGCCCTGTGGATCTTTGTAAGAGCGTATACCCTAAACTATGTTAGGTATCTTGCCTCTTTGCAGGGGAACAACTAAAGGAAGAATTTTATATCACTTCTGCAAACAGTACTTTTTTCAAAAAAAATCAGGGTGCCAGAAAATATAGCCACAAGCCAAATAACAAGTACCAAGGATTTAAAATATCCACAAGGTAACTTTTTTTCATTTAAAAAGGCACAAAGTCTCCAGGCACCAAACTTCACCACTTTTTTTTTTATATCTGTGCATAAAGCACTTTCGGATGGGAAAGCACTGTGTAAATATAAACTAGTATGTCCTAAAATGTTATAAGTCATACAAACAATATTGATGCATGTGGTTTAATTATTTTTAGGAACTGGTGAAACAGAAGATAAAACGTCAACTGACTAAACAGCAGAAAGCTGCTCTGAGACGACGGTTACAGAAAGGAGAGGCAAATGTTTATACCAAACAGCGTCGAGAAAATATGTTCAATATTAAATCAAGTTTGGATGCTGCTAGTTTCTGGGGCTAATGCATTATAACTTCCAACGCAGTATCAGTATTTTTATCCATGATGCATAGATTAAATACTTGCTTTTTTTGGAAATTGGAATGTTTATATCTATAGTCAATAAATTTCATTCTTGCTATTGTAACCTTGTCTTTTTGTTTTGTAGTTTGAAACTGTAAAACCTATGATTGTACCTAATTTTTAAATTAGGGACTCAGTTAAGATAATTAAACTGGAATAATGACCTACAGTATCTCTTGTAGGCACATTTTAGTGTGGATGTTTAGTCTGAAAATTGTCCATGAAGTAAACATGTTTGCAATGACAAGAAATTGACCACCAAAATTATTCAACACGACCCCGATATGCTACCCATCTGATTTATAAGCAGAGGTCTTTTGAAGAATCTGTTTTCAGGTGCACATGATACAGTCAGAAACAAAGTAGTTTACACCCTTAGCAAGAATTTGGGTTTTGTACCTGTACAAAGATTAATAAGCCATAAGTTAATAAGAGAGCTTTGCATCTACACCAACTTCCATTTATTTTACTCTCACTCCAAAGCTTCTTGTATAAATCTTGCCTGGAAAGACAAGTAATAAAAACGATGTTGCATAGGTCTGGCAGGCACTCAGACTCTGAATTTGCCTGTTCAGTTGCCAATAAATACAACTCTTGAACATCTAGTAATTTACCAGAAAGCCTGTTGCAAATGATTCTGGAAACTATATATCAAAGAACATTACCATAACTTTCAGCACCTTAATGTGCTCATGCATTTTGAAAACCTTGTGCAAACATAAACATCTTCATCCTTTAAGCTGGTGGTTCTCAACCAGAGACTTGGGGGCCCCCTGGGACTCCACGAGCAGGCTTCAGGGACTGTGCCAACCAGGGCCAGCATTAGACTTGCTAGGGCCCAGGGCCCTGAGCCCCACCGCCTGGGGCTGACACTAAAGCCTGAGCAATTTAGCTTTGAGGGGCCCACTGTGGTGTGGATCCCGCAGGCAACTGCACTGTTTGCTACCTCCTACCCGTGGCACTGGCTTTTATATGCAGAAAAACAGTTGTGGCACAGATGGGCTGTGGAGTTTTTTGGGAGGCTCAGAAAGAAAAAGGTTGAGAACCCCTACTTTAAGCAAGCCTAATGCCTAGGCGCAAAAAAAAAAAAAAACCCTAATGTTTTATATGTCTTTGATTTATTTATGGGGGAAGCCCTTAAGAGAACACTAGTTTCTGTGGGAAAATCAGAAAGGTTAGCCTGAAAATTCAAATATAAGGTTGCACTTTAAAGTAAAACTAGAAAGAGTAGAAATACATTCACACAAACAACCTTAACTCTTCTCACATTTTCCTTCAACCTTGCATCCCCACCACACCTTGTGTGTAAGATGGAGACCTTACAAAGGAGAATTTGATATGGATTTGAAATTTACAGTCTGTGCAGGGCTGGCCTTATCATGAGGCGAACTGAGGTGGCCGCCTCAGGTGCCAGACTGTACGCTACTAGGACCCAGAGTGTAGAAAATGGTGTCTGCTGCTGATGCATATGTATTCTCTCTGCTCTAGATGCACAGAGACAGTGGAGTGCTGTGCTGGAGGAAGGAGGGCACAAGAGACATAACAGGCAGGCCGGAGAAAAGGTGAGAGGGAATAACAGAAAGCAGCAGGAGCTGCAGGGAGAGAGAGGAGGAGGAGCCTCTTATGTACCTCTCTAGCACCCCCAGGAGCCTGGACTGATTAACACCAGCTTCTCAGGGAGCTTCCTGTTTCCTGCTGCTTCCCTGAAACCTACTTGAGGAGAACAGGCAGTCAACTGAAGTAGTAGGAGGCAGTTAGGCCCTTAAGAGGCTGATATCTTCCCTCACTCAGGCCCTGCTACCAGCCTGCTTATTTGTCCCCTTCAACTGAGTGTTGAGAGCCACTATAGCTGGTACAGAACAGCAGTCATGAGTGAAAGAAGAAAACGCCTCTCTGGGGCAGCATTCAGAAAAAGCAAGCAAGCAAAGGAAGCTTTTTTTTATCTAAGCAGGAAGGAGCTCTCCTGAGATACATAGACACAAATGTTTACGGTGAGCCTTCTGGCCCCAGTGAGGATGCGAGTGATGAGGAGATGCCTGATCTTCCAGTTAGTCAGAGTGCAGCTGACCTGGCAGCTACTGCAGCATCCATATCTCCATCTCAAATGGATGAAACCATGCACATTCCTGAAGAAAAGTGTTGATCAAAGAAGAATGTGGTGGAGGCGTAAGAAACAGCTGCTGCTGAGTTTAGTTCCTTAAGTCTAGATGGTCCAGTACTTGAGCAGTACTCTGAGGGACTTCCTTGTACTGCATGGGCCACAGTAAGTGAAAAACTTCATGTTCCCCAAAGGCAATGAAAATAGAAGTTTCCATCCAACACATTACTGGCGTGAAATCCCCAATGGACACAAAGTGGAGAGGCCATGGATTATGTATTCAAAAACCCAGAATGCTGTATACTGTTTTTGTTGCAAACTCTTCCAGTCTTATTTTCCAGCCACATTGGGTTCTACAGGAACACAGGACTGGAAAAATCTGGCTAGAAATCTGCCATGCCATGAGAAGGCAGCAAATCATCAAAGAGCATTCCATAGGTGTAAAGAGCTTGATATGAGACTAAGGTTAAAGGCCACCATAGATAATCAGCATCAAGAGAGGATTGCATCAGAGTCTCTTTACTGGCCAAATGTTCTGAAAAAGCTCATTGCCATTGTGAGAATGCTTGCTACCCAAAACCTGGCACTTCAGATCAGCTGTATGTGCCAAACAATGGAAACTTGCTTAAAATTGTGGAGATGATGACTGAGTTTGATGCTGTACTCCAGGAGCATCTAAGAAGAGTCACCACCCAAGAAATGTACACACACCACTCCCTTTGAAAAACAATTCAAAATGATATCATAGTTACTAGCAACAAAAGTCAAACAGAAGATTGTGGCAAGTCAGCAAGATATTACTCTGTTATTCTGGACTGCACACCTGACATCAGCCATACAAAATAAATAACTTTAATGGTGTGTTTTGTAACAACAACAACAGAACCTAATGAAAATGTCCCTGCAATGGTGACTGTCAAAGAGCATTTTCTAGAATTTATTGACATTGATGATACTACAGGAGCTGGTATGACAAATGTGCTTCTTAAAAAGCTGGAAGATACGAGAATAGCGATAGCTGCCATGAGAGGTCAGGGCTATGATAATGGGGCCAACATGAGGGGAAAGAACAGCGGAGTGCAGGCACGGATCCAAGAGTTAAAACCTCGAACTTTTTTTGTCCCATGCAGTTCTCATTCATTGAACTTGGTGGTCAGTGATGCATCATCAGCTTCTAGTGAGGCTGCTGAATTTTTTAATTTAATTCAAAGCATCTATGTATTTTTCTCTGCATCAACTCATCAATGGCAAATTTTGAAGCAACATCTGGGAACATCCTCTCTGACACTGAAACCACTGAGTGCCACATGATGGGAAAGTCGAGTGGACGCAATAAAGCCGATCAAACACCAGATTGGGAAGATAGATGATGCCATAGTTGCCATTATGGAGGATAATGCTATGACAGGAACTGTTCGTGGGAGAACAGTGGCAGAGGGAAATGGAATCACCAGAATCATACATAACTTCAAATTTCTGTGTGGCTTAGTGTTGTGGCATGACATACTGTTTGAAATAAATGTTGTAAGCAAGAGACTCCAAGGTGTGGACCTTGATATATCTGGAGCAATGGAACAACTGGACAAAACAAAGTCATACCTACAGTCTTACTGGTCAGATGAGGGATTTCAAAACGTTCTGAAAAGTACACAGAAATTGGCAGAGGAACTTCACACTGAAGCTATTTTCCCACCCATTCAAGAATACAAGAGTTACCGAAGAAGAAGACATTTTGATTACGAGGCATGGGATAATCCAATAAGAGACCCCAAAGAACAATTCAAAATTGAATTCTGTAACCAGGTGGTAGATTGTGCAATAAAGTCAGTTGAAGAACGTTTCATGCAGCTCAAGGAACACAGCAGTATATTTGGGATGTTGTATGATATTCCAAAACTCCTCACTTATACCTGAAGAAGACCTACACCAGCAATGCAGGGCACTATAGACAGTGTTGACACACAATGACGTGCGATATTGATGTGAGTGATTTAGGTGATGAACTGAAAGCTCTTTCAAGATACATTTCAGCAGGATCAATTCCAAAGGCTGTTCTGCAATATATCTGCACAAATAAGATGACGACCCTCTTTCCAAATGCTTTTGTTGCTCTGCGCATACTTCTAACACTTCCTAGAACAGTTGCCAGTGGAGAACGCAGCTGAAGTTAATAAAAACACATCTACGCTCCACAATGACACAGGAGAGGCTGGTTGGCCTTGCAACCATCTCAATAGAGCATGAGCTGGCCCAGACTGTGGACCTTCAGCAGGAAGCAGTTCAAATCTTTGCAACCAAGAAGGGCACGGAAAGCGCCACTTTGATTATTCAAACAGATAAAAATGTTTACTATGCAGACAAGAAAAGTTACATTTGCTGTTCAGGCATTTGAAAGTTAAGTGTTACATAAAATTTTTGAGCGAGGCATTTTAAGTAGTTAGTTCTCCTTTATTGGGGTAGGTAGCAGAGCATGAGAGGAATAGAACAGGAAGAAGGCAGAATTGACACCTTTCAAAGTTTTGGCCCAAGCGAGGGGGCATGTGGGCATCATTTGAGCTCCCCGCCTCAGGTGCCAAAATGCCAAAATCTCTTGTACTTGCATAGTTCACCTGCAGAATCAAGAAACTCTAGACTGGACATTGTTTTTTTTTTTAAGCACGTCTGATACGTACGTATACACCTGTACCCTGTGCTTCTGGTACACAAACTACCATTTGGATTTTGGCCCATCAGAGAGTTATATCCTCAGATATAGGGTACGTCTACCCTTCAATAAAAGACTCATGGCTCAGCTGCTGCTGGCCCAGATCAGCTGACTTAGGCTCGCAGGGTCAGGCTGTGGAAGTTTTAAATTGCTGTGTAGACATTCAGACTTAGGCTGGATCCCAGCCTCTGGGTCCCTCTGCCCTTGCAGGATCCCAGAGCCTGGGCTTCAGCCCAAGCCCAAACATCCCCACAATTTAACTACCCTGGAGCCGAAAGCCCCATTAGCCTGAGTTAGCTGACACAGCCAGCTGTGGATGTTTAATTGCAGTGTAGCAATACTGATAGTGATTCTATGAAGTCTCACAGCATGACCACTTTCACTTTCGAAATCCTATTTGCAGTGGGGTCACTTGGTGAAAAGTTGTAACCGCTTGTATCTACCAGCAGCAGAATATGGTCTTAAACAAAGCAGTAGCAGTTTACTGAAGAGATGTAACAGACACGTGCACTTCAGCTTACAGTCCACCGTATTTTATTAGTCTCTCTACAAAAGTAAGGAAATCCATGATTTTAACTGGATTTTCAGGTTATTGATGTGATAAAGGTGTGTGTTTGAGAATTGTCTCTTGATATTGCTGTGGTCCAATATTGGAGCAGAGTTAAGGTTGTTTAGGTGACCTTAATTGTGTATTGCCATACTTTAACATTTACAGGGGTGTTACATGTAATCTTATCTTTGAATATCTAGACTCTCTCACGTTTGTCTTTAAGAAAACTTGTGATGTCATCACATTCATCCTGAGAGATAAAATCTCAAAAAAAAAAATTATAGTCCAGTTTGACTAGGATGAGTCCTACTTGTTTTCTAATTTAATCTTTTTCTGTTAGAGAACAAGATTATTTTGATGTGTGGACATTGACAGTGAAATTTTTCAAATGGTTCTGTTTATTTTTGGAACCAATTACTATGCAAAGGTTGTTCAGATTGGTTCAGCTTTCTGTCAGAACAAAAGGGATTATGGAAATCTATGCAGTTTGTTTTTCAAAATGTTCCATTAAGTCTTTGAAATACTGATTGATGGCCATAAGCAATCCTTTTTACTTATTCTGCTAGTGTACTTGGATAGACACATCTCTCTTCAGAAACTGGAGTTAGTGAGGGAAGAACTGAACCTCAAAGTTAGAGCTTAATAGTTATTTATTAAACCTCTCTTTTGTCAGCAGCAGAATTCCTGAAATATCTGAAGTCATCAAAGGTCATAACAAAGTTTACACAAGACTGAACTTTGCAGTGCTCAGTTTATATTTCATATGTGGTCATTCAAACAAAGTTTACTTTATTTAGAGTGAGCTTTGGGAAACGTAAAGGTTAAGTCAATAACGTTCTTGACAGTCTTAAATTCACATATTTAGGAGCAATGAGTGTCTTGATTTTATCATATTGGTTTAAATGACTGCACTTAAGGTAAGTTTAACCTTGTAACCAATCAAGCCTCTTGAAAATCAATGCACAGCAAACAAAAAGGTTTTTTTTATAGAGTGAATACTTAACTTTCAATTCAATATGTGCCTAAAACTTCCAAGTAATTAGACGTAGAAATGTTTTATAATGATATCTACCAAGAAGTGTGGCTCTTACCACCAAGAAAATGAATTGCTTTGGGACTATAAGAAGAATAGAGAAGGGGCTATCCTTATTGACAAGATGGCTACTTTCTCCTTGCTTTAAGGGTTTGTTTTCATAGATGCTATACTTTGTCCCAGATAAATATGTAAATGTAGTTTGATGTATTCACATTTTAATCTACAATACTTGGGAGTTCGTATCAGATTTATATAGTGTAATTTTGAGATTAATTTTCTTATGCACCCATATACTTGTCAAGTTCTCAATTTTTTTCTTAGTATTTAAAAAAAAAAAGGCAGTGTAGAGGGGCATTACCATAAACGTTCTTGTCAAGGCAAATTGTTACTCCCTAACACCTGTATCCATGTAGATTAATTGGGAGATACTTCAACAAAACATCAATCAAGTCAAATTGCATGTTCAACAAAACTCATCATAAGTAGTTTAATTTTTCTGCCTAACTCAATTAATTTTTTTCCGCCTGCAGTTTGGCCTACTAACGTAGAAGAATCTATACGATTTTTATTCTTAAAGTGAATGCGGCTCTTACCACATGGGGTTATTTCATTGCTAATATTTCTCTGGAGAGTTCTACAGAACTTTAGCTGGGTTGTCTAATGAGAACCTTATGAATTCTCAGTCTCGTCCTAACATTCCAAGAGTACAGGGGGAAAAAAACTTTTACTAATTCAGGGAAACCAAAACTATGTCTGTTTCAGCACATTCAGTCAATGTCTGGATGAAAGAGAAATGTCTTTCACATGATTAGCTTCTCCAGCTAGCCTGTAGGTGGGTGTGTTTAACAGAAGGAAGCAGTAGGAATGAGCCTGTCAGACTGCCTTTACAGCTAATTAGCTCAGCATATAACAAAGATAAGTGAGCCAGGGAGGAGGACCCCCGGAAGGATCTTTTGATTCTGGGCAATGTCTGATTGGCAGATGTTAAAAGAGATTCTTTAGTAATCCAGAGCATCAATGAACTGCACAAAGTCAGTACAGGACTGGAATAATTCAGGCATGAGGACACTTTGTGGGTACACTCTGGAAAAGCAGAACCAGGATGGACAGAACCTTGGAGTCTCTGCAATATTTAATTGCCCAAGTACTGCCTCATAGAGACCCTGCCCTTGTATTTAAAGACTGTAAGTACCAAAGAAAGTTTCTTGACTTCTCAAACAATAGTTTTATTATTGTCAAATTTAAGTATTTTATTATTAAGATACCGTGGAGCACAGTATATTAAGCAAATAGTCTGATTTTATGGGACATAGATGATGTTAATTTAAACTGAAGTTATACTATCTTCTGCTTTTTTTTTGGTGATAATTGACTTAATACATTTCAAGTGTATATTCTAAAAGACTCATGTTCTTTCAAAACACTTCTTTGTAAGGGATAATTTGTTTAAATTCAACAAAAGTTTTTGGGTCCTGTGGTGAAATCCACTATTTTGGAAATTTCCGAAAATGATGGTGTAATTCTATAATAAATATTTACTCTTTCTAACAATTAGTTTATTATATTAGACCAAGTATTTCATTCATACATATATAGTTAAAATGTTTCCTGTAAAATTTTCTAAATGCTGAACTCTCAACTCCGAGCACTTCTATTGGAACAGATGTAAAGCAGTACAGTATGTTGCTGTTTAAACCACAGCATGTTGTCCTGCAAAGAGACTGTAACTTTTTTTTTCCCTCTAAGACTTCTGAACAAACTAACTACCTACTTTCTTTGTGGTATTTTGTGTGACAGCAAATCTGTCAAACTGTCCAATTTTCCTTTCAAATCATATTAGGCAATTGCTATATAAAAGTCTTTATTTCAGCATTAAACTACCTCATGCAACTTTGTTTCTGAAGCTAATATGATTAACTGCTGTATATTGAACTCATTCATCTCTTGGTAACTCAGTTGAAATATATGCAGTTGAATTTAGCTCTCTATTCTACCGAGCCAGATTCTGATTCCCTTATTCGTGATTTCAGTAGGCTTATTCAGGGAATGAGGTGCTATTCTACATGAGTAAGGGTATCTGAATCTTTCCCGTTGTTTCTTACCTAGATTCATATATCAGTGCCTGGAGAAACAGGAATTAATAAGAAACATTATCCATGAGCAAATTCAGCAAAACATTACTTTAGATTCCATTATTTTGCAGTTTCCTCCATGATGAATGGGATCACTTAGTTTGTCTCCCTAATGGCAGTTTTTAGTTTATACCATTGGTTTCTGATTGTGATATTATGGTGCTTGCAGGTGTAATTTTAATCTAAATTGCTCTGTTATGTGCTGTAAAAAGATACTGCTAACATAGCATTTGACTCTGTTTGGGAACACTTTCTTCAGATACATATCTAACTGTAATCTATTTTAAACCCTCAAGCACAGTGTGGAAGGTACTTATTGAATCTCAGCTTCATTCATTTGTCAGCAGCTACATTAATAGCTTATTGTTATTTCTTTCAAACATGGTATGGGAGAAACTACTTAAGTGCGCAACTTGTAAAGGAACTAGAGGAAATGTCTGTATACTGTATATTAACTATTTTCTAATGGCCAGATTCCAATACCCTTACTTGCATTGAAAAATACTTCACTGTATAAGTAGTCTTCCTGAAATTAATAGGATCACTCTTGTAGAAAGGTGCTACTCAGTGAGTAAAGTATCAGAATCTGACCCTGAAGTAAGAGACCTAGACAGCTCCATACACAAATATGGAGGCCACCCAGCAGGAGAACTTTGTGTTGCTGTGGTAGACTCATGTAGTGCTGCTGTCCTGAGACCTTGCTCTAAGAGCCAGGGAGAGCAGACATTGCAGGAGCAAAGAATTTGATATCAATAGAGGGAGGAAAGGCATTCCCCTTTTTGAGTTTCCTTTGGTAACCAGTTCATAAAGATCAACTGACAAGATTTTGATTGAAAATGTATGTACCAGCTGCCCAGACAATGATACCGTGACCACCCACAGATCTAGAGATGGATAAAGTAAAAGAGAAAAAGCAGATGCCAAATTATAGATAGGTTGGAATGTCACTTTCATAAGGGCTTTTTGAGCCACACCAGGAAGCACTCATTTTAAAGAATTCTAATATAGAAACTGTCCATCTTATGCCTAATCCTGCTATGTGCTCCCACTGAAGCCAGAAGGTATACAGCACTGTATTCTAAAAGGTCCAAACGACTGCATAAACCTGATGCCATTGAAGTTAGCAGGAGATTAAAGCCAAAATGATACTGTAGTTAATGGCATTGTCATGAAGAGGTTAGTATTGTCCTAAACCACCAGTCCTTGTACTGGGAGCAGTATTGTCAGTAGGATTTAAATGTGATGTGGGTAGAAATTATATTATAGAACAGGATATTATTATGAGCATGCCTGTGTGTATTATTATTTCTACAGCTTTTACAAGCATTCAAGGTGTACAGGCTTCAAATATTACCAGAAATAATCCAGTAATGAAATCATATCTGTCAGCTATAATAGTGCTTTACTACTTGTCACAATGCATTAAGAAAAAGATGGTTTTCCTTTACCTGACTGGGCAAAAGTAACATCGCTGAGTATAACTGAAATATTTGTTAAGATTACCTGACACTTCCTATTTTAAGACCCTGTTTTCAGTACCTTATAACTTTGCCAAACTTTAACCATTCAGACTGAATTTTTTCTATCCCATGTATCTGTCTCAGCATGAATTTTGTTGGAAAATGTCAGCTAAAATGGGTCAGCAATTTCTGATAACAAGGCTAGGAAAATACACATTTTGCCCATGGTAAAAAATTATAGTGATTTTTTTCTTTGTTTGAAAACTCCAGCACCCCCATACTTTCCATTAAAGACTTGAGATTTTCCAAGGAATTGGCCCTTGTGTCTGGGCTATGCTTTTTGTGGTAGTATGAAAATCTGCCCAAATTTGGACAAGTTAAAAGCCTTTTGGGGAAAAAAAAATCTCAGTTCACACATGCTCTATAAAGACTTCTGAGATTTTAGCAGCTAAATTCCCATGAGATTCCATTCGCATTGAGCATGATCCAGCAGAACTGAGCAGAACTTTCCCTGCATCATCACTTGCTGTAGAATACCTTTCCAACATTGCTATTACATTTATTGTGGTAGTACCTTAGAGTCCCCACTATAGATCAGAACCCCATTGTGCTAGGTGGTGTACAACTATAAAACAAAAAGATGGATCCTTCCCCATAGAGTTTACAATTTGAGTAGGCTTGGAAGGATTAGATTTTTGTTGGTAAATGTCAGTTTCACCATAGATATACACAAACCAATTAAACAATATTTCCATCAATCTACATTTACAGATAAACAAGGTAAGAAAAATGCTGTTTAAGAACTGAATAGAATTCGATTTAAGTATATGTAATTTGTATATTTTGATATGTAATATTGAAATTTTGTTTTCACAGTTGTAGAGATGGAGAAAAGTGAAAGGTTATCTACTTTCTTAAAATAATTGTCTGCCCTTTGTCTGACTCTCCCCCCCCCCCACCCCCATAACTTCACACAACTGTGAAAATTTAAATAGATGAAAAAATACAATCAGTAGAAATTTTGTTTAAAAAATTGAATTCTGTCAAGCCTAAACTTAAGTAATGGACTATTGGCTTTTCCCTCACTACAGCTTTGCTGTAAAGCACTACAAAGTGTTCCAAAAGTTATCATCCTGGAATGCAGAATTTAAAAATTGTCAGTATGGAAACACGTTTACTTTTTTAGAAATATTTTTAGTTTTTGTGAAGGTAAAGGTCAGTCTGTTTCTCAGAATCACATTCTTGGCAGTGGCACCTATATCCTACAAGGTTGGTTTCCTTAGAAATGGGTGTCATTTTGTTTTTCAAGAGAAGGGAAAAAGAATAAACCTGATCCAAAACCCACTGAAGTCAATGGAAAGACTCCTACCCCAATACTTTGGATCAGGCTCTCTACGATCTTGGTAAATATTTCTCTGGCAGTTTTATTTATATAAATGGTGTCTGTTTGAAGCTGCTAGAAGGTTTGGAATGTAAGTAATAGTCATCCCAGCAAAAATAGATTAGTGGACAGAGTGCAGGCAAGGCCTTCAAAAGTGCATGATATATACAGTTATACCGTGGATCTACGTTTATAACACTGATGCTATCAATTTTTTTATTGCCCTAAATTTGGGATTATCAAATCACTCATGAGCTGTGGAGCCATGAACCAGTCTTTCCAAAGGAGTGGCAATAAGACACCATTATTTAGACTATAAGCCCCCAGGATTATTATTTATTGACAGTAATGCCTACTGTGTGCTGGATACTTTACAAATACTTACGAAGGATGGTCCCAGTTCCAAGACCTCATAATCAAAATCCTCAAGAAACTTTGGCCCCAGTCCTTGGGTTTCAGCAAAGAACCCAACAGAGGCAAAGATGGCTTTATGCCACACTTATGCCCCCTAAATTCTGGACCATGACAGGGAGAAACCAGAGTCTATGTCAGTCTCCAGTGCAAGTTAGAGCATCCTCAAAACTGCTCTAACTTTTGTGAACTGGTGATCCATCTTCCCAGAGTGAAGCAGCACTCCAGCCACCTCCCCTTCACTCCAACATGCCACCAACCTGCACTTCTACACTAGAGGCTATGCTGGCTCTATGCCACCAGGGGTTTCCCTCCCACCAAAGAAGTTTTAGCTGCCTGAGTAGTGCACAGGGGCTATCCTAAAATCAGGTTCTGGCCCCTTGTATTTGTACATTACTCTAATACTTTTGGAGCTCCAATATGCACATAAACAGTAACATCTTGTTCGTTACCAGTTAGTCTTGTTTTAGTGGGAATTTTTGTCTTCACTTACGTTTGAAGTATATTATGTCCTGTAGAAATTTAGCAAGGGGATAAATGCAGCTTAATGGCATCACTATTAATGTACTAGCATATAAATCTGCAAACCATTATAGCATTTTTAGCGAAAATCCTAGTTTGTGATTATTATGCCCATGTCTGCAGCAGAGATCTGTGTATATGTGTACATATACATTTATTCCTTTAAAATATACTCTCAACTGATGAAAAAAATATGAACATGAAATACCAAAACTCCTATAGAACCTGATGGTTCCCACCTAAATTTCTGCCCCTTTTCTCCACATATTTAAACAATATAGGTTTGTTAGTCTGAACTCAATTTTAACAACTTTTCCAAGATGCATGTGTTAAGTTACAGTCCATAATAGGATACAGCTGCAGGAGGGTGCACTTATAACTTATGATCTTTGTTTAAATGATATGGTTTCCCTGATTATGTGCCACAGATTGATTTAAGAAATGTAAGACAACTTTAGTAGCCTTTCACTAAAGAATCTTCTTTAATACTTAGCTTTTTTAACTCCAAAAGCTTTATTATTGTTCTCTGCATTTGAGTGTTCATTTAATGATAGTCTGTCAAGTTAGTTAAAACAACCCTTTTCCAGAAATCCTTTTAAGTTTAAAAATGACAACGTAGATGATTATCCTGTGTGTTCTTTGTATCCTGCTTTCTTTTGACGTTGAAATGTTGTCAGGGTTATGACTCCATTTCACTCTACTGGTAAGACTGTATGACTTCTGTTCTGAATAGCTCCATTAGTCTCAGGGTTTTCCTTCTCAAATAATATTCCCATCTATATGTGTTGTCTACTGTCCTGTTTACTGCCAATCCTCTATATGTTTGTTCACCTCGGGTAGGGTAACTGTAACCATGCTTTAATATTAGTCCTAGAAATATGGAACCAAATGCACTGCTGGCATAAGTGGACACAAATCCTCTGAAGTAATTAATTTTCATTAAATTATGTTCCTGCTTATGCCAATGTTGAATTTGACTTGTGGTCTCTAGAATGTCCCATATGCTTCCTTCCAGAAAAACAAGGAAAATGTGTTTCCCCTCCCCCCAAGTAATGGAGTGGGTAGCAATACCTTGCATAGAGTATGCATCCTCATTCCAATCATGGCAATTACCCAACCCGGAGACATAAAATAATATTTCTGAACACCTGGCAGAAATTAGTCATTTTAAAATCAGAGTTACAAGGAAATCCCATGCATTTATGCTAGTGGAGGTAGCAGGGAGAGCAGCCATTTTCCTCAGCCCCAAACCATCCATAACTAAATACAAAGCCCACACTGAACTTTAGTAACATCAAGGCTAGTACCATGATTATGGAATATGCAACAGAATCTAAACTTTCATTTAAAGAAATTAAATTCCTTGCCTCTTGTGGTTCTGAGGAAAGCCTTCCAATCGTAAACCAATGCAGTGTTGTCCTCCTGAATCTGTCACCACCCGGGTACTGTAGCTCTGAGGTATAGCCTGCCCTGTTCATCTCAAAGCAGCATTAACTCTAATAACTATAGACAATTAAAATGCCAAAATTGTTAACTGGTTCACTGCTGGTCAATCAGTGATGGATGCAGTAGCAGTTTTTGGGGTGGGATCAGTGAAGTGGTTGGTTGTTATCAAGGATTGCCTAGGTAGGGTGTCACAGTTACCAGGCCAGCTGCATTTGAGCTCTCACAGGGTGAAATCATGTCTCCCCCTCACTTTGACAGGCCTGCAGCCACACTGGGTACCAACCATGCCTGTTTCAGAAGGTCCTACAGGATTCAGCCCCCTGCCCAATGTACTCCTCTTCATGAGATATGGCAAGTGGTAATTACAGTGACTGTGCTGGTTTCATACAGCAAAGTATTGATTATTCAGAACCAAGGCATTCAGAAAAACAAATCTTAAAACATTAAACAATCTATCTGCATCTTATCTAACTCCTCAGTCTTTCCTTGCAAAAATATCTAGATCCCATTTGTTTTCTAGGTACTCATTTCAAGGAGTTGGGATGACAAAGAGCATCCCTAATGGTCTGTGGATATGTTGTTGTAGTTAACCCCTATGACTGGCTCCCAGGTTTTTTTTATGCAGGTTAGCCTCTCCTGATTACAAGCAACCTCACAACAAAATCCTACCCACCTTATTCTGTGTCCTCAGTGTTTTGTCCTGAGATATTCATGCAGGAAAACTTGTCCATTCTTCAGAGGGAAATGGGGGAAGGGCATTGGAGGAATGGTACTTGAGAGATTTTTGCCT
Source organism: Trachemys scripta elegans (assembly GCF_013100865.1). Lineage (NCBI taxonomy): Eukaryota > Metazoa > Chordata > Testudines > Emydidae > Trachemys > Trachemys scripta. The sequence goes on along the minus strand of NC_048303.1, from coordinate 58,244,174 downwards.
GCATCCTCACTGCAAAGTGAGTGGGTTCCAGGCTGAGTTAAATCGGAGCCTGGATTCTAACCTATACCCCCAGCCATGTAAACTAGCCTGGGTTTAAAGCACCTCCTGTCTTGGGTCAAAGAGTTTCTGTGTGAATGGTGGGGAGTGACAGTTGGGCTGACACCTGTGTAAGAGCCCCAGTTAACTGTGCAATGAAGATATGTCCTCAGTCTTTCCTCCTAGCTATCAGGGGCTGTTTTTATTAGGATCCCAGCTCTTTGTCCCAGCTTTCCCACCAGAATCTTCCCCCCTCCTACCGTTGACCATACTAGCCAGAGCCCAGCAGACATGAGACTTCAAAGGAATTGGCCCCTCTTCTTTCTGAGGGCCAGACAATAAAGTTTATCTGGAGCCATTGTCTGCTTTCTGGCCCTCCTAGGTGGAGAGCTCTGGCTGCGGTTAACCCTTTGAGAGCATGTAGCCAGCATCATAATAAGAACCAAGTAAGATGAGGCATACCTAATATTCACACAAATAATTCAGGTATCTCCCATGTTCTCCACATGGGGGAATTGAAATTTGTAGCAACATCTTAAGTCATCTCTTCTCCTGCCCACTAGGAGATAGCAACTTTCCAAAGGCAAAATTCTCAACTGCTCCCTGTGTGTCAAAAGCCCTAGCTCAGCTGTCAAAGCCGCTATTTCACCCTCCCTCAAAAACTTCTGTGATGGTTACACATTATTAGTACAAAAGCTGAACATTTGCAGAACAGCATAAAATACATGTAATTCTAAAATAATGCGGATAATATTGATTGTGCTAGTCATTTTTTGTATTCAATATTTTTTTATTAACTTGGCACTGCCACATCTTTTCCTGTTTGTTGTAAAATTCAGTATCCGTGTCCCAGAAGCCAGGGGACTCTTACCACAGAAGTTAGTTAGGTCCAGTTTACTATATAGTCCACAAAGCCTTGGCTATTATGGGAACAAACAAAAGCACAGAAATGCACAATAAAAAGATGTTCTTTCTATTCCCTTGTAACTAGAAGTTACGTCACATCAAGTACCATGCACTGGTCTGAAACCCTTATAATGCCCATGAATGGAGGTAAATTAAGGATAAAAGATCCATGAAATCCTTATATTGTATAGTGGTCACATTCCTAACATTACTTAGATATTTGTATTACATGCTTGTAACAGATTAAAAGAGAGAGGAAAATGCATATGTAGAATACATGGGTGAAATTCTGGCCCATTGAAGTTGATGGGAGTTTTGGCATTGACTTCAATCGAGTCAGGATTTCATCCTATATCTTTGTTTAACTGATTCAGTGATGTGACAATATACTGAATAACAGATTTTAGAGCACATGTAATTAAAGTGTTAGGAAAAGTAGTCACCAATGCACATAGGTACTCTAGTCATTGTTTAAACATCTTTGGCCATATTATATTTATTTTTTCAAAATACAAAAAGCAAATTAAAGTGAATGACATTCATTCAAGATGAGATGTAGATCCCAGTGCTAAGTTTAGTGTGTTCAACACTTCCAACATTTAAAAAAAAAAAAAAGAATATCTAGCTTTTTCATTTGTACACGGTTACTGGATGGTTGAAAATTTGGATTGCTGCTGCACTGCATTCCTATGGAGCATGCAAAACGTGTGTGAAGAAAAATGGGTAAATATCAGTTGATTTGACAAGACTTCACCCAGAAAGTTTAAAAAAAATAAATAATGCAATTTCTTATATGGAAATGAATGTAGAGGGTCTGAATAAAGTATGCATATTGCTATGGTACCTGTTTCAAGAGGGATTAAATAGCCACCTACATACCTGATAGTGGTAGAACGGTTCCTGAATATCTCTACAGTGTTCCTGGGATTACTATAAGACGCAAAGGAACTTTTTCAAACCTCTCTGGTTGCTAGTTACATCCTGCTTTAATTTATTTTTTTTAAAAATGCCCCCTTTTTGGAATGGATATGTTTAGAATAACTTGTGATAACGTTTTTAAAATATGTATGAATATGAGATCATAATACATTGTCTACACACAGAATTTGCACAGGTTTAATTTACATGGATTTAGTTAAACCATTGCAAGTTGTGAGTATAGACTCTAATATCGATTTTAAAACTGCCCTATATCAGTTTATTTTGTGCCTATAAATTTACTCATGCAAGCTAAACTGCTACAGGCCTGCTTTAAACCAATCTAAGGGTATGTCTACACTACGGAATTAGTTCGAATTTATAGAAGCCGGTTTTATTGAAATCGGTTGTATACAGCCGATTGTGTGTGTCCACACATAAAATGCTCTAGGTGCTCTAGTCGGCGGACCGCATCCACAGTACAAGGCTAGCGTCGAGTTCCGAAGCATTGCACTATGGGTAGCTATCCCACAGTTCCCGCAGTCTCCGCCGCCCCTTGGAATTCTGGGTTGAGATCCCAATGCCCGGATGATGCAAAACAGTGTCGCGGGCGGTTCTGGGTACATGTCGTCAGGCCCCTCCCCCCTCGTCACAGCAACGGCAGACAATAGATTCGCGCCTTTTTACCTGGGTTACCTGTGCAGACAACATACCACGGCAAGCATGGAGCCCGCTCAGCTCAGCTGAGCTCACCGTCACCATATGTCCTCTGGGTGCCAGCAGACGTGGGACTGCATTGCTACACAGCAGCAGCTGCTAACTGCCTTTTGGCGGTAGACGGTGTAGCATGAGTGATAGCCGTGGGGCTGTCAGCCGTAGGGCTGCATTGCACCAGCCCCTTGCCAGGCGATGGTATATTATGACTGGTACCCATCATCGTCGTACTGGTATGGCTGTCAATCATGGCCACCTGGGCAGACATACTACTGTTTCGATGATGATGGTTACCAGTCGTAATATACTATTTCCTGCCAATTGCCCGGTATTGTCTGCTAAGCACCCAGAAGAGGCCGAGGGCGATGCTGGGTGCTGGCGGACGTGGGGCTGGCAGACGTGGGGCTGCATTGCTACACAGCAGCAGCCCCTTGCCTTTTGGCAGATGATGGTATATTATGATTGGTACCCATCGTCATCATACTGGAGAGGCTATCCCTCATGCTGCACCGTCGGCTGCCAGCTTAAGATATAAAAAATAGATTTGTTCTGTATTCATTTGCTTCCCCTTCCTCCGTGAAATCAATGGCCTGCTAAGCCCACGGTTTTCAGTTTAATCTTTGGGGGGGACCATTCTTTGTGTGACAGTTGTTTGTGTTTCTCCCTGTTCCTGTACCTGTACGCCATGTCATCACTCGGCCCTCGCTCCCTCCCGCCCTCCCTCCTTCTCCTGGTCCATCAGATACTACTTTCGCGCCTTTTTTCAGACCAGGCGCCATAGCTAGCACTGGGATCATGGAGCCCGCTCAGATCACCGCGGCAATTATGAGCACTATGAACACCACGCGCATTGTCCTGGAGTATATGCAGAGCCAGGACATGCCAAGGCGAAACCCGGACCAGGCGAGGAGGCGATTGCAGCGCGGCGACGAGAGTGATGAGGAAATTGACATGGACATAGACCTCTCACAAGGCACAGGCCCCAGCAATGTGGAAATCATGGTGTCACTGGGGCAGGTTCATGCCGTGGAACGCCGATTCTGGGCCCGGGAAACAAGCACAGACTGGTGGGACCGCATCGTGCTGCAGGTATGGGACGATTCCCAGTGGCTGCGAAACTTTCGCATGCGTAAGGGCACTTTCATGGAACTTTGTGACTTGCTTTCCCCTGCCCTGAAACGCCAGGATACCAAGATGAGAGCAGCCCTCACAGTTGAGAAGTGAGTGGCGATAGCCCTGTGGAAGCTTGCAACGCCAGACAGCTACCGGTCAGTCGGGAATCAATTTGGAGTGGGCAAATCTACGGTGGGGGCTGCTGTGATCCAATTTGCCAGGGCAATGAAAGACCTGGTGATAGCAAGGGTAGTGACTCTGGGCAACGTGCAGTCAATAGTGGATGGTTTTGCTGAAATGGGATTCCCAAACTGTGGCGGGGCCATAGACGAAACCCATATCCCTATCTTGTCACCGGAGCACCAAGCCACCGACTACATAAACCGCAAGGGGTACTTTTCAATGCTGCTGCAAGCCCTGGTGGATCACAAGGGACGTTTCACCAACATCAACGTGGGATGGCCGGGAAAGGTACATGATGCTCGCGTCTTCAGGAACTCTGCTCTGTTTCGAAAGCTGGAGGAAGGGACTTTCTTCCCGGACCAGAAAGTGACCGTTGGGGATGTTGAAATGCCTATCGTGATCCTTGGGGACCCAGCCTACCCCTTAATGCCATGGCTCATGAAGCCGTACACAGGCAGCCTGGACAGGAGTCAGGACCTGTTCAACTACAGGCTAAGCAAGTGCCGAATGGTGGTGGAATGTGCATTTGGACGTTTAAAAGCGCGCTGGCGCAGCTTACTGACTCGCTCAGACCTCAGCGAAAAGAATATCCCCATTGTTATTGCTGCTTGCTGTGCGCTCCACAATATCTGTGAGAGTAAGGGGGAGACATTTATGGCGGGGTGGGAGGTTGAGGCAACTCGCCTGGCCGCTGATTACGCGCAGCCAGACACCAGGGCGGTTAGAGGAGCACAGCAGGGCGCGGTGCGCATCAGAGAAGCTTTGAAAACGAGTTTTGTGACTGGCCAGGCTACTGTGTGAAACTTCTGTTTGTTTCTCCTTGATGAACCCTCCAACCCCCCCCCGACCCAGTTCACTCTACTTCCCTGTAAACCAACCACCCCACCCCACCCTCCCCTCCCGCTTGCAGAGGCAATAAAGTCATTGTTTTTTCACATTCATGCATTCTTTATTAGTTCCTTACAGAGGTAGGAGGATAATTGCCAAGGTAGCCTGGGATGGGTGGGGGAGGAGGGATGGAAAAGGACACACTGCATTTTAAAACTTTAACTCTTATTGAAGGCCAGCCTTCTGATGCTTGGGCGATCATCTGGGGTGGAGTGACTGGGTGGACGGAGGCCCCCCCACCGTGTTCTTGGGCGTCTTGGTGAGGAGGCTATGGAACTTCGGGAAGAGGGCTGTTGGTTACACAGGGGCTGTAGCGGCGGTCTCTGCTCCTGCTGCCTTTCCTGCAACTCAACCATACGCTCGAGCATATCAGTTTGATGCTCCAGCAGACGGAGCATTGCCTCTTGCCGTCTGTCTGCAAGCTGACGCCACCTATCGTCTTCAGCCTGCCACTTGCTCTGTTCATCCCGCGATTCAGCCCGCCACCTCTCCTCTCGTTCATATTGGGCTTTTCTCATCTCCGACATTGACTGCCTCCACGCATTCTGCTGTGCTCTATCAGCGTGGGAGGACATCTGCAGCTCCGTGAACATATCATCCCTCGTCCTACGTTTTCTCTTTCTAATGTTCACGAGCCTCTGCGAAGGAGAAACATTTGCAGCTGGTGGAGGAGAAGGGAGAGGTGGTTAAAAAAGACACATTTTAGAGAACAATGGGTACACTCTTTCATTACAAGGTCGCATATTTCGGCTTGCAGGCAGCCATGGTTGGCCACAGTGTTTTGGCTTTTTTAACCTTCTTAACATGCGGGAAAGGTTGCAAACAGCAGCGCATTTCCCATATCAAGGATGAATTGGGCTGTCCATTTAAAATGGGGTTTCAATGTAAAAGGAGGGGGCTGCGGTTTCCCGGTTAACATGCGGCACAAACACAAGTAAACCACCCCCACACACACACACTCACACACACGATTCTCTGGGATGATCACTTCACCTCTCCCCCCCACCGCGTGGTTAACAGCGGGGAACATTTCTGGTCAGAAGAGCAGGAACGGGCGCCTCTGAATGTCCCCTTAATAAAATCACCCCATTTCAACCAGGAGAGCTTTCTGGAGATGTCCCTGGAGGATTTCCGCTCCATCCCCATACACGTTAACAGACTTTTCCAGTAGATGTACTGGCCGCGATTGCCAGGGCAAATTAATCATTAAACACGCTTGCTTTTTTTTTTGTAATGTTCAAATAGTTACAAAGTTACACTCACCAGAGGTCTCCTGTGTGCCCTGAGGGTCTTGGGTGAGTTCGGGGGTTACTGGTTCCAGGTCCAGGGTCACAAACATATCCTGGCTCTTGGGGAAACCGGTTTCTCCGCTTCCTTGCTGCTGTGAGCTACCTACAGTACCTCCATCGTCATCTTCCTCGTTCCCCGAACCGTCTTCCCTGTGTGTTTCTCCAGTGAGAGAGTCATAGCACACGGTTGGGGTAGTGGTGGCTGCACCCCCTAGGATCGCATGCAGCTCCGCGTAGTAGCGGCAAGTTTGCGGCTCTGCCCCGGACCTTCCGTTTGCTTCTCTGGCTTTGTGGTAAGCTTGCCGTAGCTCTTTAATTTTCACGCGGCACTGCTGTGTGTCCCTGTTATGGCCTCGGTCCTTCATGGCCTTGGAGATCTTTTCTAATACTTTTCCATTTCTTTTACTGCTACGGAGTTCAGCTATCACTGCTTCATCTCCCCATATGGCGAGCAGATCCCGTACCTCCCGTTCAGTCCATGCTGGAGCTCTTTTGCGATCCTGGGACTCCATCATGGTTACCTGTGCTGATGAGCTCTGCGTGGTCACCTGTGCTCTCCACGCTGAGCAAACAGGAAATGAAATTCAAACATTCGCGGGTCTTTTCCTGTCTACCTGGTCAGTGCATCTGAGTTGAGAGTGCTGTCCAGAGCGGTCACAATGAAGCACTGTGGGATAGCTCCCGGAAGCCAATAACGTCGATTTCCGTCCACACTACCCCAATTCCGACCCGCAAAGGCCGGTTTTATCGCTAATCCCCTCGTCGGAGGTGGTGTAAAGAAACCGGTTTAAAGGACCCTTTAAGTCGAAAGAAAGGGCTTCGTTGTGTGGACGTGTCCAGGCTTAATTCGGTTTAACGCTGCTAAAGTCGACCTAAACTCGTAGTGTAGACCAGGCCAAAGAGACTCTCACACAAAGTCGCACTGCTTTAACTAAATGAGGAATAAAATCACAACTTGATTTAAACTGGTACTATTTTTTGTGTACACAAGCCCTAAATTTTCTTGGATTGTAAACTCTTTGGGATTATAAATTCAGTCTTTCTGTGTGTGTGTGTGTGTGTGTGTGTGTGTGTGTGTGAATAGAGTGTAACAGTTTATGGGTGCTGCCAGAATACTACTACTACTACCTTCTTCTAGATATTTGTCTTATTAGCTTACCCTGTAACAAACTCTCTTAGTTTAGAGAGTGACAGCCAAAGTTAAGTTTCAGGACTTCAGCAAAAGAAGAGAGTCTGCCTTATTTTCCTTTGACCAAGAAGAATCTCTTGGTTTCTTAGGGAACTTTATGTAGATTAATTTTTAAAACAGCTGAAGGTATCACAAAATCCAGTGAAAATGTTCAACCAACCAAGAAGTATTCACAGGCTGTCCAAATGCTGAACTAGTAACAGCAAAAGAGGACAAAAATGATATATTATGAATTTTCTCAATCTTGCTATAAAACTGACAAAAGATATGAAAGACAAATGATACAAAAAAGGAAAGGAAAAACTGATTTAGAAGGCCAACCATTACTGTGGACATTGAACAGTTCTTAAGAGCTAGTGTTTGTTATCTGGATAACTACCATTTTTCTTTCATAAACAAGCATTGAGTCTAATTTTTCAACGGTGTTTCAGCCCCCAAATCCAGTCCAAATTCAGTGGGAGTTAAGCACCAGACTCTCTTATGCTCCTTTGAAAATGCCAGCCTAAAAGTTACTAAAACACTCATTTTTTTTCTGATGAGGAGGCAGCTGTGGCTCTGATTTGAAAGGCTGAAGAATATTTGGTCTGAAAACTAGGTTATCAGTTGACGTTTTCTTAAATTAACTTTTTATGTCACAAGTATATCAGGGCCTGAGAAAGATCTGTGGGTGGTATTCATGTTGGTGGTATAGGATCCATGGCGTAGACATCTAAAGTTTTGGTTTGTTTGTTTGTTTAAAGAAAAAAATCAAACAGTTAAATGTCAATTTTCCCAAGAGGCGCTAGGGCAACAAATGCCTTATAGGGCTGTCGTAAGCCTTTGTTGTTCTTGTTGTCATTTGTTTTTATTCTGGTGCTCTATTTCAAGCTAGTTTCTTTTAACCTAAACATGACCTTTTCAATAAAGATTTAATATCAATACAATTTCTCCAATAAATGTGGCACTTTCCTTCTATTAAACCGTCAAGCTCAAAGCTTAGAAATTTGACATTTAACATGCATGAAGTTTATTCCTAGATATCAACTTTCACTTAATGGCTTTTAAACTGAATCGTTAACAAACATGAATGTAAGAGACAGAGTGAAGCAACCAGCGATGTAAAAGATGTATTTCACTCAGGGTCAGTGAGAAGTTCTCAACACAGCAGACCCTAGACATTTTCCTTGATCTAGGCTGCATTTGGTTCTGTGGTCTGTTCTGCTGGCAGTTATCTGGTCTAAAGATTTGATTTTTTTGCTCAAACTCATCATCACTCAAAGTTGAAATGAGTTGAAAATAAGAGGATAATTGCCCTTGTTGAACATAAAAATGATAGGTCACCAATTTCATCTAGTCACTTTATTATTCTGGATTGCTGTGATGAATATCAAAGATCAACAGCAGGTAGTATCGATCACTAAGTATGCAGTTCATAAATTCTAGCAGTCTCAAGGGGGCGGGGATACAGCTATAATTTAGAAAAGTAGAAGTCAGTTTCTGTGGTTTGGGTTTCACTCTTATGCAGTTTGTGTCAAAGCACCATCACATGTTGTGATAACCATCTGTTTCTTATTCCATTAGTTATTCAAAATGGGGGGGGTGAGAGGTTAGCCATACCATTCTGAAGGCCCAATGTAAGGACTTTCTTTCTTATTTTCTGTATTCTCATTGCTTTCCCTGTTATGGCCATCCAAGCAAGCAATCATAGGAAATAGATAACATCTTGTGTTTTTACAATGACCCTCCAATAAGCCTGTTCTTGAAAATGGTAAACGGGCATGTTGTTTGAGAGGGGCATGGTCTAAAATAGGAACTGGTAATATTTTTGACAGAGTATAAAAAGTTCCATCAATATTAGGTAATTGCCAAGAAACATCAGCTATAATCTTGTAGCTGGGCTTTTCAAAGGAGCCTAAAGGAGGTACACCCAATTTTTATTCACTTTAAATGGGAGCTGAGTGGCTAAGACTCTTACAAAGCTTTGAAAATCCCATCCCTGAAACTTAAAGCTTTGTAGTGCAGGAGCACTGTATCGATTTTTAGTTTGTACATTAGTATTTTAATGTTCATGTTAACTGGCAGCTCTCTCTGCCCTAATATACAGCATCTTCCCTTCTGACCACATCACAAAGCAGTGTGGAAACACATCACTTTGTGCACCATTAAAATCCAGCCCCTTCTGCTGTGGAACACAGCAACTGTGATCCTTCTTGTGACGGATAAATGGGAATTTCTATATAGTTCCCCTTTTATCTGAAAGACAGCTGCTCCAACGGTACAGTGCCTCTTAATATCATGCTGGAGCAAAATACAGTTATAATGCAAATGATGGTTTTGACTGAATCTTCAACTCTCACATGTATATAACCAGAATATTTCTTGTTTAAATCTGGTAAATGAAATTACAAGTGAAGATAAACTGTATATACTGTACCCAATATTTGTCACTTCTGTGTCTTTGATAGTGAATGTCGTAGCAATGCTGCAGGAATTCTGGGAGAACAAACAGAAACAGAGAGCTGTATTTCCTAGTGAAGGCACAGTGGTGTATGAGTCATTGAACTCTCCTGGTCCTCCATTTGTCAGTTATGTCACCCTACCTGGAGGAAGCTGTTTTGGCAACTTTCAGGTAAGAAGCAGACTTCAATTTTTGCCAAAGGGAAATCTTTCTTCAAAGTTTATTTTTTTTGTTTATTTTTTTTTAAAGGGAAAATAAATAGTTACTTATTTTCAGAGCACAATATATACACACTTAATCCCTAAGTGCCAGACCACAGTATCTTCAGGGACATAAATTGTTTAAACAAAAATAACGGGCAGTACTGTGAATTAATTGATCATGGCATGACTTATTGTTCTAATCATGGCTCTTGTAAGAATGTCTTTAATGAAGGGGATTCTTATAAATAGAATATCCAAAGTCAAATATCTTTGTCAGATAGTTTTAAGACCACCTTTTTGATTTGGTTAGGTTTTTTCCCATAATCTTTAGAAAACCCGTTTGTAGTAGCAATGTTTTCATTATTTTGTCAGTGAAAAGATATTTTTATTATAAGATTCCCCTGCAATCTGTGCAACCCAAACACATCAATACAGTGCTAATGCAAGAGATCCAGAAAATGAAACTAATTAGAAACAGGTCAGTTTTTCACATTGAGTGAAAGGCATAAACTGAACAATAGAACCAACTTGAATTTAAGCTAAAAATAAATTAAACGGGGGGGGGGAGAATGGGGGGAGGGAAGAAAGGTACATTTTGATTAGAAAAATGTATGAGCACTCATACATTAAAGAAAAATATTTTTTCTAGCTACATAAGTATACATATTTGAAATTTAGTTATGAGCAAAATCTAGTAGTGGAAGTTGAAAATAGAGGGGGAAAACAGGCAATTTTAAAAACAGTAAATGTTTGTGAAATTATTTAAAACTAAATTCTGTTCATTTCTAGTAGACAACATAAATAATGAAAAGTAAATCCAGTCTTTAGCTTTTTATTTTAACAGTCTAAAATGTTAGTAATACACACATATTTTTATATATGATTTTAACTCAGGGTTCTCTTTATATTTAATCAACTTTAATTATTCAGGGCCCAAACCTAGGAGGTTCTGGACCTCTTCAATTCTTTTTGACATTAAAGGATTGCAGGATGGGACAGAATAACAAAATCTTTGTTTTAGCATTTTTAAATTAGTGGCTCTTTTATTCTGAATCCATTTGAAGAAGAAAATGCTACACAGTCTAAACCAGGGGTCGGCAACCTTTCAGAAGTGGTGTGCCGAGTCTTAATTTATTCACTTTGATTTAAGGTTTCGCGTGCCAGTAATACATTTTAATGTTTTTAGAAGGTCTCTTTCTAGAAGTCTATAATATATAACTAAACTATTGTTGTATGTAAAGTAAATAAGGTTTTTAAAATGTTTAAGAAGCTTCATTTAAAATTAAATTAAAATGCAAAGCCTCCTGGACCGGTGGCCAGGACCCGGGCAGTGTGAGTGCCACTGAAAATCAGCTTGCGTGCCACCTTCAGCACGCATGCCATAGGTTGCCTACCCCTGATCTAAACATTATAATCAACAGAAAAGGTAATTTGATTGGGTCATTTTTTGTGAAGAGAAGGAGAGGGTTCTATGGCTGAGCATTGTATCTAATTAAATTATATCCTATATATCCCTTCAGTTTACTGTCAGTGACTTCCAACATGGGCGTGATCCTGAGAGTTACTGAGCACCTGCAACTCCTACTCAAGTCAAGGGAGCAGAGGTAACAGTCTCTCTCATACGCTCAAGCCCATGATTTGGAAAAAATAACCTGAGAAGATTTTGAAAATCCTTCCCTCAAGAACCACATTCCTGGGACAAAAATGAAATTATTTCACCATTATTATGTCATCGGTGAAGTTAGTGGGACGTTATTCAGTTTTCAGACATTTAAAATTTTTTACCAGCTGTTGGCTGTTTGGCTTTTGTGAAATGAATTGGTGGCTTTAGTCCAGTTACCAATGGAGAAGAGTCCACATCATAGAAAAACACTATCAGCAGTGGCAACTTCATTGGAAATCCCCGCATAAAAGCTGAACACTGTGAATGGCCTGGAGACCATACTATGTAGCTTCTGTCCAGAGGTGGGCTTCTCCAGGTCAAGACTGAGGAAAGGGTACTTTTTAGTCTGTCATCAGAGATACAGATGTTCAAACTACTATGACAAGTGGACAGGAGAATCTGATTTAGGAGCTGGTTTGCCAAAGAGCATTGTACAGCAATTATGTAGCTAGCTGTATGCTGAATACAGCAACTTCTTTTAAAAGTTATTTTGATTCCGTTTACTTTTTTGGGTGAAAAAAAGCATGTAGATCCCATAAACTATATTGTGGGAAGATGGGGAGGAGGGGCAAGGATGTATACTGCTGAAATTTTAGGTTACAATTTTTTTCCTACATGCCCAGCTATACAAATATTTTGGCGACACGCTAATTGTGCATTCTTCATGTAATATCTAGTATTCACTGCCTCTGGAAGGTGGTGGCAAAAAGGATAAGGGAGTAATTTGTTGGCATTATTGTTGAAAAACAATACCTTCTAGCAGCATTTTTGAATTGTGGGGACTTGGCAGACCCACTGTTGTATACGTGTGTATTTAATTAATAGCACATCTCCATTTTGATGTACACATGATGTGTAAGGAAAGAGTATTATGTTAAATTAGATATACCAGAGGAACAAACCCTGGAATTCTCCCTCAGGCAGAGCTCTCACTGAAGTCAATAGGGATTTAGAGTGAATAAGGAGTTTGTTATCAGGCTCAAAGTTTGCTCTGACTAGTAATAGCAAGCTTTTTCTTCTTTTGCTTTGTCATCTTGGTTTGTATTTATCCATTTGTTTGTGCGAGTGGTACAGAGGAAGAGCTGTTTTCATAGAATTTCCTACATTTTAGCATGATGACATTGGTGCCTAGTTTTTTTTCTACTCAAATTTAAGAACCCTTGGCTAATGCGCATCCCATCTTGCTACAGCTATCCAACTACGGTGGTAGCACCAAAGGAAAGAATGGTAATTCTACATTCAGGAAAAAGCTGGTTGCTTCAATGGACAAGTCAAATCAAATTCCAGTAGTCCACTTGACAAAGAAACAAAAGAGCTGCTGTGGTTTGGAAAATCCGGGGCCAGACAGTAGGATATGCATTAGGATTATGAAGGTGTGACTGGAGTTCCAGGGGAGCCAACTGAGGTCACTCAATTAACTGCAAAGAATGGGGCAGACAATCCCCAAAGCTGGTGGATATTCCAGTACTTAAATTTACCAAGCCAGCACAAAACAGCTTCTATAATACCTCACTGGTTACCCAGAGGCCAACAACATGGTTCCCTTAAAGCCTTCCTCAGGCCTCCACCCAAACACCCAAGTCAAATATGATGAGGATTACTGAAAATCTTATTTATCATATAAGAAATTTCTACCAATCCCAAAGAATTGGACACATTATCTCCCAAGTTAATGAATATTCCAGATCTTACCCAAATACATGCTTACAGCCAATTCTTATTCACTAAACTAAAATGTATTAAAAAAGAGGGTATTGGCTAAAAGATCAGTATCCATACAGACATGAGTACAATTCAGATTCATAGCAGAGATGGTGAGCTTTGTAGTTGCAAAGAGGTCTTTCAGAATTAGTTAGATGATGAATCCAAATGCCAATTCAGAGACAGAAAATGTTGCATTATTTGCTTTCTGGATCCATTTTTCAGGACACAATGAGAAGGAAGATCCCCTGAAAGTGATGGGACAACATCCCTCTTTCAGCTAAGCATGGGAGAACCACATCCTCAGCTGGTACATGTTAATTGAACTCCATTGACGTCAGTAGAACTATGCCAATTTACACCAGCTTTGATTATGACCAGGAGATGTTATTCCATTTAGCTGCACAGGACAGCAATAAGTGTTCCACAATGCTAAACATTTTTTTAGTTTTAAACTTTTGAGGCCAGGTCCTCATCTAGTATAAATCACATAGCTCCATTGAAGTCAAGGATCTGGTCTTATAGACTACGGAATTATGCTGATTTGCTCCAGTTTAGGATAAGTCCCTCATTCTTTAGTGACAGTACACAGAGCTCCAAATTCTTTATCTTGCTCTATTTCTGTAGGTGTTTTTCCCTCATAAGGGGTTTGGGAGAATGACCATGTTGTCATTTGTCTGGCTAGAGCAGGGGTAGGCAACCTATGGCACGCATGCCAAAGGCGGCACGCAAGCTGATTTTCAGTGCCTGGGTCCTGGCCACTGGTGGGGGGGAGAGGGGGCTATGAATTTTTAAATGAAGCTTCTTAAACATTTTTTTAAAAAGTTATTTATTTTACATAAAACAATAGTTTAGTTGTATATTATAGACTCATAGAAAAAGACCTTCTAAAAATGTTAAAATGTATTACTAGCACGCGAAACCTTAAATCAGAGTGAATAAATGAAGACTCAGCACACCACTTCTGAAAGGTTGCAGACCCTGGGCTAGAGCATCTGAAACCTCCAACAGGTCACTGAAGTGTACTAAAAGATGTTTAGGAGAGCACACAGTGTTTTCCATCATCTCAAGTACTGCATATTTTTGTGCTGTGTACTTCAGAATCAAAAATAAACCTCTAATACAATATGAAAAGATATATAACTTAATTTCAATCCAAAATATTTCAGTAGGGGAAAAGTGTATTTAAATGTTGCTGTCGCGTTCTTTTTTTAAAAAAAATTAAAGATCAAGATTCCTCTTTTGGGATTTCTGTTTTGGTTTTGAGTACTTCTTATGATCATTTTGGGTCTAGTTTTCCTTATGTTTAAATCATCATGTTATGAAATTCTCCAGAGCGTTGTTAACATTGTTGCTTAAAACAACCTAGAATTTCCTGAATCTAAGATGTTTTGAAAACTTATCATGAAGTCTGACTGTCAAAGTTGGTCAGTTTTATCCACTTGGCTTTTCAAAATAAGACAAGAGAAAGGAAAATTGAGGAAATGTATTCTGGCGAATTTACCTTACATCTTTTGTAAATTCCGATATATCTTATATGCCATCATCACTATATAATATTTCAACATACTTTGTCAACACTAGGCCCACAAATGCACAAATATTCATTTCTATATTGCTCTTCACATAATCATATATCTCTCCTGTGCATTACAAAACATTTGATTATGTAATTTTAATGCTATGACTGTGCATGTAACATCCATTATATGCCAGCAATATTTCTACAGCCAGTCATGAATGTCTGCTTTGATGCCAGCTAACTGCAGTGATGGAATGTGAGAGAAGGAATATTAGGCTGGATACTCTGGGTAATCCCTCTCCTCGCTTTAAGTAGTCCCACAAGGACTTTAGTAGATTGGTTCCATTCATCCTTTAGGGAAGGGTATTAGGAATGAGCAGATGGGTCTAATTGCCAACTGCTCATCAGAGAAAAGCACTGAAATTCCACTAGAAAGGTTTAATAATGAACTACCAGTATCTTACCCAATAGATATCCATGCTTTCAATCTACAGACTTCTTTAAACGTACTAAGTTCATGATTTTTATTATTTTACAGCACCCTCAAGAAGCGCTAGGCACCACAGTCCAAATAAATTATAGAGTCTCTGCTCAAGCTACATTAGTTTTAAACAATGATCTGTTCTGAGTCTTTGCTCAGAATTCAGAATTATACACTATGGGATACAGTTTTGACACTTGCATTTCTCTTGCATTTATTTTAAGTTCCATTGTCTAATATATATGAAGGCAATGTTTGAAGGAGTTTCTTTATACCATTTTTATTCTGGGTTGTTTATACCAACAACCACATACCATGACCAATTCTGAAAATGGTGAAGTAATTTCCATTTACCAAAAGGGCACCAACGTAAGGCCCAGCTGATCAGCTTCTGGCTCCGCTTTTGCTGAACTTAGTCATCAAGCCACTCATGGTTTTAGCGGATGTTTTTGCTTTTAATACCCAGAGGAACTTTGCTGAATATTTTAACTTTAAAAACACTTTGAAAAAAGTTGCGATCCACGTTTCGCTTTCATTTTAACAAGCAACAGTAATGAATTAATTGTGTGATTTTGATCAATGAACTTTTAGCTTTTGGGGGGGGGCAGTGTAAAAGCTTCCTTGAGCAGAATTTAAAATTACAATGTATTGTATATTATCAGAATGTGTATTACTAGAATATTAAAGTGTGTTTTGACAATAACAGTGGTAACAAACTTTAGCTGAAACGTAGAATTAAAATTGCTTATTTTAAATTTGTAAAAATTAAATGCACCAAAAAAGAGAAATCTGCATTGCTTTCCTCCCCTCTCGCATCAAAAATATTTCTAAGCCAAAAATCTAGTTATCTTCCATGCTCACTCACTATGCAGCATTTTTATCCCTGGTTTCAATTATTTTTGCAGTCCTATCATTCACCGGATAACCTGGGAAGCAGTAAAGTCTACCCCTCTTGCTGTGTCTTGTTTCTCCAACTGGAAATAATCCTATTATTCTGTATTTTAGATCATTATAGCTAAAACTTGTGACTGGAGGGTTGGGGAGGAGGAGGAGACCATTGATGTTGGGCAGGCTAGCAGAATCTCACACACTCCTTGTTAACGTAACTGCCCTTTGGCTAGGGTTACCATATTTAACAAATAAAAAAAGAGGACCCTCCACGGGCCCTGGCCCCGCCCATTTCCCCACCCCACCCCCGCCCAACTCCGACCCAACCCACCCTAACCCTGCTCCCTCCCACTCCCAGCCATGCGGAAAGGGCTGCCCGAGCACTACCGGCTTCACACTCCCAGACCCAGCGCCCCCGGCCGGCGCTTCCCCAGTGCAGCTGGAGCCCGGGAGGGGAAGCGCCCAGCTTGAGGCGCAGGGTCTGGAGGCTGCCCGGCAAACCATGAAGCCGGTAGCGCTTCGGCTTCGGGCAGCCCCTATGCCTCTGGACCCTGTGCCCCCGGCCGGCCACTTCCCCTCCCGGGCTCTGGCGGCGCAGGGTCCGGAGGCATGGGGGCTGCCCAAAGCCCATAGCACTCGGCTCTTAAACAGAGCCGAAGAGTCAGGGGAGGAGCAGAGCAGCCGCGGGAGGGGAAGTGCCCAGCCGGCATTTTCCCGGACATGTTTGGCTTTTTGGCAATTCCCCCCGGACGGGGGTTTGATTGCCGAAAAGCCGGACATGTCCGGGAAAAACCGGACGTATGGTAACCCTACCTTTGGCCTCTCATAAGGAATATCTCATCTTGCTTTATTTTCCAGTCTGTTACCCTGAAAAGACAATCTTGATCATCTAAATTGATAAAAAAAAATATTGCTAGAGCTAAAGGAGCAAACAGCTGTGCAGTGGAGCTGGAACAGTTTTTCAGTGGCGGTGCTGAAGGCAGAAAGCATGTATTTGGGTTGTTATTACTACTTCAGGCCTGGCGTGTGTGGCAGCACTCCTAGTTCCAGCACCCTTCGGCACCAGGCAGTAGGAAGGAAGGCAGCAAAAACTAAAGATCCTGGTTTCCACCTCCATATGCTTTTTATGTAAAATGAGTTGGTCAAATTTGGAGGTTTCCCAAAGAATCATATCACCAAAGCTAGCTCTGTGCATAATGGGGAGATAATGGGTGACATGAGTCTGTTAAAATAATGGGGGAGGCTGGTGGGGAGACAATAGGTTATTTTATAAATCTGCCCAGAAAAGCTAAGGTAGGCTTTGCTTGCTAAAATTTTCAGGTTTTTCTTGGGCTGGGCTGGCAGCTGCTACAAGAGAAACTCTCTTCCTGAATTCCCTGTAAGCACCACTAGGTTCATGGGGGAGGAGGGGAAAGGCATGCCCTAGTTCTGCTCCCTCCATCTCACTTTCCAGCCTCTCCAGGTGCACAACAAGGAGATCAGGTAGGAGAAAACTGCTGCTTCACTGGGCAGGAGTCTACCTCAGTCATTGCCAGTGTCTGAGTCTGGCTTAAGGCAACCCAGGGTCCAAGGCATATCATGACTTGGGATTTCCATGACTTCACCCCTATGACCTTGTACTCATGCTATTGTCTTCCTCCTTCATTTAGTGACACTGGCAGGGGTTTATCCATTCCCTCCCAAAAAGGCCAGTTTAGCAGCCTGAGTCCCACTTTTTCCCTCCAGGAGAGGCAGCAGTCCCCTCTTTTTCTGGAGGAACAGGAATGGGTAAGCAGGATGCGGCCCTAGTACTTATGTCTGCAGCCAGGGTGTATCTGCTTGGATAGGCGTGGACTAGGCCCACCATCCTCCTTTGGATTTTGTAGTCAACACCCCCATTGAGATGCGCTGAACACAGTCAGCTTCTCAAAGCTATTGTTTCAAGCTGTCTGACTAGTACCCCTGCATTGGTTATGTTCAGGTCACGTTTTCCAGCTTCTCTTCACAACCAAGCGGGCCAGAAACTTACCTTAATTTAAAAAAAAAAATAGCTGAGGTTCTGCTAGCCTCCCTTCCAAGAGCTGAGTCCCTAGATACCAGACTATCCTCCTACCTATGCCTTATTCCAACTCTGCTAGTAGCTGCCAGACAAGTCATACAACAGAGTTTAAAGAACTCGGAGCCTAATTTCCTCTTCCCCAAACACCACAGAATGCAAACTTCTTACCCCTACCAGGCCTTCCAAACCCACAAGGGAAGACATTCACTGTCATTCACAAGTGGCACTTCATAGTCATTCATGATCACGATTCACTATTCTGTTTCTATGACGTGCCACTATGAATAACAATGAATAGTCATTGGGCTATTGAGGGAGAGAGAGAATGGCTCTACCCTGGTGATTTGTGCTATCACAGGGGAAATGGGAGACCCAAGTTCAAGTCCCTGTTCCAATGACTAATTATTTATCTCAAGTGGAACAGCTTCAATCAGAGTGATTGAGAGAGAATATCCCATAGCCTAGTGGTTTGGGTACTCTCCTGAGAGGTGGGAATACCTATGTTCAAATCCTTTTCCATAGTAGGCAGAGGGGGAAATTGAACCTGGGTCTCCCCTGTTCCAGGTGAGGGCCATAACCACTGGGTTAAAGGCTACAGGGAAGCTGCCAACACTTACTCCATGCCCCCCTCCTTCCTGTTTTGTGAATTTAAAAAATCCATTTGTGCTTGAACAAAACAAGTTGTTTGATCCCAAACTGTTTCTTTTTTAATTTGCCTAAATTTGTCACTAGTTTTTGATTCAGTTAGACATGAAATAAAATAAAAGTTCTCAAAATTGCTCGTGAACCAAAAAAATCAGTTATTTGCCCAGTTTTACCGACAAGCCTCCTCAACAGCCTGGGGGCAAGCTGATGTCCTCACAACACAGATATTTCCATCAGTCAGAGGTGACCTGCCCACCCCAAGAGCCATTCCTGCAACCTACACCCACCACTAGAGGTGATTCACTCTCTACCCAATCAATCATCGCAGAGCCAGAGGCTGCAGGACAATCTTCCTGCCTCAACTACAGTTGTAATACAATACAACTACAGTTGTACTCTGCCAGGTAGGGAAGTCACTAGAGTAGCCTCTGTAAGGTCCTGGGTAGTTGGAAGCATGGTGGATTGAGAGGTTTAGTGTAAGGAGGTATAGATAGAATTGAGAAAGATAGAAATGTTCTGTTGTGGAGGGGTGGAAGAGTATTGGTTTGCTAGACATGAGGGTGGAGTTGGGAGAAAGTATTGGGTTTGACAGAATTTTATATTTTTGGAGGGAAGAGCCTTTTACTTTGGAAAAGTCACATGTATTGCAGACAGTTGGAACATTTTTGAGGGATCCGCTTGTTAGACTGTTGGCAGCACATCACTGAAATTCTCTGCAGTGAGTGAAAGTGGCTGATAATCAGATTTTTGGTTTTGGTGTGAGGTGGGATGAAGAGAGTCACCCCTCCAATGGTGGGATGAGCCTAAAAGATGGAGTCCAAGCCCCATGAGGCAATTCATATTAATGATCTTTACTTTAATCCCCAGCCCAGTTTTACTATAAAATCTGGGGATTAAAATAAAGACAGGCAAAAATATTTGAGGATGGAAAAAGGCAGAGGCTTACGGGAAAATTGCATGCCTTCTAATAGTCGAGTATGTGGTTTTGGGAAGTTACCTAAGGCTACAATGAAGTTGTAGATGAAAACCATATGTTTATGTACATCAGGTGATGAGTCTCAATGTTCAGTGAATTAAGATCTTCCTTTCTCACAATAAATTGGGTTTATAAAACTAAGTTATTCCTAAGAGAGAAATAAGTAAAGGACATCTTTACTGTCTACATGGCATATGGCAAATGGCTTGCCTGAATATCATTATAGGGTTTTTTTAGTTATGAAATAATACCTATTTTAAATATTCTATACTCCTTCCTTGCAAAGTTTGAAGAGGCTTTAGTTTTTATTGAGTGTTTTAAAATACTGTCCATTTCGAATGAGGTTATTTTAATGTCAGGTATTTCTATCTGGAGACATTAAAATCACAAAGAACAGTGAGAGCCTTTTAATCAAACAATGTAATGTTAATTTTACAGGGGATGTTAGGTAGTGGAACTCCCTGAACAGAAACATGAAGATAGAGAGAAGTCAGTTATATTCTAAAGTCTAATTGGCAATTTTTAAATACCAGCCCAATGAATCAGATGCTAATTATTTTAACAAAAGGCAGGATATCTACTCTTCTCCCCTCTTCCCCCCCTCCTGCCCCCGTAAATGTTGGCTTGTTTTTTTTTGTTTTTTTGTTTTTTTTTTGTTGTTGAGCAGAGTGAATAGAAGGAACTTTGCCTCAAAATAGAATGGTAGAGTGCAAGAGGCTAAAGTGTAGAAGAACAAGGACTGAATAGGAATTCAAGGCTTGGTCTACACTACCCCCCCCCATTCGAACTAAGGTACGCAACTTCAGCTACGTGAATAACGTAGCTGAAGTCGAAGTACCTTAGTTCGAACTTACCTTGGTCCACACGCGGCAGGCAGGCTCCCCCGTCGACTCCGCGGTACTCCTCTCGCCGAGCTGGAGTACCGCAGTCGACGGCAAGCACTTCCGGGTTCGACTTATCGCGTCCAGACTAGACGCGATAAGTCGAACCCAGAACTTCGATTTCCAGCCGTCGAACTAGCTGGTAAGTGTAGCCAAGGCCTAAGAAAGCTCCATAAGAATCCCTCACCCCCACAGTTTACAAGCTTTTCTAGGATTCTCTTTCAAATAGGCTGCTGAATGCATAATAATGAAAGCTTCAGTTTTCTTGTAGACCTTTGTGAAAAGTTTCTTGCTCAAGGACTTTGGTCAGTTTTGGTTGAGTATTTTCATATCAGAGGTTAAAAAAAATCAGCTTTAACAATAAACCAAGTTCTCAAACCCTATTCGGTGTAGGGAAGGAAAGATACTCTCACTTTACACATTTAAGAACAAGTCTGTAGAATTTTCCAGCTATTGTGTTTGTTTCTTGTGTCTTTGTTAAAATAACCAGGTGGTTGTAAAAATAGCACTGATCTGTAGTATGTATTATATTTTCAGGGTCAGTGAAATTCATCTGAAAAAGTTCTGCAGATTAAAAACTGTTACCTAAACTATTTAAAGGAACTACAGTTTGAATGTTTCAGGGGAACTGCTAAAGGAGCTTCTCTCTCCATGGAAGTGATTGCAGTACTAGTGAAAGATATTGAGTTCAGCCCATAAAACTGAAGTCCTCAATTTATCCCAGTAACAGCCTACACAGTAGAGTTGCTTTTCAATGTCTCCATTCTTCTCTATGTGAGGACAGTACTGGACAATTGCTCCTCTGCCCAGATATAGGATTCTATTCTTTTTCATATGTATGTGAGGCGCTAACATAGTGGTATTAGTAATGTGGCATCGTTAGAAGATGGATGACGCTCAACTCACCATCTCTATTTCATCAGACCTGGAATTACTTTTCCCCAAGACATTTTAAGATTTGAGTCTTTGGGGGAGAGCTAGCTGGCTGAAGGGATGTGAAGCAATAGCTACAGGAAATATCTGTGCACTTACTTATTTGCCCACCTTTTGTTACTCAGGTTTTTCAGCTAGGGGGAGGGGATCTTGCTAGATCCTTATCTGTTTGAGAATATCCAGACAGCATCCCAAAAAAGACTCCTTTTCTCATCTGTGCTTGGCAACAAAATTGCCACATTTGAACTTTTTTTTTTTTCCTCTCAATTTTATTGGTGAACTCCCTGAGTTTTGCCCAAGGCTGGTTTAATATGGGGGTGGGGGGGCTGTAAGGGTTGATCAGGTCTCAGGCCTATACCTATGAGATGCAAACCTTGGCACAGTTGCCCCTGTTTTATCCAGATTTTGATTATAATGTACTCAATTTTGGGACAACACTTGAAAACCGCTTAGAAGCTTAACTGGAGCAGAAAGCACATGCTTCCTTACTTAGCAGTGCTTTGGGTGGGGAACATATTACATGTATGCTCCAAAAACTGTACTTTTCTCATCATTTGCTTCCAGGTGTGATGAAAGGTATTGATTCTGATCTATGAAGCCCTTTATGTTTTGAGAACAGGAGTACTTGTGGCACCTTAGAGACTAACAAATTTATTAGAGCATAAGCTTTCGTGGACTACAGCCCACTTCTTCGGATGCATAAAACCACTCCATACGGCTAAATGCAGTGCCTTGCATAATGACAGGTTTCAGAGTAGCAGCCATGTTAGTCTGTATCCACAAAAAGAACAGGAGTACTTGTGGCACCTTAGAGACTAACAAATTTATTAGAGCATAAGCTTTCGTGGACTACAGCCCACTTCTTCGGATGCATAT